>NC_070627.1:6095211-6398959 GCF_947347685.1 Pleuronectes platessa | reverse complement strand
GGCGGCCTACTCCTGCACCCCCCCTTTGCCCTGCCCAGCGACCTTCATCACCAAACCTCCCGCCCGCCATGACAAACTCTCCCGTGCCTCCAACCCCCCCTCCGACTACCCCCCCGGCAGCCTCCCTCGCCTGTTGCTGCTGCAGCCAATGGCGGAGCCCTGGAACGGAGGATCTCGGACTGATCTCATTTTTACGGTGGCCCTGCTCTCTCAACCAAACTGCCTCTTCCTCCTCATCCTCCTCCTCGTCCTGACAGCTTGCATCTGCCTCCAAATCCCCGATACCTCCCAGAGGTTGCATCTTTATATTTCTTCCTTTTTTCTTTCTTTTTTTTTATTCATATTGATTCACAACAGCTTGATATTGTTATTTTCCATCTAGACTCCTCATTAGCAAGTTTGAGAGTTTCCAGCAAGCTTAAGTTTTAAAATTGAAGTAAAAAGTTTGATGTAACACCAAAGGAGGAAGTCTGTTAATGGCTCAAGCTGGTTTGCTTTCTTCCAGAGAGTCAATGAGAATATCGATAGTGCTCTCAAGTCCGTACAGCAAATATAAAGCTACAGGCTGCAGCTCAGTGTAAAGGAAACGTGAGGAAACAGCTTCTCTGGCTCCGTCCACTCGTCCGTCCATCTCATTTCTTTAATCCATATCAAATTCAAAGCGTAAAGATGACAAATAACTGCTTTCTGCTCCAAAGTATTTCCTTCTACCCTGCGTGCAGGCCCCTGGTAGCGCCCGAAGTTTGCATTTTTATTCTTACCTCCACCAAGGAGGTTATGTTTTCACCCCTGACCCCTGTTTGTTTGTTTATGTGCAAAACTACACACATACAACTGAACAGATTTTCACGAAACCTGGAAGAAGGATGAGTTATGTATCAGGGACGAACCCATTATATTTTGGTACGGAAGTGGGCGGATCCAGGAAAAAAACGTGTAAAGTGTCGGGACGACACAACCTTCTGTAAAGTGGCGATTGTTTTACTCGTAATCTTTGAGATTTATTTTATACAATAGAGATACAGCGTGATTGTCAGTTTTTGTACGAAGCTAATTTAGCAGCTAGCTGTAGTTTAATATTTATGTCACGGACGTGAGAGTGTTATCAGTGTTTGCATCTTATTCTCAGCAAGAAAGCGATTAATCGTTTTCCTTTTACTCGCAGACTAAAGATTTAAACTCAAAATGTGTAAAATATTATAAAAACATTCTCAGCATTACTTTTTATTTTTAATTTACGGACTTTTGTTGATAATTTTACTTGTTTATTTGGGTGTTTTGCCTCAAGACATGATTATTATTTCTTTCTTTCTCCATCTGTAGCTTGTCCTGTCTTACCAGGCATCTACCACTGTGAGGCGCTCATGAGGCGGCTGCTTTGCTAGCCTGGGAATGCAAGACGGAACAAATAATCAGTGAAAGACAAAAAACAAACACAAAAAAGCAGCTACATGCAGCAGACAACCCTTTTTTTTTTCTTTCTACACATTTGTACAATACTCATGAAAAAAACAACATGACGGAATCTATCGCTGATGTCTGAACTCAAACGGACTGAGAACTGAACCCTCACACACAGACACACACACAAACACAAACACACACATTGGAGGACAACTTTCCTACACTATTCCGAGGACAACAGCCTTACTTGATTTATCGGGGTTATCTATAATCAACTAACCCCGACCACCTCCTGCCCCTTGACCTCCCTGAGCACCACCACCCAACAGCTGCACGCCCCGCCCCCTGCTTCTACGAGACTTTGTTGACTTGTCGTGTTGAACTGACTCCGACTGGCTGGGATGACGTTGTTCTCTCGCTGGTGCAGCTCGGTCCAGATGAGTCTTTCGGCTCCGGTCTCGTTCGGCCCTGTGCCTCTCAGCAGTCACGGTAGCACCGAGAGAGAGAGACTGCAAATCACGGCATCTTCTTCTTATTGTCAATTTAAAAGAAAACACTGTGTTGAAAAAAAAAAATACAAAGAACGTGGCACTATCCCTTTTAATACCTTCTTCTTTTTTTTTTCTTACGATGCAAATAGGAAAAACAATCTGTGCATTTTGTGATACCTTTTGATAGACGGGGGAAATTTGACTGAACCACTTTGGGAGAGAGCGATCCTGACACTAACACAACCAGAGGCGAAGGGAAAAGACACAACACAAGCATAATGGAGTGCACTGACTTTGCTTCTGCGTCTCACAATTATGGCAATCGGTAAACAAACAACATCCTCAGTTTAACTCCAGAGTATTATCAACCAGCCCCGAGCACAATTTTGCATATTTCCCCCAAAACATAGCATCTTATCATTATCGGTATCCATGCTGGTTTTTTTCCGCATAGATTTAGAATAAAAGCAGAACACGCAAAGTATGTCACTTGAAAATAAACGTAAGTGGAAGAAAAATGAAAATAAATAAAAGAAATGATTCAATTCCACGACATTCAAAAAAAAGGAGCCAAGTTTTTAGGAAAAAAAAGAATCTGGTGCGGTGGATTTGTGACGCTGAGGACGTGACACAATCTTTATCTTTGATTTCTATTTTGAAGAATCTTCCTTCTGCTGCACTGTGACTCAGAAATGCTCGTTGTGGAGTCGATGCATATCTGTGCCCCCCCCCCCCCCCTCTCTGTGTGCGTTACCTGCTGTGCGTGCTTTGTGTGCCTTGTTCCTCTGTGTGTCCTCATGGGAGTTTGGGACTGTTACTGTTACATCACCAGCCACCGTCCTTGTTTGTGTGTTGCTGCTGCTGCTGCTGCTGAGGGAGATGCCAGGTTTCTTTCTTCTTCTTTTGTGTTTTTGATCTGAGCTCCTCTCCGGTTGTGTGTGTGTGTGTGTGTGTGTGTGTGTGTGTGTGTGTGTGTGTGTGAGAGTGTGTGTCTGCTGGAGACTTGTTTTAAAAAGATGTACCCGGCCTCGTGTGCGTCGGTGCCCGTGGCTGCGTCGCCATTGTTTCTGACTGTTCACTGTTAGCTTCCACTGACGATGCATGTTGGCAGTGTCTCCTCTCTGTGTGTGTTGTGTGTCCTCCCTTTGATGCACTTGGCCTGAGCAGTCGTCGTTTGTAACCGTAGCAGTGTCTCGTCTCCTCTCACTCATCTGCTTTTTATGTTCCCCCCCCCACCCCCACCCCCCACACAAATCATCCTCATCCCTCCTCCACTGTCGTCATCCCTTTCCCCAACTACAGATTTTCTGTCACGTATGTGTTCTCCCATTTTGTGCGTCACCAAGACAGCCTGCTCCAGTACTGGATGCACAATATGAAAAAAAAAAAAAAAAGCATTACACTTTAATGAGCAGCAGCTATTTGAAGCAAAGTTTTGGTGGCATGATAATGGCTGTGCATGTACCAGTCTCTTTTTTAACATTGGTGTTTTCCTTGTGTAGCTCGCCCCAGCGTTCAAGTTTCCGGATACCAAGCTGTGAGTTGACGGGGAGCGGCCGCTGCGAGTGTGCGTGCGTGCAGTGAGTTTAGTGGGCAGAGCAGTGGAAAGAGAAGAGGGGGAGGCAGAGAGAGAGAGAGAGAGAGAGAGAGAGAGGCAGAGAGAGAGAGAGAGAGGCAGAGAGAGAGGCAGAGAGGCAGAGAGAGAGAGAGAGAGAGAGAGAGGCAGAGAGAGAGAGAGAGAGAGAGAGAGAGAGAGGCAGAGAGAGAGGCAGAGAGAGAGAGAGAGAGAGAGAGGCAGAGAGAGAGAGAGAGAGAGAGAGAGACTTACCAAAAACATGCAGGGGCCGGTGACCAGACCAGTGCTGCTCTGACATTTAGATCCCACTCTGTATATCCCCCCTGCTCCTGCACTGATGCCCCCCCCCCCCCCCCCCCCCCCCCCCACACACACACACACCACACCACACGATATGAAACCCAACACGACACGGACGAGACGCAACCCGTCGTCCCCGATCAGCGGCCGAGCGGGACCAGGTGTTTCCCTCCCGTCCCCAGGAAAGGTCAGCCATGAAAGGTCGGGACTAATTCCTGGCCTCCGTGTGACTCTCTGATCTCATCATGTAGGTACTGAAATGTTTTAGAGCACCGTAGACCATTGACGATATATATAGAGCATTAATGAGCATTTCTATTGATTCAGGTCTATGGGAGGTAGTCACAGCAGGGGGGGGGGGGGGGGGGGGGGGTGAGGGAAGCTGTAAACAGAAATGTAGAGACGAGAAAAGAAAAAGATAATGAAACTGTACCAGCATACGATGCTTTGCCCATGTTTGTGGACAGAGTGTGGCTCAGTGGAAATATGACACTGTCTCAAATTTCAAAGCAATATTATATTAATGAAATTAAATAAGACAATGAACAAAAAGAATCCCTCTCACGTCTGTTGTCGGCATGACTTTTTGTTTTTGTGGTTGAGTAATAAAAGAAAGAAAGAAGAGAACGTGAAACCAGCCGTTGAACAATAAAGACACAACTATTACAACCTGCTAATTACTGAACGATTACAACCTTCACTGTTTCCCAGAGATTAGTGAGACGTGTGCGACTTCTCATTTAGACCATCAGCATAAATTTGCGTGTGTTTAAGTCTCGGAGCAACACATCTGATTGTGTATCGTATTTTCTGTATCGTCACAAACTCCCCGAACCAAGTGGATGAAGAAAATCAACAAGACAAAATGCAGCATTACTTAATTTATATGAAAGTATTATATAATTTCCACTTATTATATTTTTTTAAACAAATTACTGCATTTGTGTTTTTTTCTCTTGCCGTAGTAAATGTGGAGATTACGATGTTTCTGCCAATCTGGACTAATAATTGGGTTTAAAGTTTTTATGGTGTTGCCGACTAATTCATTGTTTTATTCATGTTGTTAGAAACGTATTTGAGGATCCTACCTTTAAAACCAAATGAAGTGTTAAAGCCTAAGTGTGTTTATTGTTTTGTTTTTAAGTTTCCATTTAAATGTTCAAGCTCCCAAGAAGGTTCCAGATCCCACGAGTGGTTTAACACAAATTAATACAGCTCCTCTAAAGATTCTGCAGAGAACACTAATGCTTTGTTTACTGTGGCAGGTTACCTGTGTATTTATTTCTGTACAATATGAAAATGTCCTCATGTGACTCGCTTGAGTAGTGTTCGACTTTTCACCCTTTGAAACTTTTCTTATGTTGTATAATCGATCACATGTCCGTGACCTTCAGGGACAACACATCCGATCTCGCAGGAATAAACTGTTAAATTCAAAGTTCCGTGCACTTTCATTTGTTTGGACGTCAACGTGCACGGATCAACCGGCTGCCTGGATAAAGAGAAAATGATTCAATTTGGGTTTTTAAGCCCAGATGAGCAGCTGTTGAATAATAACACAGCCGTCACTAATATCAAGTCTGTGTTTGGTTTGTGATTTTAAGAAAATCAATAGGGGTTTTGAGGAAAAAGAAAAAAGTGCAAACTAATTGTGAACATATTTCTTGGTACTTTGTTTTTCCTGTTGACAGTGGACCAATCAACCAATATAATTGTAATGGTATAGCCCCGGAAAAACCCTATTAACACACATTACCCACCAAACTGCAACACCCTCTAATAATAATAATTCAGTACTTGAACTATCCTCAGGGGGGTCCAGATCTCCTTTGGCGGGACCGGCCTGCAGCAAGGCCCAGAGGAAGCCCTTCACCCTTCCTCCTGTGTTTGATGGAGAGAGAGAGAGAAAGTCAGTTTTCTGCAGCAGCAGCAGAGATAACCGATGCTACATGACGTTATAAGACATTTTTCTTTTGTTGAATAAAAATCAGAACGGACCAAGATATATCAAAACTTTCTAAAATGCAGTTTTAGCCCTGAAGGTTTTTTCTATCAAACTGAAATGTCAGAATTTTTGAAATATAAGGTGACGACCCTCAACCAGTGGTTAGCTGAATAAAGTTTTCAACATGGGATCAAACAATTAAAACAAAAAAATAAATATATAACATATATTACCATTGACAATTTTTGACAATTAATCAAATTTAATATATTTTAAGGTAAAACCACTGAACCTCTCCTGGTACCAGCTCCTAACACGTGAGGATCTAAAGCTTTAATGTAACACATGGTTTCAAACATACAAACATTAGTTCATCATTAGAAAAGAGCTGCAGCGATGGACAGTCTGAGGAAAGTCATGTGACTTCTATCAGAGCACGTGAACCTTTTCAAGTCTTAAGGAAGTTAAAATTATGACCCTGAATATGAGCAGAATAATAATGTCGACCCCAATAATAAATATTGACTGAGCTTTGAGGGGTTTGTATTCTCTATCATCTGTAAAACAATGTCCTGAGTACTCCTGAAATTAAATGAAAAAATAGCCACCTCTGATATCCAGCTATAAATACATGGAAATGTAAATATGACATAAGGAGTTAATGCATTTCCCCCTCATTGGTTCACCTGCAGCACAAGTTTCTCCCCGAGGCCCCAGGAGCGCCTCCTTCAGGTCCTCCTCCCTCCAGCAGCCACAAGCAGGCTTCATTAGATGTGCATTAGGTCACAGGGCAATTCACAAGCAATGCTGAGAGGTCTGGGACTCGCGCAGGTCAATAAATTTGGGTCTTAATAACATCTCGGTCTCTCAGGAGGTTTAGATTGAATAAAATTACATTTTAATAAAAGGTGATTAAGGAAGAAATGGCCTGTGCTACATGTTTTACTGCAGCTCAGCTCCGAGTGTGAACAGGCCTTTGGACTCACAAGCTGCTGTTCCTCATTTATCTACTAATCATGACAGGGCTTCTCCTGAACAGAAAGAATGAGGTCAGCTGGATCCGTTCTGACAGGCCTCTAGCCTCCTGTCACCTCCGTTGGTTTTCCTACTCGTACGACACCCGTTAGTCTTGACAGCCGGTGCATGCATCACCGTGTGCCCCTCTTACCTGGCCTGACTGTCCTCCAGCAAGGCAGCGGTGGATCTGCTTCAGCTCATCAACAAACCCCCTGCAGAAAGAAAACGCCTCCAGGACCAGGATCTGCAGCCGGAGGGCCACAGCGTCCAGGCGACCTTTGGTTCAACAGCACCATCTGGGTCGGGGTCACATGTGGTCAATCTCAAGGGGAATTTCAAGCTAAATAAGCCTCTGCATAAAAAAAAAAAACATCCTTATCTAGATGAAAACAATCTGGGTTGATAAAAGATTTGTTGTTTTTCACCAGTTTGTTTGATTCTTAGCAGGAATATGCAAAAAATGTAAAACAGATTAGCGCCAAACGTGTTGGGAGGATGTGATATGAGTCAAGAAAGACTTAATACACCCTGAACAATCAATAACTCATAATTCAAATTAAAAAAGGCCTAGTGTGTGAGGCTGCCGCTGACCTCAGGATACTTCTGGTCCTGCAGGTCCCAGTAGAGAAGACGCATGGTTGATGATGGTGTGGATTCTGACTTGACTCTTACACAGCTGCCTGAAGCCGAGCGATGGAATCATCCAGAACATCTATTAAAGAAAGACAGAAATACTGTAAATAAATGTTCATATGATAAAGAGGATGGATAAACTGCAGAGTCAGTGAATAACTCCCGTGTGGAAAGACCTGGATCATCTCTGAGATTTTGCTAAAGGAGGAAATGAGACCCTTGGTTTGTTTCTATTTGAATTAAACAGACGTAAAATCAATGTTTTCTTTGTTTTCTTGATCGGAAAATATTGAAAGTGTTTGAGCAACAAAGAGATTCTGCTCCGTCTGGAGACAACTGACTTCCGAAGGAAATGATTGAATGTTCTTCTGCTTATCAGCTGAAATTATTACTAAATTTGTCGAGCCGAAGAAAAGTTACAATGTTTTTTCATTATGTTTCAGGCTTTTTTGGACAAATAACACAAAAAAACTATCAAGTAACAATAAAACCCTTGATGATAAAACAATTGTTCGATACGGCAATATTTGACATATCAGCCAAAGTATTGATTTTGCTAATGATATCTGTCTTGGAGGACCGAGTCAGGAACAGACGACACAAAGTCACCTTTAGCATCTATCACTCGCATCGCAGCAGCCGGGGGAACAGAGGTCTGAAAACACATCTCTCCGGTCCAGTGCTGCAGCTCCTCTTTGCAGCCTCTGTCTGAAACACTTGGTTTTAGCGCCTTTCCCTTTTAGACCCGCGTCCCGTTGAAGTTACTGCTGGAAGTTCATTATGCCAATATCAGCCATTGAGATATCTGCCGGAACTACTGACACACAATGTTTCAGGAGCAGTGTTTCCTGCCGGACTACTGAGCTCCCTTTACACTCTGATCTTTCAAACTTTGCCGAACTTTCACATAAAATACTTATATGAGAAACCAAAAAAGCATCACGTGTCTCCTTTAAGCTTATTCTGCCAACATGGTTTGAATCCGAGCGTCACCTCGGCTTCCTCACAGGGTCCTTCAGGTCCCTCAGTAGCAGAATCAGCAGAAGGAACTGATGGGAAACAGGTGCAGTTTACATCCGTCAAGGTGAATGTGAGCATGAGTCCTCTGGATTAGTACAAAGAAGTTTGATCTGATAATAAAAAACAAACATATTATCAGAAGCTGCGCATAAGAATGATTTTATGGCATCATTGTCACTGCAGCTGTCGAAATAAAAACCGTTCATGTGTCTCTGCTGCATCGATGATAGAAAAACACTGATCATGCAGAATAAGCAACATTTTAATTTAGAGATTGGTTGTTATTGTTGATTATTGATTAGTTTGAAGAACTGGGCTTCTGTCAATATTTAACGTTTTTGCTTTATCACTTTTTAGGATATTCCATTACTCTGCTGCTTAAAATAAAATTTAACAAACCACAATTGACAAACGATGCGAAGCCAGTAGTGATGATAAGATTGTATAATATTATGTTTATCACAGAATGTTTTATGTACAATTATATCTCCTGTTTGCCAAAACCATCCAGTTGTGTAATAATAGTTCCTGGTGTCAGAATAAATTAAAGAGTAATGCTGAACTCTAGATCATTTAGAAAGTCATTAAAACAATGTTTCTTTTCTAATATTCAGATATAAAACTTTTAAAATATGAAGAAGTCTAAACAGAGTTTGGTTTATTCGTCAAAGGTGCAGCTCTTCTGGTTCAGGAGGCCGGGGGATCATGGGTAATATCATACATTTGCTTGTGTGTCAGTCAGAGTGATTGTGTTGTTTTTTCTCTTCATGAAAAGTCGTGAAAAGTCATGAAAGTGAACTTTCAGTCACTGTCTAAAAAATGATAATTAAGCAGCCTCCTGCACAAACGATCCAATATAACAACAACCTCACCTTAACTTAATGCACAAATAGCCCACTAGTATAGAAAAACACTTTATACAGCTAAATGTATTCAAGACTTCTGGACTTTAAAGGAAATTAGGATTAGAAGGAAGGAAGGAACTCTCAGATGGATTTTTAAAAACAAGAGTAACCAAGGTCAGGTGACTGAGGTGGAGTTTGCCGTGCCTGCCCGTGGGAGTCTTCTGGAATTCGAAGAAGCAGTTTAGGTTTCGTCACCATCTCGTACGCGAGGCTCATGTTGGAAAAAACGATTCTTCAGCTCCATCAGTCTGGATAATGAGGCGTAGGGCCGGCTCTCTGACACCACAGACAGAACCCACACCCACAGATAATTAAAACTGCCACCGTGGTTATAATTCAATCACTAATGGTCCCTGAACGTGCCTTAAAAACAATAAGTGCTATGATAAAGCTGCACACCTGCAGGAGGGTCACGCACATCCAGCTGGGGAAGGTCGTCTGCAGCCTTGTTGCTTTGATTTGCCATTTCAGCAACAGTCCAAACATTTCAAACAGTGAATCATAAATAAGACACAACTTGATGAAACTGGTCTTTGAGCAATTCAGCAATTTGGAGCAACAGTGATCAGTTGAGTGATCGATGATTTGATGAACAGAAAATCAATCAGAGCTTTGAAAAATTACTAAAGTGATCAATGAATTGACTTTGATCTTTTCAAAATGTGACAGTTTGCTGCTTTTCTTTGTTTTAAACAACAACAAACAGGATAGTGACGAGGTGTTCACTGTCTGTGGGACAAATGGAAACTTGTGATGGTGTCATTTCAATGTGGGTAGTATCAGATTCAGGAAACTGGAAGTCGTTGGGCGGATGGTCAGACAAAAGTAAACATTGGTTTGTGAGTCCTTTGATAGGAAATGATTCCACAACTCTGATGTTCTAAAAACTAAACAATCAATCAATAATGAAATATAATCTCTAGTCTACTTCTAATTTTGGAAGTTGTACATTATCTAAATCATATATTTAAGTAACTAAATTCAGTGCAGGTCTATAATATGACACAGTGGGATGTTTGTGCTTTGAACCTTTTCACAAATTAAGCATCATGATCGATGCCTCGTTATCATTTCTAAGTCTGAGTGAAGTTGTGGATTTAAATATTGTAGTACAAGATTTCATTATGTTGTGATGAGAATTGATGTTATTGCCCTAATCTGAGTATTGCCTATATGACCTGAACGCTTCATAGACTGTGTTTTGGATGTATATTTTTTTTACTTTTTATACAGTTTCTGAGATTCAAAAAATGTACGTCGATGAAAAAAATAAAATGAGACAAGTTTATTGATCTGATGTGTTTAAGTGTGTGTAATTATGTGCAGCTTGATTGAATTTAACAGAACGGTTGGACCTCGGAGGAGATATGTTCCCTTCTTGGAGATTTTCTGTTTTAGTTTAGGTCCAGATTTTTTTTTCTTTATTACTAGAATTTTATTGTAGTTTTAATAAGTTTTAGTTTTAGTTTTGAAGCAGCGACACTTAAACCTCCCTGTTGGTGACCACATTCAAGTACATCTCGTTTAAATATTATTACTATTAAAAACTACTTTTTTGGCCTGATCAATGATAGAATCATTCAAACATTTGATGTCTGAATGATTAACACATAACATAGAGTAGTAACATGTAACAAATAAAGGCCAACGCCTGAAAATACTTGAGAATAATAATGTTTCCTTTTTTATATACCATAGATGAACATAAGCAACTATAAAACTACCAAGAAGAAAATTCAAACATTTGTTAGTTCTACATACACACACTCAAATAATTTCCCAAGACACAAATGTACTGCAAATGATTTATAATTGCAAAATGTTGTGTAACAAACCATTTCGATAAATACGGGCATTAAACAAAGCATTATCTAAAAAAGTTGACCTTCCATCACAGCCACAGAACACAAATAGATATGAACATATTTTCATTAGAAAAGGAAAATAAAAGCATTAAAAAACAACTCCGGGGCCATATTTATATATTTGCATATTTCAAAATATTAAAACACCAATAAATTTCTGTTTTAAAATAACAAGGATAACTTAGAAAAAATTTCAGTTTCACACTTAGTTACAGTCTCTTTCCTCACTTGAGCTGCTATGTACAAGTACACTCGTTTGAGTCAGTGCGCGGACACGACTCATAAAACCGTAAAAGCAAATGAAAAAGAAAATAAGTGCCAAGAGCAGGGATGTGCAGGACGCAGCACACCCAGATTAGTTGTTTAGATAACTTAGAGTCCTATGAAAAAACAAATCGTAAGCAGTTTGAATCTATGGGAGAAAATTTCCTCATGAGAAAACTCAATGTCACAAAAGAAGCTGCTTGAATCGATTCACTGCATCAAGCTTTATATTCCAGAACAGTGGGAGTGCTGCTGAGAAAAAGGCAAAGGGACACCTACTGAATTAGAATGAGCAAGTTAACACACACCGGGCCTGATCCACTAAGATCCCAAATAAAGAGTGCGTAGTGTGCATTCAAACAGATTGCACACGTTTGGTTTGGGGGCGTTTTTTGCAGGTTAGCTACTAAAGATAATTGCGCAAATGATAACAGGTGCAATCATGGTCGAGGCAGTAGTATTTAAAGGAGTGTTTGGCCGGCGTTACTGGTTTTACTGGAGAGCAGAGTGACCACAAGCGCAAAGTGAAAATTGAATGCCATGGAATTGGAGGTGTTAGTGAAAGAGTCAAACAATCCGGTCGTTGAGCTACAGCTAACACAAATTAATACAGCTCAAAGAAACGCGACATTTGAGAGTACCTGTGAGAAAGTGACTGCTGGGGGTAAAACAAAAATAACAACCGATGAAATTGAGAAGATGGCAGGACATGAGAAAAGCTCATAATACAGGTGAAGTTCACTTTCTGAAGCAGGAGCGCTCAGGCCGGACAGATAGGTGAAATCAACATGTTTAGTAGATGAGCCCAGAGTCTTCTCTCTCATTCACACGCTAACAAAACTGTACGAATAACCTTTTCTAATAACATAACGATGAATCCAGATTTCACTCCCGTGTCTTAATGCCTCAATTCGCCAATGAGTGTGTTTCTGTGTGACCCAACCGACACACAACTGAACATTTTGTCGTACACTTCATCACCTCTTGTTCTTCCAGGCTTAATGTCTCCACTTGGTTTAACTGCCCTATTTACACCTGCTTCTATCATGTGATCTGTGTTCACAAGTGTGATCAGGTTGAAGACATTTGATGAAGACCTGTTAGCCGCTGCCTTCGTCCACACCTGGTATCAGTAAGTGCTTCTCTTATCTTAATTCAACCTGCATTGGGATCAGATCTTAGAACGCTAATGCACAGCAAGGCACGTGAAAGCAGTCTGAGTCGTCTGTTTAGTTGGGTGATCCATCAACTCGCCTTTTCAACCAGGAGGCCCCCCCCCCCCCCCCGACTTTTCTATGACTCACTAGCCAACTTGACTCAAGGCCATGCAGTGCAAACAGGCACAGCAGCCGATCATTTCATTTGGCATGAATGAATTTCTGGTCGTGTTTTTTTATAATTCTGTGAGGGTGACGTCGTTTATTTTTTTGTTGAAGAGAACTTTGTTTGTTGATGGATATCAGGACTTGAAGAGAATGTCAACAAATAAGATAAAAGGTGTTTCAAAAAAAACATTTTCCAACCTTGCCTTGAGCTGTATCTGGATCAGATATCAGCCACATCAAGTATATTCATATACTCATGTATATAATAATCCACGCTGTATAATTTGGCACAACTGTCACCGTGGCTGCAGCTAGTCAGCTGTTTGGCTGTTTCTTTGTTGTGTAGTGTGTTTAAATGCAGGCGACATCTTGCCTGGGGGGGGGATGTGCCCGAGGAAGGGTTGGTTTCGGTTCGAGATATTAATGCATCGTAAATAGATGTGGTGTTGAAGTGCTGGTGGTGAAAACACCATCGGTTCCAGTTCCAACAGTCACACGGTTTCTAAACATGAGCAGTTTGAGGAGTCGGGTCCAGTTAGAGTGAGATTCTGAATCAAGAGCACGAGTCCAGTTGTGGAGAGAAGGTCACAGTGCAGTCAGTGCTCTGTGTCGTCAGTGCTACAGTGACACATCCTCTGCCCTGTGCCAAGGGAAACACACGCAAACACAATCACTCACACACACACACACACACACACACACTCACGCACACACACACACACACACACACACACACATTCCCTCACGCACACAGATGAAGATGCACTGGGATCAATACATTCCTTTCACTGCTACGAGTCTTTAAGCATGTTGATGCGTGCAAAGATCTTGAGTGCAGGCCCCAGTTTAATGTTCATGGTGCTCATCAGGTGGTCTTCCTTCAACAGGAGCAGGGCCTGTCCATCGATCTCCTGAGACCGAAACTCGTCCGCGATCTCCTGACAACCTGCGTGAAGAGGAGGAAGAAAAACAGACTCGTGTCAATCCCAGTCAAACAGGATTCAAAGGCAGAAAGTGATTGATTCAGAATGTAAATCATTTTTTGGATGCACTTCCGGCAAAGCTGACCTTGCAGTGAACAAATGAACTCATAAACTTCCTCCACATTCCACCTGGTGGGGTCGTTGGGTAAGAACCGCTGACAGAGTGACGGTGCGTCTCTCCCAGCGCCGCCCTCCTGCTCCGAGGCTCGGCTCTGCTGCCGGCGAACAGGGACCTGAGCCGGGGCCGGGGTCGGAGCCAGGAGCCCCGAGCTGGCTGCCGACAGGGGAGACGCCGGCTCCTCGTAGCTGGACATGTCCGAGCACGGGCTGGACTCCTCCTGACTGGGCTGCGAGGGATGAGGCGAGGACACGGAGCCGCCTTGTGTCTGCTGCGGTGACGGGGACAGCTTCTGAGAAGGGACACATTCAGGTTTGACTTCAGGGTTCTATGTTTAGAGAAAGGTAACGGCTCATCAGTAAAACACTCCTGGGACATAAAGTTAGTCACAGCAAAGATTAAAAAGGGTAATAAGTAAGATTTATACTGTACATGACTGCTATATACCTGCAGGGAGATGATAGGAGTGCTGGACTGATACCAAAGCCTCAATGATTCATTTGCTTATAAATCTCACCGATTGGTCCAAACACGAGACAAAAGCCCCCCCCCCAACCGGATATTCTAGACCGAACCCTTGAGACATTATATAACTCGAACAGTTTTGGCTTGGAAAGATTGTCCATAAGCCAAATAAATATTTTCCAGCAATAAAGAGTGTAATGTTAGAGACTTTGGTATTTTAAGGGTAAGGGAAGAGCTGATAGAAGTAGACGTTCTGTCAGAGAGCTTAAAAAATGTTTAACTAACATGCGCAGGAGGCAGAAAACCTTAACCGACAGTTTCCCGTTTTTGATGGTCGCCAATAAAGGTTGACAAGGATCATAAAGCACGTAATGACCCTTTAAAGGCAGAGGGAGATGATCAGGCACCGGCACAAATGATGCTTCAATTCATTAAAAGGCACCAGGCGTGAAGAGTGCAGGGTACAAAATGTGCAGGAGAGGCAGAATGTAATGGAGGTAAAGTGTTGATGAGGAAGTTTTACAGCGCGGAAGGACAGTGTGTGTGTGTGTGTGTGTGTGTGTGTGTGTGTGTGTGTGTGTGTGTGTGTGTGTGTACAGTTGTTATAGATCCTGGTTGGGACTTTAGATGAGATACAAACTTTGTCGGGACCAAACATGGGGTCCCTCCAGTTTCTTTTTGAAGGCAGCAACTTGTATTTAGGGTTCTGGTTATTATTATTATTATTATTAGGTAAAGTTGAGATATATATATGTGATGGTTATGGTGTGTGTTTTTCTGTACCTGCTTCTTAGCCTCTACACCGGAACGACCCTGAGATCTTCGTCGCCAGCGGTTGGTTGGTTTACTCCTCTCTGGACGGAAGAGGCCTATCCGCTTCGTGCAGCCCACATTGTACCTGTTCACAAAGATTCATTACAGTTTTCATTTACAGAAGGAACAGCTGATGGTTTAACTTATAGAAAAATATGAAAAAAAAGGTGACTTGCCTCTTTGCACAAACCATGGAGCAGAATCTCTTCGAGGCCTTGAAGGTGTAGGCAAAGTCGACCCAGCCACAGTATTCACACGTCAGCTTCGGCTCTGGTTCTTTGTCTGTGGAAGTGGAAACGATATATAACCATGAGACACACATGAATGGACAGGAGCCAGGCAGGAGTTAGGTGAAGAGAAGCAGAAGCATGAGATTACGCTGAGACACAAAGAGGAGCAGTGAGTACAGCACCATCATCATTCATCTCAGAGGCTCCTGATCTATGTCAGGTCTGTACCACCAGGCATTTCACTACATTAAGTTAAGAACAGATGGGTCTGCTGGGGATGCTGTGTAATTTTGAACATTTATAACCCTTAAAAGAACTGCAAATAAAATGGTCAAGGTCGGTTCGGAGCTCGTAAACTGATATGCACACACACACACACACACACACACACACACACACACACACACACACACACACACACACACACACACACACACACACACACACACACACACACACACACACACACACACACACACACACACACACACACACACACACACACACACACAGGTGTACTTGTCGAATTCTCTTTGGCTCACCTGTCTGGTCCATGTCCTCCGGCTCGGAGTCTGTGTTTGCTGCGTTGCTGACTGGAGTTTGGTCGGGGTCGGAGGAGAGCTGATGATCCAGCTTCTTTGGGCTGTCGATGAGAATCGGCAGACGCTCCACCTGGTGTAGAAAACATTTACTTGTTTACATTTTATTTGTTTGGCTCTTTGTGTTTAGAGTGAGCATTTACACGCAATGTCCAGGAGGAGGCAGTGAGCCCAAAGTCTGAACAAAATGTTTAGTTTAACTTTGTTGTTTCTAAGATATTATTGAGATGCGATGATGCAAAAGTCAATGACAGTTCTGCAGTTACAATGTATAAACAATAACGTGATATTCATGGGAGCGACGAGGAATAAAGAAGGAATTCGATGCCTTAAGGTAAAATAGCTGAGTGACTTTGATGAAGCTCATTATACAAACACCCTCATCCATCTTCAGAGTTCTTACCCGACTATAATTAATGACTGAATCCAACACAAGCTGCGAGCTACCACAGGTAACAGGCCTGTGTCTGCCTGCTGACAGCTCCCTGCAGGCATGTACACTGAAGACACGCGGAGGCTTCAGGATGTTTATCACGTCTCCCTGCTGGCAGAACTGAGATCAGGTACTTACGCAGACCGGGAACGGCTCGGCGCCTTCCTGGATGACAAAGCCTTCGATGACATGTGTGAGGACCTGGGGCTTGACGATGGCCTGGGGCGGTTTGTTCTCCCCGTTGTGCGGCGCGCTGCCTGTCACGCTGGGCGCCTCGCTCTCATTTCCTGAGGTCATGGCTGGAGGTGGAGTCGCAGGTGCAGCGGACGGCTTCTTGGCCGAGCCCCCTCCTGACCGAGACATGAATAAAACACTGAGTGGTTAATATTTAAGAGCGTGTCCTCTTTGAAGAATAGTCCCTGCTGAGGTCAGTTTGAAATGACATCAGGGATAATTAGACAACTTATCATTTCTGTCATTTTGAAAAACAAAAAGCCAGACGTCACAAATCCAAACATTTGATGTTTGTTGGCAATCAATCAATAACTAATTAAAAAAGTGTAATTACCAGCCATTAGATAAATTGTCAGTTATTCTTTGAACAACAAAACAATACTCGGGCTGGGAGATAAATCCATTTGACCATTATTTCAAACTTCATTTAAAGGTTATTTTTTTGCACATTTTAGATTAAACAATTAATCAGCAGATTAATCATTTATTATATGTGATCCTAAATAAAGAACAGGTAAGATTTCAAAAGGTGAATATCCCAGTTTGATTTGAAGAACTATTCCCTGTGGAGAAAGTTAGAAGCTGGTTAATTCACTGTTAATCAGCATAATTAAACTGGTAACATGTCTGGAAACCTTTGACGAGGAACTTAGTTTTTAATTCATTGTATAAGAAGTGATTTGTATTCTTATAATCACACATTGAAGCATCGGGTACTAAACTAAACGTCACGTTAAATCATGCAAACTAACTCCCCAACACGCAGACACTAGATTGGCCATATCCACAACAACACTTTGTCCCTGTGTGAGTGACCCGCTGTCGGTCCCTGAACGCATCATGGATCCGTCGTCTCATGTCGACAACAACCACAAAGCGAAAGTAAACACCCGCCTTGTCTTTGTCCTCTGAAAAGCCTGCAGCGCTGAATGAGAACAGTTTCCTTACCCCATCAACTTCCTCCGCGTTCAGAAGGTGAACACGTGCGGTTTGGTCTGAGCTGGTCTCTGTAACACAACGCTCTCACAGACACACACACACAACGACCCGCTGCAGTTTGGGTCTGATCGGGGTTTTCACGCTGCAGCGCCGCTCGGACCCAGGATCCGCCTCCTGTTTCCTCCCACAGCAGCTCTGAGCCTCCACAGGCTGCTGGTGCAGGACCACATGTTCCAACCATCAATCTTTATGTCCCAGCCTCTAGAAGCAGTTCACCTATGACCACTCATCAAAGAGCCAGACCAACCGAGACACTTCTGCAGGGGCGTAGCACCGTTATCTGGGGCCCACACAGAGGGGGGTCTCTGATATTCTTTATACCTGAGTCCAAACATCCTGATTTTATGACAATAAAATTAGAGTAGCCAAAGCTCAATAGTCCCTTCATAAAGTCAGATTAAATCCACTAGATCTGGATCTTCATTTAGAACAGCACAATAATGTACCCCTAAATATGTCAGAATTTCCCCCCAAAGATTCACATCATTATCTGAGAAATCAATGAAAATGTTGAAAGACACTAACTCACAAGCTTTAAGAAAGAGAAAAACCTGAATCTGCACCAAATGTAATGGCTTTTTCCCCAGACACATACCTCACGACTTCAGCCAAGTTTGTGCTAATCAGTTAAGTTGTTTTTGTGTAAAGCTGCTAATAAATAACCTATCAAACAGATGGGAATTAAATGACCTTCTAGGCAGAGGTTATACTTAATTATTATTACTTGAAATTTCACTTGAATCTAACTTCTCTTATCAGTCTGTGCAGTAGCGATTGTGGTGAAGAGTTGCTATCTCGCCAATACAGGCGCTCGACCAATCAGAAGTCAGTCATAGCTGTCAATCATGAACCTTCAGTCCTTTATCATTGCATCCAATAACAAATTAAAGCTTACTGGAAAATTACCGTATGAAAAAACATCAGTGTGATTAAGAACTACCTTAATTGACAGAAACCAGGTTGGGTTTACAACTTGTACTGCAGCCAGCCACCAGAGAGGCTGTCAGTATGAATTTGCTGACTTACTAAGTGCTGGACACTAAGCATTAATAAACAACACTGCAGAGGTGGAAACATCAATGAAACATGCAAAACAACTTCTGGTTCACAAAGTTTACTGCAGCTGTTGTAGAACTGAAACTGAAACCGCTATTTTTATATTTTGTGTCTCAGTGGGTCAGTCTCTCAAAGCTCATTTGTGTGAACACAGCCGTTCTGACAGCTGTCATTCCTGGAGCAAACATCAGAATTGAGTGTCTGTTAGCATACAGCGCAGTTGACGTCTGAACAACTCAACCAACCAACTTTTTCTCTAGAGGCTCTTTCTTTAACACCACATAAAAACCCAAACCAACAGAAACTTTGTAGATTTGCCGTCATCAGCCCCTGCAGACAGTGGATTACCGAAATAGTTTCCTGCTCTGGTGCTGAGAAGTGTTCCACACATCACACCCAACTCATTGCCCATAAGCAGCAATTTGTGGTTTACAGAATGTTTCATTTTACAAGGAACACAGCGTTAGTACTTATTTTTCAAGCAGTTTGGAGAAACATCACTGTAGAGACTGATCTCTGTCAACATTTATGAGACACAAGTACTCAGTATGTGCTCAGCGAGAGGACTTTAGCTGCTGCACGATCATCCTCTGGCAATATTAGTATTATAGTGCCAAAGTGATGACAACAAAGTCAAATGTCTTATAAATAACTGCTTTTCCATTCTATCCAAATCATCTGGACGACAAAATGTGCACAAGAAGAAGAAGACAGTTCTGGAATTCAGACATAAAATATAAAAAGACAAAGTCCACTAAATGTCCAGTTCCAATTTTCCAGACATTTTCTGATGTGTGCCAAAAAAGTGCCCAGTAACATTTTTAGGTAACTCTTCATGCACAAATATTCCATTATCAGTATAAAGAAGTAAAAACAACAAGTGCTTGAATACAGTTCATAAACCATCAGCATTGATTTCCCTATTCACTGAAGATTTCCAGAGTTGACCAAATCAATGAGAGCAGCGATATCGTTATAGATTCCATGTCGAGGTGACAAGTTGTGGTTAACGCAGATTTTAAACTGCTACCAGACTTCTTGTCCCAGTGGCTAATTATTTAAAGAGTTTATTAACCAAAACATGTAAGTGTTCCACAGGGAGTCAATGTGCAGGTTTGAAAATCATGCTGAATCATTCATTACCTTGTTGCTGAACAGCTGGTGTAACGGTATCGACCTTGGGCTGCTCTACAGGCTTGGCAGGTTGTGATGGTATGGGTGCAGGTTGCTGCAGTTGTTGTTGTTGTTGTTGTTGTTGCAGTTGTTGTTGCTGCTGCTGCAGTTGTTGTTGTTGTTGTTGTTGTTGTTGTTGCTGCTGCTGCTGCTGCTGCTGTTGGTGTAGGTGCTGTAGGTGCTGTAGGTGCTGTAGGTGCGGTTGGTGCGGTTGGTGCTGTAGTTGCGGTTGTTGCTGCGGTTGTTGTTGTTGTTGTTGTTGCGGTTGTTGTGCGGACGGGGCCGGACACGTCTCTCTGACCACCAGTGAGGTTGGCTTGTCTTTATTGTCCTGAAGCAGCCGAGAAGCCTTCAATTGGAATTAGGAATAAAAGCCAGAGGGGAAAAAAACGTGAGAAAGACACATCAGGGGCCATAAGTGGTTTTAATGCCAGCGAGTCAAAAACTGAAAAACCATTAGGTCTGGAAATCATCACACCAGTGGGAAAATATTACAGCAGGAATTCAGAGGATCCCCTATTCACATGTGTGTCTTGGAATTGACATCGATACTGTGGGTGTTGTTGGAACAGTAGTTTTTGTTTTTCTGGTTACCACTTTCAAAATATTAAATGCAAGATTGGGAATGACACAAAAAGTCCGGATGTGAAGTAGAACAGGGAGTCACGCCTCATTAGAAACAAATGGAGGACAAACCCATGAATCACATCCATTTCGCAATCTAGGAAACAAGTAGAATTGGATGATGTTTGGTAAATTATTGTGAGAGAAAGATTGAATCTCAGCTGTTTGTACAAATGTTTGTTTTAGAGAATTTACTTTTATTGGTCTTCATTAAAATGTGAACGTTTTAAACAAAGCAAATAAACCAACATAATAATAACTTTGCTTCCGACTAAGCTACACTTACAAGATCTTTCCTTCAAGATCATATTTCAAGTATACTCACTGTTGGCTGTATTTGAAGGTTGATGGCGGTGAGCTGGACGGGCTGAGCTTTGGCGTGGCTGAGGGAGGAGTGGAGGGCGTGGGGGCTGATGGTGGAGTGGAAGATGGTCGCCTGCTGGCTGGGCATGGAGGGCTGGTGTGGAGCCGGTTTGGGCAGCACAGGGACCGGGTGCTGCGACGGCTGAATGGAGGCCGTCTGCAGCAGCTGACCCGCCGTCTTCTGGGAACCTGGACTCTGATGGACGACAAACTGCTGCTGCTGCTGGAGCTGCTTGTGCTGCTGAACCAGGGACTGCGGCTGAATCTGGGTGTACGCTGGAACGAAAAAGACTGTGACACTTACAATATATAGAAGTTATTCAAGCACCTAACTAATGCCTCCACCATACACAAGTGTTGTTTTGATTCTAAATTACCGAAGCCTTCAATCCTCACTTGCCATTAGTGCATCGCATCAACAAAAGAGAGCTAGAGAAGTTGTTTGAAAGGGCAGATTATTATTTAATCTGGTTTATTTAAGTCAATCGTGAATAATTATAGTAATGAGTATATCAAACATCATCTTTCCTATCTTCTAAAAACTTGAATATTTACAGCTTTCCTAAACAAAAAAAGTTTTTGGATAATTTGAAGACACTCCCCTGGCTTCACAGAATTTTTTCTTCAAATGTTGAAAAGCATTTACTAATTGTAAGATCGATCAATAAAAAAAGAAAGTTTCCGTCCTTATATTTAAAAAATTATACGCAATTTGATCACATATAATTGTCTTGTATAAAGTAGTTTAGAAATATCTTTGCTGCATTGAACTATGACTTGCTCCAGACCATGAGAACCTAGTGTCTATCAGAGTCACAGGCTCAGAACTGATGACAATGTAGATGTCTGTTGTTTAGTGGGCGTCTCTTCACCTTCCTGATGACGGGAGCTAATATTGAGTGCTGGTTGAACGGTACTTTGTCGCTGCAGTTACAGTTTTGGCCTGAACATTACTCACAAATCGTTTCAAAACAGCCTGTCATCACCTGTCAGTGGTGTTGTGGGTAAAGAGACATCCTGAGCTCATAACCTGCCCCGGAGCCCACGACACAGAGCATCAATCTTGCATTGTGGGAGCATGTGTGAGTGGGCGAGTGTTCTGGCGAAGTAGCCCGAGGCTACTCAAACATTAGAAATGCCTCAGGAACGAACATGAGGAGCCAGCAGGCCATGACACAGCCTGTATAGAGGTAATGTTGAGTCAGTGGCTCCCAGTCAGTCAGTCTGCTGCTTCCCTCCTCTCCAATGACTGTACCAGGAGGCAATAAGAACCAACAGACTCAGACATGTTACTGAAATCCAAACAACAAATGAGTTGTCCCTGCAGAGAAGAACTATACGGCAGCTTCTGCTATATGAGCCGCATGAACATGGAGGTGTGTTTAGTAATGTTAATGAACCCCTCTCCAATAAATCCAAGCATGGAAAACTGCCAAGTACATCAGCATTTGTCTCAAATCCCCATGATCCTCACCCTCCTCCTCCTCCTCCTCCTCCTTCTCCTCCTCCTGTTCTTTTCATGATGTTTTGTGTGGGATAGGCTCCATCTGGTTTCAAAGTTTCCCTGCAAGGGTCTAACCGCAGTCTGTGCCCTGCTGCGGAAAATGTAGATGTCTCAATCCAGCGGAGTTTGCATGTCATTAGTCCCTTAAACGCTACAGGATCAGCTGAAAACGGTTTTCTTTTTCACGTGGCGAGACACAGTGGAACCCACCAACAGAAACCTGGGTTAGCTATGGCGTAGGCAGAAGATTATATTTACAGTGTTCAGAGCTGGGTGGATACACACATCAATGCTTGACTTTGGAAATGTTAGTTTGATGAGCCTATAGCTGAAACAATCAGTTGATTGATAAATTAAATAAATAATCTGCAACGATACTGGATCTTCAGTTATTTTCGGTAATTCATCAATACTAAAAATAATCATTTAAGGCCCGTAATGTCAAATATTACTTTCAACTGTTTTACATGGTCTTTATCAGCAGAGGCAGTTTGGTCGTCTCGTGCGTGTTGACAGAGACCAAGACTCCGAAATCCTGTCAACAGTTCTGAGAGGCTGCTGAGCAAAAATGAGGTTTAAATATTTCATGTTGACCATGTTTTCTCCATTTTCAGTGAGAACAAAGTAGAGAGGAGTCTAGTGGGATTGTCTCACTGTGGTAACAATTCATCCAATGTTTGCTGAGATGTGGAAGTCTGGACCAACAGACTGACAAGGTCGCCTCTGCAAGTCTTGACAATACACATGTCAACTGAGGAGCCAATAAGATGAATGGTTCTCCAGCTATGCGAGCCACAAACAGACAAAGACCAGAATTATTAAATAAATCATTATAATCTTGTATAAAATATGGCCCTAAAATTCTAATAACAAACGAAGGCAAACTGCCAAGAGTCAAAAAACAACGATATTTACTTTCTAATTGAATTGCAGTGACCCAAATGGAACTGTGCAGTTTCTACATTCCCCCCCCCCCCCCCCCCCCCCCCCCCGTCCCGTCTGTGCAAATGAAGGGGAATTCTGAATCAGTGCACACCGGATGCAACAAGCCTATCCCATGAATCCTGACAACTTTCTCAAGGCCCTAATGAGGAACAGAGAAAAGTCTTGGAGGAGGAGGTAGACAGGGGAATTCATTTTAACTGCTCTTCCCCCTCAAGGTCTTGGGATTAAGGAAAGGAATGACTCAGGGCCCCCACACCCACACACATTTATATATATACACACACATGCAATCATACAATCTGCAGCTTGGCCTCCCAGCCCACTTAGACATGCATATATATATATATATATATCTATTGGTGCAGAGTTGTGCAATGCTCTGAGGTTGAGGACAGTAAATGCTTTCTAATGAGTTCACAGCACCAGGCCCTGGAAAATCCCTGAGGTTCCACGTTCTCATTGGCTGCTGCTTTGGCTTAATTTCATAAAGGCACATTCCAGCCTTAAACAATAGAGCGGCCTCAGGCCATCTTTCCTCACTTCAAAACAATTCATCAGATACATAATCAAATAGGAGACTTGCACTGACAGAATAATGGAAACATAACAGCCAGGTCGTCCTAAATAAAACCTATTTTACAAATAACTGAAGTAAAAGTCCAGAGCCTAAAGATTGGACAGAAATAAAAGCAGGTAGAAAACCAATTTTGAACTTCATTGGTATTCTGCACAAGCCTGGTCCTTTCAATCCTTTAAATGAAATAACCGAGTGGATATTTCAAAAGACTACAGACAAGGCCAAAACAGGGTGGATTATTTGCTCAGTGAAAAAGTTTTACATACATTTGAAGGCTGGGATTTCATTTTTGTTTAAAGGGTTACTTCATCACTTGGTGTTTTGTCTTTCCAGGTTTTGTTTGGTCATCATATTCAAGTTAAACTGGCAACCGATGCCGTTGCTAGAAGCTGCATAATTTTGCCAAGACGCAGGCATCGTGTTCAGACCTGCTCTTTAATCTGTGAGCATGGTTCTTTTGGGGGTTCCCTGCTGTGGTTTTTATAGTAAGGTGGCTTGTTTCTGCCAAGAGGAGGTGATCAAACACCGACTGCAACAAGCCAGATGGCCAAACGCTGGTATTCAGCCCAATTCCTATTCTTGGAGAAAAAGCAATAGACTTTTAACGTTTGTTAAGTTTTCACATTGCTCCAAAATGAACTGTCGTGTATCGGATAGCGAGATGAAAACCCAAAATAGCAAGCGCGGTTAATCACACCTCCTCTTTTTTGCTATCTTAGCTCGGGCCAGACTTGTTTCTGTTGAGTCACGATGAACACAAATAAAGAAAATATGAGTTTGATGCTTGTTTTAATGTTATATTGTGTTTACCGATATGGTTAATATAAGGTTTGTTATGAAAAGTTATGAACCTCCTCAATTATTCACCAGCATATTATCTCTTTATCGGTTTGATTGTGTCTTCAGGCAGAAGAGGAGACTTGACTTGAGTCAAAGAAGTAAGATGACATTGGAGAAAAAGAAAAAGCCCAGAATTATTAGCTAAATAAAATAAGTCTGTCAGTTACTTAATTAATGTATCATGTCTTATATCTATACGCATCACATCATTAAAAATATACTTACTTTTTTTATTACTTTATCTTTGCTGCTGTTACACAGCAATTTAAACTATAGTGGGACTAAAAAAGGATGATCTTAATGTCTTAGTCCACAATTGACCCAATAAATTTGAGCTTGACAAAACCAATTTAGAGTAGAAAGCAAAAGTAATATAGCAAACGAGGACAATCACTAAAAGGCCATTTTCCGCAGTAATAAGTACATGAATACCATTGAAAAGAAAGAACATTAAAAGACTAATTAATTAAATTACTAATTATATCTAGTCATGAAAGCCAAGGTTAGAGACGGGGTGTGAACTCGTCAC
Source organism: Pleuronectes platessa (assembly GCF_947347685.1). NCBI lineage: Eukaryota > Metazoa > Chordata > Actinopteri > Pleuronectiformes > Pleuronectidae > Pleuronectes > Pleuronectes platessa. Next base: position 6,373,729 of record NC_070627.1, on the reverse strand, counting down.
CCAGCACCGAACACAGCAGACTTCTATTAGCTGGAACAAGACACAGTTTTATTTACAATAGACAGTGACGGCCCTGCAGAGACACATTTTCGGTGATTTCAGTGAAAGTGCATAATGACCCAGTCACAGTCAAGTTGGATCCATCAGACAGCCCTGTTGCTTGTGCTCTTCCTTCACCACAGTGTATTAACACACCTGTCCCTCATGGGCTGCTGCTATGGCAACTCATGTTAATTTTTTTTTTCGGTGTGCAGTCAGACTTTCGTCTTCCATCCTCCCTTTCATTTTATGTGAATCCATTACTGCAACAAAGCAAGACGCAGTTGTGCGCCGGCACATTCGGATAATCCCCACCCCCGCCACTTTTTCCAGACACATGCTCCAAAAAACACACGGGCACTCAAACGCATCTGAGTAGGCTGACAAAAAAGAGCAGCATGCATTAATAGTGTATTCCAGTGTAAATAAGGTTTACACTCATGTGCACTCCACATACAGTACATTCATACTTCATGATTTTAAGCTCACGAAGCGTCCACACTGTAAAGTATTTTGTGTCTTATCAGGACCCTCTGGAAGATGAGATAATGCATCTGAAGGGACTTATCCTACAGACACTCTGGACTTAATTTGACTTAATCAGCTTGTATTGCTGGCATATCCACACAATTCACACTGCAAGGGAAGAGGAAAAAAAATAACAGCTGCCAACTTCCAATTACACAGTAAGTGGTTTAGAGAGCCTCTTGCGTGGCATTGTGCCTTTCACAGCTTCTGGTTCAGCAGCCCCACTGTTTCAGACGCAACCAAACACACTGTCTTTAATACGCCTGGTTTCACCCCTTTACTGAATGACTGGGTTTGTGATGCAGGCCCCGACATGTCACACTCCCAAGCCAAGAGAAAGCTATTAAAAGTGCAAAGAGTAAAAACACGTCTTCTCATCTGAGCTTACTGTAAACACGCGAGCAAGTTTCTACTGTATATCCGTCAGTGGATTGAAGCCTCAAGTTTATTTAAAGGTTTAAAATGTACATGTGTTGTAAAAAAAAGAAGCAGCAGGCAGCAACTGGAACACAATCTGGCAGCTAAATCTATCTGCCCACAATAAAAGCATTCCTATGGAACACTGAGTGTAGTTGTATGTACAGAAATAACATGGACCTTCTAAAAAGGCAGCTGGTTTAAATTTAACATACCCATAATTTACCGTGTAGCCAGTGTGGACTATCCGTCAGAGACAGGGACAAATACTGACAGGGGATGTACTGAACCTGGGCTGGCACATGGGAAATTTGGAGACAAGCTACTGACTTCAGCTTGTTTGATCAACCGATCGTTATTCAGGATTTCAAAAGTGTGTTGTGAAACACCTGATTTATAAACGTGTATGAAATTTAAAGGACGTTAACCAAGCTATCAGTGTTTCCTTTTGATTTGGGTAACTTATAGAATTGGGGTACCTCAGACAAATGAGGTTTGAGGTTGTGTAAAAAATGTTCATGAAGTTAAAGGAAAAGGTCAATAATAAATAATGAAATCCAGATGTTTAAGGTAATGAATTATTTTTTTATTTCATGCCTCTATCTGCTTACGAGGCTGAGAAAGTTTTTGCGACCGTTGTCAGATCTGTCAACGATTGTCTAAAACAATGTTTAAGTCGTAGAGTCCATTTTTATTCAGGCGCCTGAGGTCTTTATAGGTTACTTGAACGAGCTATAAAATTAGAAATGAAAAGTGAAAAATGCCTATTGCAATTTCCTACAAGCCAAAGTGATTTATCTGTTTCACTATCTTTTAAGATATAAAAAAGGAGTAAATCTTGACATTTTGGCTGCTGCAACTGGCAAATATGTCATCTCTATTATCCTTATCAGTACTATTTATTATTATTATCTTTACTCCCTAAAAAGTGATACATTTTTCTGCAGAGGTCTGGGCCCTTTTGGTTAAGCTGTGATGTCCTCTGCCTCATTGCTAAAAGGCCTCCATTGTACATACTGCACCAGTACTTTAGCTTTTCAGGTAATGGGATTACAAGATTTTCTTACCTGGGGCAATGAGAGGCTGAGCACTAACAGCCGTCACACTGCGGCTCATGTTAATGGCTCGGACTTCTGTGACTGCTGTGCTCTCGCCCTTCTTCCCTCCTTCAGAGGAGCTGTCTAAGGAGCTGGTCCTCCCTCCTGCAGCGACCTGCATGCCCTGGTTAGGATTCTTGATGAGTGGGGTGGGCTGGATGGGCACAGGGCTCTGCTTCAAACTGAGAGCCTGCATGGTCTGAGCCTGTGAGGAAGACGTGGCTGCCCCCTGCTGGCCACGGATGGCAAGGTTCTGAACCTGATTCTGGGCAGAAACATTGAGACAAATTTCACATTAGGGTTAAAGGATTCGATTTTATTAGATTTCCAGAATAATGATAGTGTTTAAAGAAAAAGCAATACTACAATAGTCCAATACATTCGATCTAATAAACGTGTTAAAATATTTAAAACTTCCATTTTAGATTCTCCACGATGACGCTCACCTCTGCATATAACATTGTATTTACAAACAGGACATAAACACTACATTTAAGAGAGTAATTATAATTTTTGTGGAAATAAAGAGGAACAAAAAAACATCCCATACCTGTGAGGAGGCCTGTGAGGAGCCGTCTGACTGGACAGCCGTCACGGTGGCTGTTGGGGTGAAGATCAGCTGAGGGGACAGAGGGACGGCCCGGCCGAGGCTCCTGGCCACCTGCACCAGGTTATTCTGCTGGGCCTGAAGGGAAAAGACCAAAAGGTAAACTGAATGAAAAAGATTTATGGATTTGATTGTTCTTTTATCTACAACAGCTTAAAAGTAATGGTTAAAAAGCCACAACACATAAATACATACATTTCCTTCAAAAAAGTGTCTTTAAACTGAATGTACTGAAGTAATAATATACTTCCACTGTTTTGAACATCAAAAAGTGAATATATGGAAAAACAATCAATTCAAAGAAATGAAATCTCTGTAGGGCGTAATTTCACACTAACTAAGGCATTCATTTAACCTGAGAAGGCTGCACCATAAATAAAAGCTATGAAAATCTAACCTGACAAATGTGTTTTGCTGCCTTTCACAATGATCAAAGACACCCTATAATGCTGGGTACTTGGTTATAATGAGGAGGCAGGAACAGTCTGTTTGTATTGGCAGCTGCATTATTTACAGCAAATTGAAACAAACAAGTTACCGACGACCAGCTGCACCAAAATAGACCAGCGGAGCGAAGTGAAGACTGAATTCATTCATTCAGCAATTCTCAAAAGACGACAGGTTATTAACACACAGACAAGGTAACACATGTGACCTTGTCTGTAGGTCACGAGAAGGGATTTCTGATCACTCATACATATTCAAGGATTTCTCCTGTGTTTGTAATGAGCCCTCTGGGGCCGGAGAGATCCTCCTGACCACCTACTCTGGTGGCAAGATGAACATAAAGCACCAATTACTGTCTGAAGATGTATGCATAACATTCATGCCAAAACTCACCTATTCTGAAGAGAAATTAATCTGAGGAGGAGTATTCTTATTTATTCAAGTTGTGTGTGTGTGTGTGTGTGTGTGTGTCTGCGCTTGTGTTTATGCATATATGCACGCTTATGTAAATGTGCCAGTGGCTATGCCCAAGGTCTCACCATCTGTGCTCGCAGGTACATCTGTGCCTGGCTGGCCGTGAGTGTGGGGCTGGAGGAGCTGCCCAGCAGAACAGCCTGCTGGGAAATACTGGTGGGGGTGGAGCTAATGCTCTGGGCCCGGCTGATCAGCTGAGCTGCCGCCGGGGACGTGCTCAGGTTGATCTAATGGGGGAGCAGATGAGCAGGATAATTAGTTTACACACCTCTGTACATGTATATCATCATACCAATACCAGGGTTTCCACACTTTCCTTCATACCAAATTCAAAGACTTTTCAGCACCAATTACCTCAACATAAAATAGTCAGCCATCACAAATTATTATAATAACACTAAGAGTCTTTATAAGTATGAATATCAATTTCTGCTGTTTTCAAAAAGGTGCTCTGTGCTTTTTGTCAAATACACAATGTCAAGGATTCATTGGACCCAGCACATTTCACAACTTAATTTAACACCAAAACAGCAAAATGCACAGAGCTGCTGCAGTCAGGGGCCCATATTGCTTTAAGTATCTTGATGCTAAATCAACTTAGTTTCTTGATGATCTAATGAACAACTATAAGTTAAACTTAAGCGGCTCTTAGAGGACAGAGCCAACACTCAAAAGTGCACTTACCGTAGCCTGAGTAGATCCTGTTTGCTGAGATGAAGTGCCGTTCTGTGAAGAGCTTTGCCGTCCAGCTGCGATGCTGGCCTATTACAACATGAGAGCAGGAAATAGGTGTAAATGAGAGTGATACCGATTCCTGAAACATATCTTGCACCAAGTCAACAACAGCATTAAGGATTGTTCATGGTCAGTTACTGACTTGCTGTACAGCGGCCAGGCTCTGGAGCTGAGCGGTGCTGAGGTTGTGCTGCTGCTGGAAGGCAGCGGTTTGCATTATCAGATGCTGCTGCTGGGCAGCGTACATCTGCTGCAGGTACTGTGCTGCTGTGTTGGGCTGTCTGTGTAGGGCCTGTTGAAACACCTGAATATAAAGACGGACAAACAAAGAGGTTTGAGTAATGCACTCTGCACAAAACGGGGGGCCAAGACACAGAAAACGCAAAAGACAGAAATTCAGCTATACTGATACACAAATATCTGTCCCAAATCCTGCATGAATAGGAAAATGACTGCATTCATAGAGCAGCTATTCCAGTCTCATCGACCACTCAAAGCACATTCACACATACTTCTGTATACAGAGCTTTTTCTGTCACACACACCATTCATAGAACAGCCGTCGGGGGCAATTTGGGGTTCAGTATCTTGCCTAATGACACTTTGGAATGCTGACTGGAGGCGAGGATTGAACCACCGACCTTCTGGTTAGTGGACAACCCTCTCCACCTCCTGAGCCATGCATGAAATAACAATGCAGCCTTCAGAACCTAAAACACTGTGTGACAAGTATACATTTGTGTGTGTGTGTACATGTTACCTGCCTCTTTCCTACATTCCAAAATAACAAGCCTGCTTCCGGCTATTCCCCCCCCCCCCCCCCCCGACACACACACAGAAACACAGCTGTGTACAACCCTGTGTGAAATCATACCGTTGTATCTGCAGTCTATGAAACGTGCAACAGTATCATAAAATCTGCAGGTGGCCCCACAAATGTCAAAGCAGAGAGAGCATGAAGTTAAATAACTAAGATTGAGACATGATACCCTGTCAGCTGCAATTAAGTGAAAAGGGTATCCTCCTCAGGGTAAGAATGAGGGTCCAGTGACTTACTGCATGTGTTAACTTATGTGACATTACTCTATGGCAGGGGTTTTCAACTGGTTTTGTCCCAGGGACCACCATTCGGACTACAAAATAATCCGCGGCCCACTGATGTGCCTACGCGCGCACGTGCATACGTGTTTGCTTGCATGTGGATAGAAGGAAGTTTTAACATTTGGTTTTCCATGTTGGTTTTATTTAAAAACCTAAAACAAATCTAGAAAAATCTGTGTAAAAAAACAACATAAACGGTTGATTTTCAGTGGTTAAGAATTGAAAACAAAATTAAAATGCAGTTTGTAGTTGTACTGCATCTCAGAACCATAAGTACATCAATATATAACATTCATGACTTAAATGTTCAGACATGTAGCTGTCATGTTGAGAGAACGTTAGAGTAACGGTGATCAATAACAATCAACATAAACTGGGGCTACAACTGAAGAGTAAGATGACAAAGTAATGCAGAATATGTCACAAATGATAATCATACAATATCACACAAACAATTGGGCCGTGCTTAGGCCCGATTTAAGCGTGTCTATTCATTCTGTCGGGAGAACTGCTACTGGATAGACGTAAGCTCTCCTAAGAAATTGTTTCTCAACCAGCGAACGTGGTAAAGTTGACTGTTATTGCAAGTAATTGTTTTGGCTATTATGCCAATTTATTTGTCTTATTATAAACTATTTGTTTTTCGTTCTTTTATTTAATACTTCCAGTATTAATTCTGCTCTTTTGGGCCTTTTTTTTAGCAAATAAGAATTTCCTTCATACAAACTAAATCTTCAAGACCTCCTGAGAGTTGTTCTACCTAGCTCAACCGCTCTTCTACATCTACCTTTAACACGCATGCACAGGGGAAAACTACTGGCAGTTTCTAGCCCCAAGCTGGTTTCAAGGTTCCCCTCATCAGCTTTATTTAATTTTAGACATATTTTTCTTATTTTAGATATTTTTCACGAAATTCAAGAGTAATCTGGAAATGTGCTGAAATATCAAAGCAAATTTCGCGGACCCCTGCAATGCCGTCGCGGACCACCAGGGGGCCACGGACCCCCGGTTGAAAACTCCTGCTCTATGGGATAATTTGGAAAAATATAAATCATAACTTTTTTAGTTATGGAATATATTTTAACAAAACAGATTTAACAATTAGTTAATTCAATCAATTCATTGATCACCACAACGTCACTTTTAAGCATCACCTTTGTCACAGAGCTTTAAATGGGAATTTATGATTAATATATGTTTTTTTCCCCCAATGATTTATAGTTAAATTAATAATGATTTGTAAACATCAGTAGATAAAATAATTAAAATCTGAATTTGTTGCTGCAGTGTGTGTTTACATGTATTTGCAGACAAAATAAGCCCAATTGGAGTTTTTCAAAGGAGTTAAACTGGTGTTTGCTGCAAACAGACACAAATACAATCTCAATCACAGTCAGCAACAAAAGTCTCATCAATTCTTTGACCAGAGTTTAACAAAGCTAAACCACTGGGAATAAATCCTCACCCTTCACCTCTGGAAGGGCCCTCTGCCTTGTTGTCAAGCCACCAGAAAGGATGTTGACCTGTGGTCTGTGGTGTCAGTGGACCATACAGACCCACATCTCTTAGAAGGAGGGTACAATTAGCAGGGATGCAACACATGCATGCATTCAGCTCTCATTGGCCACAGATGACCAGCAGTCCCTTAAGCTCAGAGGGCTTTTTGCTGTCAATAGGGTTTGCCCTCTAACTTTCAGCCGGGTGAGCGCGAGGAAAGGAGGGTGAGATGATACAAAAACCCTGCTGTCACAGGATCAGCCCTAAAAGTTGAGAGGACCTTATTCAGGGAGCGTAATCCCCTGCAGAGGTTTATCCCAGGGTCAAAGGGTCAAGAGCACTAAAGGACTGAACGCATTCCTTCCTCCAACTTGAACAAATCCTGTGTTGTGACGGTTTGTTTGAGCTGCCGTCATCAGTGTACTGATCAGAGAGAGAAGTGCCTCGTATTTCATCAACTGCTCTGGTGAGGAAATGCACAGACTTCTATTGGAAGTTTCTTGTGCACCAGCAGGGGGCAGTAGAGCAGAGGAAAGTGGGCTTCTTTATGTGCATCTCAATGTGAATGCAGCCTGAGTTTGTATCTCACAGACAGACAGACAGACAGAAGGACAGACGGACAGGCGGACAGAAGGACAGACAGACGGACAATTGTATTCAAGCCAAGCTCACCTGCACTGTTTGTCGGTCAGGCATCCCGCTGTACACAGATATCTGAGGCACTGTCTGTCTTCCTGTTGTCGTACTACTACCGGAACTACTGGTAGTGTTACTAATACTGCTGCTATTATTAATACTACTACTGGCGGAAGTGGTAGAAGTAGTAGCAGTAGTGTTGGAGGTATTACTACTGCTGCTGCTGACAGCTGTGGTGGTGGAGGAAGTGGCGGTCCCGGTGCTGTTAGCCGTGGAGGCAGGGGCCCCCGGCTCACTCTCCATGGTGCCCTCTGCTCTTCTCACCTTTGATCCCCGGCTCTTCTGAATGGCTCTCCTGTGCCTGGAAGAGAGAGAGAGAGACAGAGGGGGATGAGAAAAAGGACACACTATTTTCCTTCTTTATACCAAACCCAATTAATTTGTTTTAGTCCCAACACAACTGAAGCTAAAATTCCCCTGTGCACGACATTTCAAGAACCACTCAACTTCAGGAAAATGTGACACATTAAATGAAATGTGAGCAGTGAAAATGTATATATTCACTACAGATAAGTTTATTTATTCAAGTCCTTTTCCATCTTAAGCAGATTCGAATAGTTCTATGACCTGACGAAATGTTCTGCAACCAAAGGCACTGCTCTAATTCAATCAAAACATTAAGCAAGGTTAAACTCATATTTAGCAAAATAGCTCAATAAACAGTTTCTGGGAATGTCAATAAAGAAAAATATGTATTGTTATTACTGAAAGCCTTAATTTACAATATGCTCTTTAATTGATCATTGTAAATGTATGCATTTAATCTAAAACTAAACTAAATTAAATTACAGAAATTCGGTGACAGCCCTGACACCTTCATGGATGTGCTGTCTGCCCGGACACCTCAACCAGCTTTGCCACAAGACTTTAAACCAGTTATATTCCCATTATAATCCATGTGACTACAGATGTGAACACAGCTGTGAACACTACAGCAAGGATCATAGGGGCATTCAACAAATCTGCAGAACGACCTGAGCCTCAAGTGGGAAACGACTAGTTCCTCTGAAGTCTGTTGTTTTAATGCATGACAGGAAAAAAACAGAAACTCCATCTAAATTTAGGAGCCAGTATTAAACTACTCCTCTAGTAGCCTAAGATGACAAACACTAACTCGGAGACTCTACTCTTTGAGTCTGACCTCATTCTCAAAAACTAAAAGTGGGGCAAGGCAGAGCGAGGCTGGTTAGAGTAGCACACAAAAATGCAATTTGGGAATCTAATGAAATCCAGTAAAATCCAGCTCAAAAAGACAGAGTAGCAGTACACTTTATTACTGAACTGTATCTCAAGCAGTGGGGATTTTAACCTAAAGGAGAACATGCATATTTGATCAAAGCTCAATGTGAAGTCAACAGAGGCTGTTATAAAACAAGCATATCAAAAACAGACCAATCATTATAGGCCTAACGATTACTCAAAATCCTATAATTAAGAGTCCCGTCTATTTGTTTGGAAAAAAAAGTAATTAATTTATATAAAACAACATTAATCACATAGGCCATCTCTACTTCTACATCCGTTTACTCTTGTCAATCATGGTCAAGGACAAAAAAAAAGCACAATGATTTAAGGCCCTTCTATAAAAGCCTTCTTAAGGGTTGGTCTCCTGGTGCTCCGCTCTCCATTAGCACAGGAGAAACAAGGTCCAGAGCTCTCAGAGCAGATGAGACGGGGAGTAGCTTAGAATGAGAAGTGAGAAGAAGCGTATGGGAGGAGACAAAGCAAAGATGAAGTTGTGAAAAGGATATGAGGCAACTTCAGAAGGCTCTGATGAAGCTGAGCTCTAACAAAAAAAGATAAGAATAACACGTTTTAAAACAGATTGAGATGCTGGTTTAGAGAAGAAGGAGGGTTTAATGAGAGTGTGGGGAGTTGAATTCAAACAGCGTGACAGCTGAGGTAACAGAGCTGAAAAGAAAGGCCAAAACGGGGAGGATGGAATTTCTAGCCCTGAGGTTAGAGGTGTACACGTGAAGTTATTTTGGGGGGGGATGGCTGGAGGGGAAAGAGCAGGTGAAGGTCGAGGGTTTTCAACGGGCTTGAGTAAAGAGAGAGGGTGTGATGGAAGTAATTAAATAAGGAGCAATGCTGCCGCCATGCCGCAACTCTTAAGCTATTTCCTCCTCCTCATTATTCTTTTGAGCGGATTAGGGGCCATGCACAGCTCGATGGCCCACTTATCCTACAAAGCAGACTTGGAAACAAACTGCAATCTCACTAAACCATATGCTTTTCCCTAAAATGGCAGCTTGAAAGAACCTAAACAGCTTTAAAATGTCTACGTAAACAAATCAGGCACCAAATAAACTAAATGACCTCAAAATGAAAACTTGAAATGATTCTAAATAATTTTAATTAAATTAGAGTAAATATTAATATATCAATTAAGAAAATTATACAAAATGCAAAGCAGGACGTTTTAGAATTATTGAAGCAAGATTATAAGGAAATACTATTTACTATATATCTATTTCGGAACAATACAAAAATAAATTTAAAAAAATCCCAACACAAGAAAACAATGAGTGCTTTTCATGACTTGAACGTTTCCCATCCACATATTTGTTTCTATGAAAAAGCTGATATCCAGATAAGGAAAGGGTGATTTTGTGGTTGTAAACAAAGCACAGCTGCTGCCAAAGCCTGCCTGCCTGTATGTATTCATTAGCCTACATCCCAGTCTGCTTCCCATTGCTTCCCCGCATGTGTAGATGAGAGGGAATCCCCTCTGGTAATAATGCCTTCAGTTCAGCCACAGTCATTCTGAGAGGAGTCACTCATCCATCAGTGAACGGGGTATGATGGAGAACCCCCAACCCCCATACACACACACACACACACACACACACACTCTGGTTTTAACCCTACATCCAGCCTTGAGCCGATACCAGGGAAAACCTGGTACCCATGAGAAGTGGCAGAGCCAAAGTGTATGAGAGCACATCAAAGCAGCCCCGGCAGTGTGCAGTGCATTTGCAAAGACCCGGTCAAAACCATAACAACACAATTTCAGCCCTTTACATCCCTCTCAAGAGGACATATTGATCGACTCATGCCGGCGCTGCAGGACCGCAGGAACCGGCTGTCAGGTTCGTGTCTAGAGGATTTGCATGGCCTGCAGGAAGATGAGAGCTGTTAAGAGTCTGTCAGACAGACTGGCTGTCTCTGCAGAGCTAAGATCACAGTGAGGAAGTGCAGGAGCCTCAATCAGTTTTCACATTAAGGAAAACTCTGATGAGCCACAGCAAAATTTACCACAAGAAAACATTTGTCAGCTGCCCCAATCGATTGATGTGTGATAATGGCTTCAACAGCTAGCAGCTAAGAGATCATAACAGAAATGTATGCCTGTGTGTGGATGGGGTACTCTGCTGCTGCTGAGACAAAGCCCCCTAACCCTGGTGCTCCTACCTCCTCCGGCCCCCCCAACGCGATGCAGGGGTATGATGCCCCATCCCCCGGGAGTGTGCGGTCCTCCTGCAGGATGTTGCTCTTCTTTGTCTGCCAAACTGAGTGGCTGGCTGGTTGGCTGACTGACTGAGTGAGCGTGTGCGAGTGTGTTCCTGTGCTGTATCCAAATCCCCGGCCCCGCTTGTCTACCCCCAACACACAGCGAGCTCGTCGTCCCAGCATCAACACCCCACTCCACCAACCAGGCCGCGGCTCGCCTCCTGATTATGTGGTATCCTAGCGACAGCCAACGGGGTGCCTATGGATTCCCCGTGCAGAGCAGCCTTCTGATTGGACAACAGGATGCTCTCTAATGAAGATGATGGTAATGATTTTACTCCGTCTCTCCCCTCCCCCTCGGCTGGTGCCTGAATTTTTTTGGGGGGATACATAGACCCTCTAACATAAGGTGGACTGTCATCATCACCTTGATTATTTTTTTTTATGAAAAGCCACACACCAAAGGTAATGAGGCATTTCATTAAAATGACAGCGCTGAGATGGCATATCCTTTATTTTGCCTACTCTTGGTCTGGACAGCTGAAAATTGAAGGCTCAATTTTCATTTCAGTGACTCAAATTTGGAGACTGCAGGTTTTAAACCATTTACACAAAGCAAATTTCCACAAATAACCTAAAACTGAACATCTAACCCACCATCTAAGCAGCAGGCCAGTATCAGAATCAATTTGAGACATTACTGACATTGAGGTTTGAGGAAAAAATATTGATTCACCTAGACAGCCATTACCAAGTATCTGCCACCAATGTGAGGTAATGGCAGACTATACCTTTAGCAAAAACGTACCATAAACCTGCTGAACACCTGCTAAAACAGGCACCATTAAAAGTAAATGGGAACCTGGAGACATATTTCTGCCAATTCACAGCACAACATTGACCAACCACCAATTAAAGGAATTTGTGAAAATGAAATGCAAAACAATGGAAGAAGAAAATTGCAAATCCCTCATAAATCTGAAACGCTTTGCATTTGAATTCAAACCTCTCCTTGATGACAAATGAATGCATTTAGGTGGAATATGGAAGATAAGACCAGAGGATAATAGCATACTTATGGTCTGCTCCGCCACATTAACACGCCACCCAACTGTCTACATGTATGAAATGAAGCCATTTGAATGGTTTGCTGGTGCAATGTGGTATTGATTGGGGCCAACCATGCGTGAACCTCATTGATTATTATCTTGTCATTAGCATATAGATTAGCTGGCGGTGGAGCCAGACATGCAAGCCTTGAGTCTCACATTTGGCGAGCAGAGCATGTGTGCGGCAGAGGAAGGGGGGGGGGGGGTGTCAAAACAAGAGGAAGAGAACAGAGATGATGTGGATTTGTTTGGTATGAGCTGCTTGATGTTGGACGTCAAGATCTGAAGGCATTGGACCCTACACTGCTTTGAGGTACAAGAATAAACAGAGTGGTCCCAGTGAAGTGGGGGGTCAGGGGTGATCTAGCAAGAGGCTTGAGGACAAATAAAGTCAACATTTTTTTCACCAAAGAAGACTGATGCCTAACAAGCTCTTCTGGGGAGAAGTGTAATAATAAATGATGAAAGCACCATAGGAGGCTTCCTTTTTGATTTCTTTATCAAAGACCCTGCCAGCCCATGTTCTCGTAGTTAGCTTGAAAATATATCAGTAAAGTTCTCCCTCCTCATTAGGATTCATTTGAAAAGTCTGAAATGAAAGAAAAAGATTCATCTGTGGCATAACGAGTTCCAAAAGAACGAATTGTACAGAAACAGCCCTCATTGATTCAGCCCTTATGGAGGTGAATAAATTAATTAGATACTCTCCATGTCTGTCTCCACTTATTTTTGGGGGGGAGGGCCCATTGGATATCGTTCGCCAGCCAGACTCATAAATCTCTAGTATGGAAAGAGCAGTCAAGCGCGTTCAAATGTTTTTTCCCCAGTAAATGACATGTCAGACATGCACTGAAGTGACATTTTCTTAAAATGTTTGGGAATGTTAGTTGCTCCAGATATTTCTCTAAAACATTTCCTGCCAGCCCCCTCCCCCCACCATTGTGCATCAATATATTAGCATTTCAAAAAAAAGACAACCATGCAGCTTGTTTCTATAAGTGAAACGTTGATGAGTCCAGCAGCAAAACATTTAAGATCAAATTAAGCACGTATCTGGTATTGAGCCAACCAAAGGTTTTGGTGTAGTCAGTAAGACTGGTGTCTTCACGAGTTTCTACATATCGTGACATCCCTAGTATCTTTACAGATAAAGCAATATGTCATTAACTCTCACCTGATTCCTAATAAAAAGAGCTTGCCTATGAATCGCTAATGCAAAAGTAATCTTCCACATCCCATGCTCTAAAAAGCAGCACTTCTCCTGCAAGGTTAGGAGAGGGGGGGTCATCCCCAGAGGCAGATGATGGTCAATGGGTCTTGTCCAAACATAACAAGCAGGGCAGTGCCTTTGTAAGAGTGTGTAAGACATAGATATCCACTGATCCCAGGGCAAGATTGTTCAGCTAGACGTAAATTGAGCTATCTGGCTCAGATGGACCTCGCCTACTACAGCGAGTGGACCAGTACAAAGACACTCTGGCTGCTTTCCAGGTTAAGTGTGCTAAGCGTGTGCCATTCCGGCACATGTAGCCTCACGCTGTGAAAATACAAAACACGTTCACTTGACTCTTCTGAGAGGCCTTTGATCTTTTTCTGTTCAGCTCCATTTAGAAAGACCCTCGCCCTCCGACGCTTAACAACTCTCAAAATAAATATGGGAGAAGTGGACAGAAAAGCACAGGCAAAGAGAGGGCCAGTGGGATGACAGACAAAATGAAATATTCTCCATCTGATCTAAAAATACCACGGTTAAATTGTTCTGGCAAAGCTCACAGATTAGCAGCACACTTCCATTCGCACTGTTCTTTCACAGCAGTCTCTGAGGCATCGCTCTCAGGAGTCGATCGCACCAACTGGAAAAAAAATAGGTCAGGTATGAGCTGAGAGGAGCCGCAGCCCAGATAAACATAGTGCTTCATGGCCTCTCAGAAACAAGCTTCCACAAGTGAACAATCATTCAACGGGTCACTTGACTCAGAAAGATTAAGCGTTATATAAGCAAATATACATTTATTCATTACTTTTTTATGGACTAGATGAAACGTGCATTACAGTTGTTTCATTTTATGATAATAGCAAATCCTGCTTGAAATCATTGTTATTTTGAAATCCTTGTTTCATTGTTAGACTGTAACACTAAGTGCAAAAGACAACATAATCAGCTTTAAGCCTCTTTTCTAAGCATTCACAGGTCATCACGGGGGCAGAGGGGTCTTTGACCTGATTTGACATGTGTTGTATCATGTGCTGTTCTCTTGAGATTATCTCAACATCCGAAGGCTTTGGAATGATGTTAAGTTTCAGAGATATGGAATGATAGGGACAGTTGGACACATGTCAATATTAATAAGTGGATAGTCTTATTCTGCTTGGTGCAGATGCATAATAAGCCATGCTTTTCGTCTTTGCCAAAATCAAAGACAACCAACAACCAAGCAAATCATCTAGAACAACAAGACTAACTTGTAAGCATTAAGAGGCTGTGTCAATTTTCCTATTCAAGACTTTAATTGTGAACAAATCTGAATTGGTACCTTGAAGTACGTCTTCCTGCAAACATTAGGTTTTTAGATTTATTAATTTACTTTAGGCTAAATGGACCAACTGCAAACAGTGAACTGTAAACTGAACCAGGGTAGTAAACAGAGATTATCCTTACAACTAAATTGATTTGTTGAAAAGTTACATCTGCTCCCTTCAATCATCAAAATGATTTATCAGAGCACAAACTGGATGTTGATTTGACCCATTCAAACAAAGTTGTCACAATTTAACAGAAATAGACTGTCTTAAAATATAAACACACCTTGTCAACTTATAATTGCCCAATGAACCATGAAATTGACACAACATAATCAAGCAAACCTGACCTTGACAACTTTTCTCTTTGAATCAATTATTTCCTGATATGATGCATGGCTACTCACAACCTGTCTGTGATTGTGGAAATGCTCTCTGTTGCTGGGACTGAAACTGGCACCTTGAACATATGGGAGCACAGCTGGTGAGTATCCTGCCAACAAAAATATATCCTGGTATGCTGAGTCGGCACAAGCAAAAGTTAATTTTAAAGTAAAGAATAAAGCAGCTCTGATGCTGATCATGATCGAGTCTAATAGATTGTCATGCAAGAGGCCAGTTAATACAAACTGGGTAGAGATTGGTCAGTGGGACCATCTCACATGTAAATAATCACCTGTCTAAACTAAATATTTGAATAATGTCTGGCCGTATGAAGCTCATCAGATTTCATAACACTTAGATAACTCTCAACAGACACCACTTCAACCTGCTCTTATAACAAGCATCCACCTGAAATTAACCCAAGACGAGCATAAGAAAATCAATGTTTTTTTTGCCAAGTGTGTTGCTGCTTCTAAACAGACATCCCATGATATTGCTGTTAAGAAGAGCCGCCCACCATTAGGTCATCTTTGCTTGCTTACACTGAAGGGTTAGGGTAAGGGTTAGAAGGGCCAGCATATAAGAGTTCCTGTGTGTGCTTTTAGATTGCATGTCAGGGTTTCAGAATCCGAGGCATGAAAGGTAAAAGCAAAACATCGGTATCTGTCTGACACCTATCCAGCTACTACATCCCATGCTGGCTTACAGTGTAACAACAAGGGCCCTCCATTAATTGTTGGTACCTTTAATACAGAGCAGCAAGGTGGAAAAATTCCACCACGTCTATATAAAAGGGGTTCATATGAGCAGGTGTCCAGCATTGGCTATAATTAGCTGGGGTCCCAATAGACAAACGTGACCCTATATGAACAATAGTAGCATTGTCTAGTAAATGTAAAGACAAAATTCTGCATAGAAAAGTCGATAAGTTCGAAAATGATGTCATGCACAGTTCAATAAGTCATTTTCCGAGGTAACTTATAGAAACAACCTCAAGCTTGCATAGATCGTAAAAGTTTAGACTATGGTAAGAAATGCATCATCATGATGTCACTATGAATAGTGTAGTGTAGTAATGCAATCATTTTCTCAAACAATAATATTAGAGCCATTATCTTAAGTTTACTTGGATTAACCAATCATTCATCATGACATTAAATTATAAAAAGTTACCAAATTGGGTGACATGCAGTGTGTGCTCAGGGTTAACAGTATCCCTCTAATGCTTTTTATGGGTGTTTCTCTTTTTTACTGGTGAACTGACTGACCCAATCCTTTTGTGAGAATTTGCATATTGGGCAACCTCAAAAGAGAAGAGGACACTTGGGGCCTGTGGTGAGAGCCAGGGCTGAAACTTTCAAATTGTCAACTTGTTTTTCGATATCAAAAGAAACTGACAACTATTTAATAAGCAACGAATTTGTCATGCAGTTACTCAATCATTTCCCAAGCTAAATAAAAATGATCATGTGCTTTTCTTTTAGATTGATGATAAAAATAAGGATGTTTGGGTGCTTTCTCACTTTTTTATGATCTTTTATAGAATAAACACTTCAAGATACAACTAACCAAAGAAGAAGATAACTGCTGATTATCTTAAATAATTATATGGTCTATATTCAAAGTAGTAATCATTTTCAATTGTCATGTATAATCTACACACCATTACATCTGGCCCAGGATGTTTCATACGCTGTTTTGACTTTTGTTCCGAACAATAGCTGGACTTTCAGGAGTAAACAGTGTTGCAGCCAAATCCAATAACGTTGGCCAATTCTTCAAATGTATAAAAAAACATAACATTCCTCCGTACTGCTCATGTGGTGTCATCCGCAGCCCTCAAGTCCAACTTAAGACAAGATGTTTACAATATGATTTTTGTTGTTGTTGTTGTTGTGTTATACATTTGAAGAATTGGTCACTGTTATTGGATTTGGCTGCAACGCTGTTTACCCCTCAAACTCCAAAAGTGTTTTGTGGACTCAAACACTTCACCCCACCCCTCCATCGGCATAGTGGTGAGGAGATAATGAGGTAATTTACATTTTTGGGTAAACTATCCCTTTAACTATTTTAATTAATTGATAATAAAATCTAATTACTGGTACAGTTTATTTAATTTGCCTAATACATACATTGCCAAATCCTTGAAGCCTTGATGCAAAACCTACAGATGTTTATAATAGAAGACAGAGAACAACAACAAGTCGTTACTGCTTGGAAAACAAGACACAAACGGTTAATCGGTTTACAAAACAAGACTAAAGTCGACTAACATACCGACACACACACTGGCTGAACACAGGGGAGGGGGTTCTGACTGTGGCACTTCTTTGCCCACACAGGGGTCACTCTGGGCGGCCATGGCCACAGTAAACAAGTCGGGACCATCCAAGAGTTGTTCCAAAAAAGTAAAAACAACTGGTTCCTGATTTCCCCCCCAAGGTCACGACCCGAGCCCTACGGAGTTCCTCCAGCAAGCACCTGGCTAAGTTGAGCTAAAACAACCGGGGGGGGGGGGGGGGCTGAGGTCAGAAAAGTTCCTCCGCTCTCACGGTCACGTTCAGCCGGAGCTGCCGCCGAGCGGATTCCACCACAACACTGTTAGCTCCCGCTGTTAGCCACACTTCACCCGCCACCATGTTGGGTTTTATTCCGGTTCTCTTTCTGTTCAGCGACACGAGGCTCCGCGCACTCAACTCAGCCGTGGAAGTGGCGTGAGCGAGCCGAACCGGAGCCCCCCCCCCGCCCCACCTCCGCTGCCGGGGGCTGGGGCCCCCCCCCCCGAGGAGACGTTAGCTTGTGTGACCGTTCCTCTCCCCTCACGCGTTCCGACACACACACACAAACACACGCCGTGCCCGCTCCCCTACCTCCCTCCCTCCCCCGGTGCCCCACTACCGTGACCGAGCGGTGAGTGTCTCCGTCATCTCACCGTTTAGTCGTGGGTCCCCGCGGGGGCTCGCTCCTCTCGCTGGCCGGGATCCCTCACCGTTTCTCCGGCGCTTCTCCTCTCATCAGTGTCCGGAGGCTCCGCGCTGCTCCTGCTGCTGCTGCGTCAGACCCGCGCAGGAGGAGCAGGGGGCGTGGCCCGGCCACTCGTGTCATTTTGCATTCCAAACTGATAACGTGACTCGGATCTGGCCAATGAGCGGCAAGGGTTGTGTTATACCCCGCCCTCTTTTGCTGTCAATCAACAGCGACCCCCCCCCCCCCTTTACTCCATTGCTCCTGTCAAGGTGGCCGCTGTCCTCATCACCATGGCAACACCCGAGAATTGAACCCATGCACTGTTCTGTTTATAGTTCTGCGAAAACAACACGTGGGGTGTTCGAGGGTTGAGCTGAGGACACCGGCAAGTACATTTACTCAAGTACTACACGTAGTACTATAAAAGTACAGGTTCTGAAATTAACTATAAGCTATACAAAAAAAAATTCAAGCAGTATCTGTGCAAAGCCACCTGAGAGTACTCGTATTTGAAGGATCACATGGGTTCTTCACGGTGTGAGCTGAGGACACAGGCAAGTACATTTACTCAAGTACTACACGTAGTACTATACAAGTACAGGTTCTAAAATTAACTATAAGCTATTAAAAAATATATCAAACTGTATCTGTGCAAAGCCACCTGAGAGTACTCGTATTTGAAGGATCACATGGGTTCTTCACGGTGTGAGCTGAGGACAGAAGCAACTATATTTACACTGGTGCAAATTAACTGGGTACATTCACTCAAGAACTATACTAAATACTATCAAAGTAAAGGTTCTGAAATGCATTCGAAGTATAAAAACGTTTTCTTCAAGCTGTATCTGCAAATCAAACATGTCAGATTTATATAGTTTGAAGGCTCACCATGGATTCTTCGTGGTGTTAGCTGAGGACAGAAGCAACTATTTCTATACTAGTGCAAATTAACTGAGTAAATGTAAACGTAAAAGCAGAATTCCCCATGTGTTTTACTTGTAGAGGTGGTACTCTGCTCAAGAAGTGCAGATACTTGTGTTAAAGACGACTCATGTAAAAGTATAAAAGTACAGGTTCTGAAATGAATTCAAAATATAAAAGTAAAACATTTTCTTCCAGCTGTATCTGTGCAAAGCAAACTGAGACTTGTGTCACATTAATACAGTTTGAAAGCTCACATGGGTTCTTGACGGTGTGAGCTGAGTACATGTAATCACCTAGGTACATGTACTCAAGTACTGTACGAGAGTAAATGTAAACGTAAAAGCAGAATGTTGCATTTATTTTACTTGCATGGGTGGTAAAAGTACACATTCTTTACTCAAGTAAGTACAAAAACGACTCAAGTCAAAGTATAAATGTATAGGTTCTGAAATGCACTCAAAGTGTTTTGCCTTAATACAAAATCTCACAATTGTTTAGACCAGGAGTCTTCAACGTTTTTCAGGCCAAGGTCCCCCAAACTGAGGGCGAGATGGAGCAAGGACCCCCTACTATATAAATTGCATAAAATAGTGTTTATATTATTCTGGGCCTAGTGCCATATATAAACATAGCTACCCTGTTATTGTGCATTCAATACTACCCTTGTGGTTAGTAGCATGCTAACATTAGAAAGGTGGCTCAGACACCTCGCAAATCCTCTCAGACTATATCAGTGTCTATTTCTCGGTAATTTTTTTTAAATCTAAACCAAAAAAAGTCAAACAAACAACTTTTAGGTACAAATACGACCATCTACGGAGTTTGGTCCGCCATCTTTTATTTTTGAGCTTCGCACTCTTTAGACGTGAGCATAAACGCGATCTGATTGGCTAGTGCCTGTGCTGTCGTATTTGCATGAAAGGGGCTGTGAACCGGTGCCCAGCTTGAGAGAGCTCCTGTGTGTAGCTGAATGTGTGCATTGCTGACTGAAAGATAATGACTTCTGCCTCAATTTATCTGTTCGCTACAATATGTTGGATTCATGTCAATGTGTAGCTAAAGACAATATATACAATTCTGGCTCTGAAGAAGTGCATTTTGTGGAAAAAACATTTTTGAAAAAAAAAAATATATATAAAAATTTGTCTTATCAACCAAAAATTTGGCGACCCCCCTGCAGTACCCCCGCGTACCCCCTAGGGGTCGGGGACCCCCTGTTGAAGACCACTGGTTTAGACATTGAATCTCTAATGTGTATCCAGATGGAAGTGACCAGGTAAGGCAATAAAACGGACAGCAATGAATCGCTAATGCTTCAGCGGTGTCCTTATTGAGCTCCCTGCAATATGAGCAGGGCGTGTGTTCATCCGCCTGCAAATACTGAATAATTAATCAGAATATGACTTATTTGGTTGGCCCCCCCGAGTTAATTATCTGCTCTTTCATAGCTCCCCCGACACGTTCCCTGCAGCATCAGCACGAACACAGTATCGTTCCAGTAACTTGGTTGATCCCCAAAGACACGTTATTGGCTCGCAGCCAGGCGAGGCCGTGTGATAGTAATGATGAAGTACAGGAAACACTGAGCTGCTGGGCCACAGCATACCTTCAAAGTGATGTGTATTAAATATCCCGGGCCACATGTAATGCTGTGTAGATTATACATGAGAATCTTAATGGAATATTTATGTGGGCTCTCGATCAGCTTGACTGGTCGTCGGTTTCAACAAAGTCAGAGATGAGGTGTTTTGTGATCCAGTGTCTCCACAGCTCACTGCTTCTAAAAGGAACAGCAGGAGACAGAGTGAAAACATGACACTGCGTGAGTGGGTCACCAAGCCTTTGTTACCTGATCCTCTTAAATGTAAATATATAGAAATACAGAAATATTTATTTATTATGAATATACATGTATTTATACTATAAAACCAAAAACACAGCCACAAAGAGACAGTACTGCGTGTACATAGTTGTTTTTTAGTAAGTTGTGTTTCTGAATCTTTCAGCAAGTGAAGCCTCTTTGGTCACATGGTCACAGTCACAACATCCCCAGTATTTAAAACATAGTGAAGCAGCATTAGTTTCAGTATAATGTTCCACACGACTTAAACAAACTTACATTATGAAAAATAAGCCCTGCATTATGTCAACTTTTAAAATATCAAAAATCTATGAAATATTATATACACTGTTAATATATAAAATTCATCAGAATTTATTCTGCTCTCCTTTTTCATCTATAACTTCTTAATTGTCCTTATTTCTGACTGATTATATAAACATATTTTAAATATCTAAGATTATTCCATAAATGATGAATAAAAATTGATTAAGATAGACAAAAGTATTATTTCTGCATTCTAGTTATCTTTTTAATTTATTTATTAAATTGCTTAAATATTCTTTTCAGTTGAACTTATTTAAGTGTCTCGTATTTCTTATTCAATGTCTTTCATTAAAACATTGTGAAAAAATTAGATTAGACTCATTCGCTGTTCTGGAGGTAAATATTATAGCGTAATTATTGTTATTATTCATGTAATCCGATTTATTTGATTGTTTACTGAGGATCCAGGTGGATATTAAGTAAATAAATTCTGTATCAACAACAACAGACAACAACACACAATCTGGCAGATAAAGATAATAATAAAGGTACTGAGTTTTTATTTTTATGATAATACATCTTACAGGGCAAATAATAATAAAGGTTGAATCTTCAGTGAAAGTGACGACTCTTGATTGGAGAGTTGTCACTGTGGAGAATCTCAGGCCTTGAACTTCTCTTACACATCTACTGTGTTTACAGGTCATGTCATTACTACATATGCGGAAAAAAAACAAGTTCCCCTTTGTGGCTTCTCTGTCTATGAATGAATGGAAGTCACTTCCCCCGGGATATTGTACAGCAATCATCACATAACAAGGATCTTTACTACAGGGAACACTTCTGCTTTGAAAACACTCCAGTGACACTAAGATGAGTTTTTTTTTTTTTTTTGTGTTGTTGCTTAAATGTCATAGTGGACTAATATTCATCTAAAAAACTAAATTCAAGGTTCAAAATGAGATGTTCAGGAGTGGACATGTGACTGACCCCCCCCCCCCCCCCCCCCTTTGTTGACAGACAGTTCAGTAATTAGTGGCAAAAGAAAACCTGCTTACGCTGTCAGTTTCATCAGAGCAAATATGACAGGCATGAGGAAACGTTCTGTGCTCTGAAGAGGTTTGGCTCAGACCTGACTGGTTGGACTTGACTGGAATGGTTTTGTTGGTAATGCATCCTCAGTATCTAAGTGGTTTTAGAAGCCTGACGTGCGGTTTTAAAAATGCTGAACATCTGCGTCAGAGTTTATTCTGCTGAAGTTAGGACTTGAAATGTCCACAGGTCGAAACTCTAGTCTGCTTTAAAGTCAAACTGTCCTGAATTAGTTCTCTCAATAACTGCAACCTTGTCAAACTGTCCCGGGACCTTTTGACCTGATAGTTGTGTAGCCACACACACACCGTTCCCTTTTTTTTTGGCCCACATGCTGCCGATGAGTTTCAGTGTCGTAACTAATCTCAGAAATCTTTCACCCGGTTATTGCAGAGTGAATAACTCCTAACCCTTCACACTATTGTTTTGTTCCTGTTATGTCTCAACGTTGTGCAAACACTTCAACAGAGAGGTTGTATTACAGGATGACGCAACCCAGGTCTGACCAATGCAGATCCCAGCGACCATCATCAATTTATGGGTTTTCCCCTTAAGAAGACGTAATTATCAATGAGCAACATAATCACGCTTGAGATCAGCAGAGGGACGTGTGATATCATGGCAGTTAAATTAGTAACAGGATAAAAAGTAAACATCACAGGACCGATGAGGTTTAGCAAGAGGATGAAGGGTAAAGGGTGTGTTTTTTATAACCTTTATTCATCCTGGACATTGTTCTCTAGACGATATTGTGTCATTCAGAAATTCCCCACGTGTACCCACTTACTGTATATTAGACTGTATAGATTTGAGTAGGGATGCGTTGTTGCATTTGTCATCCAGAAGAGGGTGCTACCATGTTACTGGTGTGCACAGGACAAGCAGCTCAGGATCACTTGTACAGGAAATAAAGTCACAACTAAAAATAAAGTGTAGGAAGTAGTGAGACAGAATGAGCAGGACTCATTTGACACCTTTAAATAGAGGAGTCTTATGGTTTCTTGAAAATATATGTTTGTATGAGTATGAACACACAAAATCCAAGGATTGTTTCATGTGTAAAACTGAGATTTGAATCTACCAACATTTAGAACATGTAAATGTTCAACCTGTAGTTTATGTCTGGTCTATAATCTAAAACAGTTTCTGAGAATATTTCAGTAGTATATTATATATTCAGTACAATATTTCAGGAAAAGTGAATGTGTTTAAAATAGAATCCAGGGACAAGGTGAATTGTTCCCATGAAACAATGAGAGTCAAAGGCTGTGCGCAGTTGCTTCCCCACTGGCCTCTGCTGTTGTGTGTTTGCTTTTATTATTTTCTTCAAAGCGAATCGACACCACCACCTTGATGCCTTTTTGGAACTGCTTTTGAAAAGAGCCAGGGAGTGACGGCCTAGCATCAAAGTTTGCTTATTGGTTTGTGAGTTACTCGCTTTTTTTCGCTCATTGTTGATTTGTCTCACTCTGTGCTTGTACAGTGGGGATGACAATTGTGAGGAAGGATATTTAGTCTGATTCAGCTGCAGCAGACATCCCCTCCCTGCTGAATGAGACAGATTTCCCCCCCCAAAAAAAAAACAGTTTGGCAAATACAGACATCCTGGTGCGTTGACCTCTGCGTCAGATGCTTAATCACGGTGCACTGGTATCACTATCTCCAATATTTACCCGACAGTCATTTACAAGCAGTGTGAGGCAATCAAAGGAACTGCCAAGCCCACATTCACACAGGCGAAGTGACCATAGGGCCAGTTTGTTCCAGTGGCTGTTCTGGACGTGAGTTAAGATTCTTCTGTGGCTTCCTGGAAAGCGTTCACAAGGATTTCCTCTGCATCACGTCCCTTTCTGTCGGCTCCTATCTCCACTCGAGCCGCCTGACGTCTCCTTTTCCTTCTATTTATTCTTTAATAAGACAATGTGCTTCTTTAAAGGACCATTAGTGGGGGGGAAAGCTCAGCTGAATTACAGTGGCCTGCAGTGTCTCCTGCTTCTCGGCAGACACTGAATGGCCGTCGAACCAACGGGCTCATTACTTCAATTTCCTGACACCCGATCAAAATAATAGGATTCTTGCCATGGACATTACGACACGCTGAGTAAAGTGGGCAGGGATGTGTGTCTGTGTGTGTGTGTGTGTGTGTGCGTGTGTGTGTGTGTGACGAACAAGGGTCCAGTTTCAGTGCTGGTGAATGGGTGGTGCAACTGGTTTGTGTCCTGTTGCTGCACCGTGTTTTTACATTTACTTTCATCAGTTTCTCAGCTGCCAGAAAGATATACATGAATCTATAATGTTGTATCACTTCTAACACACACACACACACACAAACACACACACACACACACACACACACACACACACACACACACACACACAAGACTAATATGACAAATATAAAATTATATAAAACACAATGTAAATCTGCTCCATTAGGATTTCTTTACTTCTGATGATGTCTATTATAAAAGCAGAACCCCAGATTTGAATACCTTACCCACCACTTCCTGCCTTTGTTTTCATCTACAACTTAACTCCTGTGATGTAAAAGGGTATTGAACCTGTCACTGTTCCTGTTCTTTTGGATGGGTGATGAAACATGAGATAAACCTCCTCAACGTTATTATCTTGAATGAGGTAATGAGCTCACCGGCCCACGTGGAGCTGTCTTTAGATAAATGTGAAGCTATGTGCTGTGTAAGTCTTGCAGCTTACCGTATAAAGGAGAATCTTTGAATCAGTGATATTCAAGTTGACATTTTGGCAGGAATTATCTTTGTCTGAGTCTGAAATCATAAAATATCTAAACATATAAATTACAGGCACGTCAATTATTTAGTTTATGCATGGCAGAGAGAATGCTCAGGTCGGGTTTTGATATTTCTTGGTTGTTTTCAGTATCTAGGTCGTTATCACACTGGCAAAAAAAAAGGTTAGCCCTGGACTGGTCACGGTTTGGGTTAGGAACAAGGTTTGGTTAGGTAGTCCACTATGGATGATGTCTATGCATTCCTACTTAGCATAGCTGTGCATACCTCTGCATACCTCGGTGTGTACTTTTAACCCCTAACCCTAGCCCTAACCCTTTTGAAGGACCTTTATGAGCTTGGACCTAGTGGAGTGAGGATATTTGAGGAAAGTGAGGACCTACCTCAAAGGGATATTTGAGGGTTAACACTTGCTTTTCAGGTAAGAGTTACAAGGGTAAGGGGCTACGGGGAATGCATTATGCCAATGAGTGCCCCTTACTGAGACACAAGTACAGTTATGTGTGTATGTAAGGTTAAATGAGGTGACTTCACAGGATGGGGGTGGGGACATAAAAGCAGCTCTGCACACCCACACACCACAACACACACACACACACCCAAGAGGTTGTGGGTTGGCCTAACACAAAGTTTGATCAATTTTATAAAAAAAAAAAAAAAAAAACTGAGCACATTTGTATTTCATAAGTAGTGCAGGTGCAGTCTGGTAGTTCCCCCTGTGATGTCCATCCTGGGTAAGAGTGAAGTCTATCAGAACAGTCTTCTCAGCACCTCGCTGAGTAGGTACGACATGGCTGCCTGCACGCACACATTCTGCTATTTCCATGTAAGTGTGAGAGCGTGGTGGCGGTTTGAACCACAGGGACCTGTGAGCTGCGAGGAGGCGGAACGGTAAAGTCTCTCTCTTCTGGCAAACGACAGTGACTCAGAGAGTGAACATGAGGCCTGCTGCACGTCTGCCATGAACGCCTGAGAGAAGCAGAATCACACAGAAAAGAGATGTGAGCAAACTACTCTCCAGCTGCACTGCATCATAACTGAGTTAAGAACAAGATTAACCAAATTAAAAAGGTAATATGATCATGCTTAGTTATCTAAATGAATTCTTATCACCACATCAGCCTGACTCCTCCAATCTCTACAATAGAGTATTTATTTTTAGATTACCTCTGCCAAGAAGGTTATGTCCCCCCCCCCTGAAATTTCTAAACAGATTTCCATTTAACTTGGTGGAAGGAAGGAACAACGGTCAGGAAGAACACTTAAAATAAAATTGCTCTTTTGTTTTAAACAATACTGTGAAGAAACAGGAAATTAGGTATGAAACACAGATTTGAGATGACCATTTTTATATGACTCCTCACACCAGTAAATTCCTAACATGAATAGTCATGTAGTGTCGTATGATCTGGCTCGAAGCAGAAATATCTGGTGAGACCGGTTTCATGAGATGCAACTTCAGTGACACACTAGGTGTGATGAAATGAACACGAACGCCTCATCTCAAATAAATAACAAGGATATTCACCAAGGCAACGGACAGCGGAGCAGTGCGGTATGCCAACGTGTGTGTTGCCCTTTAAGAGAGCTGGCACCGCCGCTGGTCATACTGGTTCGTTTAGACTCATTCATTTCACTTCACCCAACTTCCAAGAGGTTGTGAAACTGACTGGTTGAGATGAAGCACATGTCTGACAAAAGTAAAACTAAATCTCAATCATATTTTATGTTTTCTACTCTCACATAGGTCCTTTAACTTCACTCTGTCATGTTTCAGTCGTGCTAAACGTTGGTTTAGATAAGATCTTATCAACCTCAAACTGGAGGCTTACGTGAAAGGTGCCGATAGGTCACAGTGTTTGCAAAGTGATTGATCACAATGGATTTTGATAAACTTAGAAACAACATTCCGGGAAATGTTGCTCAACTCTTTTCTTGACCTATGCAATGCCTAAATAAAATGAATTGAATTTGTAAATTGCCTGGCTCCTTTCTTTGTATTCTCTGTCTCTTGAGCACGTCTAAGCACTAAAGGCTATTCACTGCTCCCTGCCAGCACAGTACCAACCAGAAGCCCTCGGAACAAATGGGTCCAGCTTTGGGCAGTGTGGTCACTGAATTACCACTCTAAATCCAACCAGTACCAACCAGTTGGTTCTGAAGCAGGCAGATTCCCCACGGAGGGACTGAATGCCCGCTGACACTCTCCTCCTCGCCTCATCTATCTTTGCAAACTCACCGCGGTACAACAAGGTCTTGATTCACTGTAAACGGCCCCGTAACTCTGCCCAGTCGCCCAACACAAACCCAGTTGACCAGGCCGCAGGCGAGGGGCCAAACTAGGCTGAGGCTGTCAGCTAAAATCGCTGACACACTCCTTTCCTTTCTTTGCAGGGCCCACAAAAGGCTGCACCCCCAGTGCCACGGTCCTCCTAAGTCCGCCCTGATTGAGATGCCCGTGAGGTGCATGGAGGGGAGAGCAAACTGGGGAGAGCGAAAAAGTGTCTAATCCCACAGTAATTAAACAGTCAGCGACAAAGGGAGGGCGGTATGAAGTATTCCACTTTAATGTAAATGTTTAGTGGTAAACTTTCCCATGACCCTCGTGCCTTTGTCAGACTTTGCCTGTAACTTACATCACCTGAAATTATCGGGTAATGCATTTCAGTTTCCGAACGTCCACTTGCTGAGCTAAGAGGCGTCAGCTGAGACCCTCTGATGGTGTAATGTGTTTGAAAAAGAAAGGCTTCCTGTAGAATACCACTGTTGCTACTTTGATGGACCTCGTTATGTTGACACGTTTCATACAGGAGTCGAGAGTCATTCAGTTCTCACTCTTCTCCAACTTCTGTAGAGGTAGAAGAACCAGGACAACAGAAGTCCAGATCAGAATCAGGTTTTACTGCCAAGCAGAGATAAACATACAGAGAATTTGCTGTGGTGTTTGTGCAAGTATTAATATTGAAAATATAAGAAAAGAAAACACAAAATAAATGTAAAAAATAAAAATACTATAAGCACCAGAGGAGGGATTGTGCAATATGTACAGTAAGTGTTATTTGTGTGAGAAAAGTTTTTCTGAGTGTCACAGTTCCAGGCATGGTGTCAGATGAGCAAAAAGAGGAAGAGATGATGCGATGCTCACATCCTCCACTAAGTAGGTCATGGTTTCATGTCAGCTTCTCTGACTGTTAGCAGGTGAATGAAAAAAACTACTGATATAATTTTATTTTAACTTGGTGAAAGGGGCAAAGAAGGATCCATATACTTTAGTGGTGAACACATTTTTCTGTTCTTTAATGTGTATTTTAAAACTATTTTGTAGATTTCTCAAGAAGTCATATTTAGGAGAGTGAAATCTTTCATGGTGTCCAATCTGTTGCAGCTTTCCTCAACTCAAAGTTTTAGTTTATGTGTACATTGCATTGAAAAACAGTTACCAGACAGATTTCCAATAGACTTGGTGCATGAATGAGGCCTGAGAAGTACGGATATGGATTGAGAGTTTAATTTTGTTTTATCTATTAGATTTTCACTGAACAAAATACACATCAAAACAACATGAAAAATATGCAGATAGTTAAGAATTAATCAATAAATCAATACATCAATAAATCAATAAATAAAAACATTCTTATCAAACCACCTGAGAACTTTTCCGAGCCTTTTTCTTGGATGTTGTCTTTTTAGCGCAGCTTTATATTTGGATCTCTGCTTCATTCATAGACCAATATGTTTTATGACTAATAAAGGTGCTCAGTCTACTTCCTTTTTAGGTTTTGTTTCTAACACAAGGGTTTTAAAAATCATGTGCAGGATTCTTTGGCCATGGCAGAGAAGTGAGTTCCACTGAGTGCTGTTGTAGTTATTGGATCTAAATGTAGTAGTTGATTGTGATACAGCTGAAAATGTGATATTAGGTCATAATCGAGATTTTCATGAAATAAAGTATCATGGAGGAGCTGCACATTGTCTTTGATAAGAGGAGCGAGCAGTGAGCTCATTACAATCTCAAACAGGGAACACCACCTCCGTCCCTCCTCATCATTATGTCCAATTAGAGACATGTCACTCCCGCTGCTGCCTCCAGAACCGTGCAAAATAGAAAAACAGATTGTCACATGGCATCAGCGCGCCACGCCAGTGTTTGCAGAAATCCACTGGAGCATCTCGGAGGTCTGCAGCCCGAGCCAAATGAGGCTGAGAGGGGAGCCGAGCCAAACGGAGGACATGCGAGCCAGGCCCCTGGTCCTCCTGTGAAACGGACTTCTGTCTCATCAACCATAGGTGTGTGAGGATGCTGTGGATAACTCTTAGGTACCATACATGTACAAAGATGAAGCCGACGGAAGTTCTGCTTGGTCATAATGTCCCTGTCCCCACATGACCCCCACTTCTCTTACAAAACCATAAGCTCTCACTAAGCTACCACTGTTATTGCAATGCATTCCCACAAAGGGAAACCAAGACTCCTGCCACTTCAAACCATCATGTCAATAACCCATAATTGAAAAGAACAAGCTGACCATCGGGGGCCATTACAGTGAGATATTTGCTTCCTTTCCCCCTGTGTCTTTCCAGATATGTAATTCCTGCATCGCTGCTGACAGTAAAGGCACTGGGGATGTTAGCATCACCATTTTTATTTTCTGTCACACGCCAAGCAGAACTAATATGTGGTTAAAGGCCTTTGTTTGCGTTTCATCACACGGTGGCGAAAGCCGTGTAAACCTGAAGTGACGAGAAGCCGAGGGAAACCTGAGGCCGGTTGGTGTCGGTGAGAGTGAATAATTCAAACATCATTGGTCGAGGAGGAACCAGTTCAACAGCAGCCAGCACGTTCAGGACTCCACTGGTCCAGCTTCTCTCTCGGTGCATGTGACCGTGACTCACCAACCTGGCCACATGTCTGCCAACACGTCTCTCTCTCTTTTTTATTTTTTCTCAACTATCGTTTCATGTCTCTAATAGTTTTCAATATTTTCTTTTCCTATTTCTGTTTTATAATGGTTTAATTTATTTACACAGTGACGTTCAGGTTTAACAAATGTGAAACAGACAGAATTATCTGGTTTTCATTCATTGTATGACCGGACCTCTGCCCCATTCAAAATAAGGCTTCCCTCCACAATTCATAATGAGACATGAGACCAGACCAGTGTGTGGTTAAGATTGACACTGTATACTCTTTAATTGATACGTATATACGTGTAATATATATAAACGTCATGTAAAATACCACGCAAAGGTAATAAAGTAATAATGAAAGGATAACCTAACGTCTTAGTACTTATTGTACCTGGTAGTGCTTCAGCATCAAAAGTATGATCCAAATTGTAGCACCAGGTGATATGGCTGCTTCTGGTCCATCATTGTTCAAGACAAAAAATAATAAACAACACATCTAGTTTTAAACAAATATGTTTTGTTTTAAAATATGTATACAGATAACCACTTCACGTTTGAACAGTATTCAATAACAATGCTCTATGTCATCACCTTGGTACTTCTGCAGGGACAAAAGAAAAGTGCGACGGCAGGTTTTCTTGCACTGAAGTAAAACTTACATACATAACTTTTCACAATAGAATTACTTCCTGGCTCCTTTGATGCAGAGCCATCGATCCCTAACCTATTGTATCTGACATGGACCATTAACCACCAGCAGGCAGTGTGCGGAGATCTCAAACACAGTTAGTGGAAAACAAATGTATGAGCACAAAGGCCAAGTCTGTGTTAGTGACATAAGAGCTTAGCAGAGTTGGAGTAAACAAATGCATGAAACAATGGCCATGTGTTCCCACGTGAATATGTTCATCAGCCCACTCTACACTTACTGTACAACTAAGCTGAATGACGCCGAACTGATATCCAGGAAATGAGTCTGTAGCTGTCATGTTTTAAGAATGGGATGCTTTGTGCAAGACAGCGTGTCAGAGTTTCCCAGTACGTTTTCATACTGGGCTGAAATGACTATGCTGTGAAAATATATTTAGCAGTAAATGTGACTCATACGACTTAAACTGGAAAAGTAGCATTAGACAATTTTAAATATGTTTTGATTACAGGTTAATGAATAAAATAATAAAATAAAAATAACCCAAATAGTCATTTTTTTGTCCTCTGTATAAGATATAGGGACATATATAACTGGAATTCACGTGAAGCAGGTAAAGCATGTGAAACCACTGCACTGTTTTTCCGTGTGTCTATAATTACACTGCTTATTATAGTTATTGACGCCGCAATACTTCCCAGAACCATTCCACTATTTGTAGGGTTATTTACACATCTGTCCCGGAACTCAGGGCTTTCCATAGGATAGGATAGGATAACACAGATATGTTATCATGTAGCATAAACTCCCATAATGATGAAAAGGATGTTATTCAATGCTTTTTGGGCTGATGTCCTTGGGAGTTGCTGTGTCCTGAATTTGGGCAATAAATACTGGATAGAACCGGACGACAACCCCCCCAACCTGTAATCACAGACCTCATTAAAACGAGCGTCTGACTGACCCTTCAGTTTGCAGTGGTTCTGTTTAAAAGCACCCGGAGATCACCTGACCGTGCAGTGACCGCAGAGCAAAGACTTGGCGTTTGTTTTCAACAAAAGTCGAGAGTGGTAACTTTGCCAAGGAACAGCTTTAACCCTCTTATGTCATAAACCACGGGTTTTGGCACAAGTCGTGAAGATTTCTTCGTAGGTGTGCATGTTCCCTCATCACTGGGACTGCTGTCTCAAATACAGATGGAAATAAGCTGCTTCCCTGGACAAGTTGGTTAACTCTTAGAATACATATACTGTATTTATAGATACATGGCTCAGTATCTATGAAAGGAAGTATTTTAATAGCAAACAAAATGTCCAAGAACTAATTTACATATAAACAAATAAATTAGAACTTGAATGTGATCACCTGAGTGTGAATGTTACGGCTGCCAACATGACTCGGATGAACACGTGCTTCAATTGTTTTCGTGGCCGTCAGAATTCCAGCTGTTATGTAACATATTTATTGCTAATCCTCTGGGTTGAATGAAAGCAACATGAAAACAAACAGGCAAAGCAGACTTTATGTTTTTTTTAGATCCACACCTCTCCCTCCCTGTTCTCTCCACCGACCTGTTCCCAGCAGCAGAATAACCCCGTTGGCACTTCTGTGTCGAAAGAGTCGTCGGATTTGAAGAAGTAGAACTTTGCTTTCACCTCCTTTACCTTGGAAGAGGCTGGGAAAAGGCTTCTTGGACGAGAGCCACGATAATAAGCAGTTGAGAGGGATTCAGATTTGCATGCCACAGCTTTATGAGGTCACAACAGAGGTTCGATTGTATAGCACCTCTGAGAAGAGTGGAGGATTAATGGGGGGGGATAGAACTCCTTTCTTATTATTTTTTAATTGTATTGAAAAAACTTGCGAAAAGCATATAAACATTGTCAGCTGAGGCCAGGGGCAGAGGTCAATAGGCAAGAGGTTATCAGTGGTCTCCAGTGCAGCAGCCTGTCAAATGTAATAAGGCACAGTTCACCCAAAATATGTGTTGCAACATTTAATATTATACAATTATACAAAACAAAGCAGATATGGTATAAATATGAAATGAATGACAATAATATAAATACAAATGTGAAAATCGCACAGATTATCAGTCTTTTCACACTAATTTGTTCCAACAACATTTTTCAAGCTTTTCATTGTTGCTGGTTTCATGACATTGCATATTGTTCGCTTGGTTACATGTCTTTGAAAAAAGGAGACTAAAGGACTTCAAACAGAGAAAGTCACCATCTGGACTTTAAAACACCTGGAAACATTCCTCCCCTCAGATAAATCAGTCACACGACCTTCCTGATCACGGCCCTGTCTGTTGTCTCATTGTTACCTTTTTGGCCACAGTGACACTACACTGTCTGTTCACCACCTTGAATCAGACTGTAATATCTGAACATCTACTGGATGGATTGTGGAGACATTTTAGACAGATGTTCATGGTCCTCTGAGGATGAACTTTGGTGAACCCCTGTCTATTACAATATGTAATTCATGCACAGACATGCGCATAAGGAAATAGAGCCCCCCCCCAGACAATATTGAATGCTGATTTGATACTGCCACTAATGTCAATGTAATAAAGTTCGTTGAATTGGATGCATCTCTTCTAAATACATTTGCCTTTAGACCGGCTATCTGTCCAGGGTTGACCACACCTCTTGCCCAATGTCTAATGGATGAATGGGAGTTAGATATTCTTCTTCTATGGCTTTTGACCAAACAACCTGCAAGACTCAAGACATAACATTATCATTATATATTATTAGTATTACACTATGTAGATGTTAGCATAGTATTACACTATGCTAACATCTAGCAGGTAGCAGCATTGTTAGCAGTCTCATGCTTGCTTGACCCCAGAGGATCTTTGCAGACTGGCCCTGCTCCAGTGTAATCTAGGCTTTAACCATTGTCTTGCGACAGAGGCAGCAGCAGAATGTGAACTGCAAGGAAACTCCAGCAGACAGTGCTCAATATTCCCGTTGAGTGTAGATATATAACCTATTGTTGTTTTCTCAGGGGTATGTATCAAAGCTGATTGGTTTATCTTAGTGACAGATTGGATGTTTCAATGGGGATATGTGAGTGTGTGCGCACAACCCTAACCCACACAGTCCACGGTATCAGTCCCTGCTGATAGGAATAGCACAATAGAGATTAGCCAAAAGAGATGTCCCAATTTTAGACGTGTTGACATTGTCCTGCATCAGCTCTCGTTTCACAGCTCAGAGGAGGGTGAATGAGGTGATGGAGTATAAAAATGAAGTATTCATAGGCACTGGGCCCTTGCTTGCTACTGTTGTTTTTTTGCTGTTGAGTATATGGAAGAGTTTTGGTATTCAATTTCAGTTGATGAGACACGACAATTTCCTGACAGACAGAAACAGTTGTGTCTTAATGCTGCAGTGAACGGAGAGGAACTTACATGGGTGGGAAGAACAAGACTCCTTCCTCGTAACAGGGGCCTTGCAACAGGATAGGGAAAGCAGGCAATAGTGTGGGGGCCCGAGCTAAGTGGGGGCCTCAATTTCAGCAGAATAGATCAGTCCACAGCAACAACAATTTAGTCTACGATCAACTTCGAAGCCTCTAACAAGGCCCAATGCCAATAACTTTCTACCACAAGTTTCGTCATTTAGAGGTTTGGCGTACGACTAAAATGTCTAAATTTGTGTGTATGATGTGCCTAGGATTGGGCGGAGTCATGATTGTGTTATATTAATATTTATTCGATGTGTATACAAATTTTTGATACTTATTTAGAGGGGTTCCGGTTCGGTTGGATGTGGGCCCCCACCTCCAAAGCCTCTTTAAATGCTCCTGGGAACATGATATTTCAGTCTGGACCAACCGACAGACATACATTGCTATCCCCAGCCATATCAATAGCAAGCCTTGAAAAGGTGTTCCAATAACTGTGGTTCATTCCCTTTGTCCCAGAATACATTTGTTTACATTTGCAGTTTCCATGGTTTTACAAGTAATGCAGCCCGGAGTAATGGTCGCCCAGTACAAGCCCCTTTCAGAGGGTTGGCATAACTGGCAGCAGTACTAGGCCCATCTTGGCATTAGGTCCAGTTGGCCAATTAAATCCCAAATGCTTAGAGAGATGAATGACAGGTCAGCTTAAGGGCTTGGCCAACCAGACATGTAAGTGATGAGCCAAGGGGTAAACTTTCAACAAAGAGGCAAAGTCCATAACTCTTCGCCAGTGGCAGAAAACCAGGTCCACTGGAGGGTCACTGCTCCATTACAAGGCTTCTGTGTTCACAGCTCAAATATGGAAGATCCACAAATGTGACATAATAATAGAATCATAGAAACAATGTCATCCTATAGAATCGTTTTAATTTACAAAACAAACCCTGATTTAAATATTTTTGGGGGAAATCAGTGTGCTTATGCTCAAATGTATCTTAAAGTCCCTTGCGGCAGTATATACAATAAAGCCTTTAAATTATATCCTTATCAGAAAACGTTATCTGTAATCTGATCAATTTAACAACTGAATCTTGTGACGTGTAATGTCCGAAGATAACAACATATCTGACATCTCACGGTCTAATATCCCATGTACTGTAAACAGTAGTGACGAGAACAACAGACACAGACAGTGATGTACTGTTGTGACCCCAGGATAAAAGAAGGACTTTGAAGCATTCCGTGTTGTTCTGGACCACAACCCAGGTTTATTTGTGTATTTGATAGAAGCCCCGGCTCTTGGGAGTGTCCACATTGCATCTGCATGCTCGGTTAACGGAAGAGCTCCTGCAAAGAGGTGGAAGCCGTAATACGTATCCTGTTGTCGCATTTCCGCTCACAGAAAACCTCGATGACGTTCGTCATCAATATACTGTGATCAGATAAGATCAGTTTAAGAATGGAAGACATTCTTATGCAGAGATAAACTCAAACGATTAGCTACTGAGACTTTAAAGGAATCATTTGATGTATTTTGAATATTTGTTTATTGGCCACTTGAATTAGATGAAAAGGTTGACTCGCTCATATTTGGACGATAAACATGTTGCTTCAGCTAGTAGCATTAATGCAGCTCATTGCTCATTAGATCTGGCTCAATGTTATTGTACAGATATGCTTGTCTGTAAGAAATTAACCTGAGTATTTCAAACTATTCGTTTAAAACCCATGACTGCTCCATGCTAACACTGCAGTGATTTTCCACTGTCCTGCATACCTGTAATATTCCATTGGAAATCACTCTTCCAGCCATGTGCATTGGGGTTTAAATACTCCACCGCCCACATTCATGCCCTACCTATTAACACATACCAACACAGGCTGAAATTAGGTTGGATGCTCTCCAAAAGACTTCACCTGATCATTTGGCTTTTGTGTTTGACACTTTAAGGTGTGTAAACTGTTTCAACGTCAATCCAGTAAATTACAAATGTAAATTCAATCTTTCTCTAGCGTTGAAGCTATAGTTTATCATCGGTTTCATTAGGTTAGTTGTCTTATTCACTCATTTTAGTACCAGTTATCTGATGTGAGGTTTGCTCTGTAAGAGAAGTCAGTTACCATTCATGCATGAAGCCCAAAACACCCATTTGAGTACATTCCCAGACTATCACCTGTATTAGGCTTCCTAGACATTGGGAGTGACTCAGAGTTTGCGGATATGAGGAGGATGCTTGCTGCTGATTATTTTCACAAGGTACAGATTGGGTGTAGCTCACTGTTTTTACAACAGATGCAAACAGAGGAGTCACTGAAGAGCAATGGAGAGAAAACTCTGAGCTCCCAGAGCATTGAAAGCTCGTTCCGAGAAGAGTATTAGCCAAACAAAGGCCGGTGCTGGACACTGACCCGTGAGAATAACATGGCAGGGGAGCCTACGTGCACGAGGATAAAGCGAGTCCGAGGCTCTTATTGTGAACACGAGAATTTGAGCTGCCAGTTGACTCAGATGAAAATTTGCCAACACAAAAAAGAAACGTGTAAAGAGGGGAGCGTCTGACGTAATCTACAATGCAAAAACTTCTACGATGAAATAAACAGCAAATACCACAGAGGGTGACGTGTTGTAAATGGAATAGTCCGAAACTTGGCCCAAACTTCTTGTCCACTTTCTTGTTGCAAGGTAGATGACGAGACTATACCAGTGTTATGCCTGTGATGGACATTTGATCTCACTATCCCGAGATGAGGCGACAATATCGAGGATATGAATGTGCTAATCGTGAGCCAGACAGGTCATGAGGAGAGTCTGCTCAGTGGCAAATGGGAGCTGGAACCTTGGTCGTGAGGCCACATGGAAACACATGCTCTACTATTTGACCTTTTTAGTTTGGCCAGTGTCCCTTCCACTGACACTATGGTTGTAGATAAGCGAGAGCAAGCAGGTGGTTATCTCAGAGCAGCATAAAAATTAGATGCAGAGAGAAGTAGCCAGCCTAGTTTTGGTCACATCTTGTTTGTATAAAATATAAAAACCACAAATGTAAACTTGTTTACATTCTTTAAATGATGAGAGAACTCTTACTCAGCTTTACTTTCGACTAGAACAGGAGCACCCAGCCAGTTTGCCAGCTTCGTTGAGAGTATATTATGTAATATAATCCACCTACCAGCACTGTTTATTTACAACCTTTTGCCTTTAAATTTTAGAGTTTGTAAGGATTAAACAACTGACGTACAACATGTGTGTTAGTGACCAATAGAGGTGCTATCTTATTTACCATTGAGCCAGCTGACTGGTGATTTATACTGTATTTACTGTACAGGTCATCAGTTGTATCAACCAGGTCATTTAACTTTATACGTGAAAGGGAGTCATGAGTGTTTTTTTCGTAAAAAATTTCTCCCTATTCTTTGAAAATGTGTCATTTCTAATTCCTTTAAATTTTCTTTGACTCCAATGGCATTTGTGTAAAAGAGGATTCATCTTTGAACAAGTAACCCAATCTTTCTGAATTATTGTGTGCCGCAAAACTTATGAACAGTTAATAATGCCATGTATTTTATTTGTTATTTGTTAAACAGGACAAAAGTTGGGACTCCTCGCGACTGGCATCCTGAGCGTTTGATTTAGTGCACAATACCATCCTTCAGAACCTTCGCCTAAGTCTTTGTTCCATAAAATGTCTGTTATTGTTTTTGTTGGGCTTTCAAAGGATTAGCATGTTAGAAATGAAACATCAACAAACTGGGACACTTTTTCTCCTTGTCCGCTTGCAGTCGTATGAATGTAGACGCACTTCCTCTTTTACTATAACGATTATTTTCTTTCCATTCCATTGTAGCGAGAGGCGTGCATCACAGGTACAGTCATGATGGCACTTCATATTTGGTTGTGTATGGGATGTAGACTACAGTGGTTGTGGACAGGAAGAGGATGCGGGGGGAAATATTTTACATTGGTTCAAAACGTCTTTATTTAAGAATTAGTTCACAAACTACATATGAATGTTGAATAGAAGATACATGCTTGTATTTCAGGGCTTAAACAGGGTGAACCTGTCTTGTTAACATTTATACAAATATATGACTGATTTAGTGTAAGTGAGTGAGAAGGACGAGTGATACCTGGACAAATGGTAGTGATGATGTTTGACAGTGAGTCCAAACTTAAAGTAGCTGAATTTGTTTCCATTTATTTATTTAATTTGGTGGGAAATATAGTTTTATCCATTTGTGGTCCCCTCTCTTCCTCATTATTTCCCTTTTATCATTTTCCCAAGGTTTCAAAAGGCAGCAGATATAATATGAAGGGAACAAATTTTGACAAATTCAACCAGTTACCCTGCGTGCTTTCATACGCTGTGTAAACACACAAATTTCCGTTTTGGCTACTCCAATTATTTTCTTAATTTTTTTCTCATATTCACTCTGTTAATCCCAGACAAAAGGTAGTGCGTAGTTTTCATTTTGTACTTTCTTTTTTTTTTCAAGCCTTTGCAAACAAGCAGTGCAGATCACAGGAGGTGAAATGGAGGGCAGACATGTGGAACGATTCACTTATTATTAAAAGGCTGAGAGCTGAAGATGCTGCACTTTTAAAACCATTTCAACACAACATGGAATAAAGATCCGTATAGAATAGAAATATCTGCTGTAGTTGCTACATATTCAGTATATTCATATATATATATCAAATAAAGTGGAAAGATCAGAAATACATACTAGTAGCTCTGACATAAATGTTTTTTTTACTAATCTGGCAGTTATATGAAATCCCTCATTAAATTCAAAGTAACAACCTATGGCTTAATTGAATAAACACTGGCACTGACTTAACAATACATGGTATTTAATAACTAGTTATAATCCTTTAGTTAAGAAAAAGTAGTATACTGCTGTTGTGTAATCACTCTATTATCAGGTACTATTGCAAACTTAGGCTGTCAATATACAACAACCGCCGTATAGAAATACTCCATTACAAGTAAAACTCCTACACTTACATGTAAAAGTTAAATGTATTATCAACCAAACGTATATTACAAATAAATTATGAATTTTTCGATAAAACATACCCCATTTCTGTATTGGATTATTATTTGGATGCATTAATGTGAGTGTGATGTTTTTTTCTTTTATATAATTATACATTTTTATACACTTGTAAATTAAAAAAAGAGAAATTATGTAAACAAGTGAAAAAGTAGTATTTACAGACACTTAAAGGTTCAGTGGGTAATATTTAGGTGAAAGGGATCTATTGGCAGAATTGAATATAAAATAATCCTGGTGATGTTTTGTTTGAATTTTCGTTTTTTCTTGACCCTAGAATAGACCCTTTATAATCAATTACTTTATATTTACCTCGGGAGTGGCTCCTCTCTACGGAGGCGGCCATGTTTTTTCTTTACAGTAGCCCTGACTTGACCAACTAAAAACCTTTTGAGTTTTTATGACACCTGAAGGCTACCACAGGTTCCTGTTTGGAAGCGGAGGGTGATGAGAGGGGTATTCAGCCGCGAAATGAAACCTCACCACTAGATGTCACTACATTCTGCACACTTAACCTTTAATGATTTAATCTACGTGTTCGAAAAGGAGTGATTAGAAGTGCAAACCTATTTAATTTCATCCCTTCTCCGTAAGTCATCAATTAACAATTATCTTGTACAATACAAATAAATAATAAAGATGAGTCTATGTATATATATATTTATGACATTGTATATCCTAAATGGTGGAATGAGCTCCCAATCGACATCCGGACTTCAGAAAGTTGACACATCTTCCGCCGCAAACTAAAAACACACCTCTTCCGACTATACCTTGAATCATTTTTTAGGGGAAATTAACAATTAGTAGCACTTAAATGGCACTTACTAATAGCACTTTGTAGTTTTGCTTTATTTTGGAAGAAATTGTACTTTCTTAATTCTTGTTGTTCTGGGTCTGTACCTTCGGGGTTGAATGCACTTATTGTAAGTTGGTTTGGAAAAAAAGCCTCAGCTAAATGAAAAATGTAAATGTAAATAATCCAATTTAGTTTAGCTCATAAATGCTTTAGGCAGAATGCACATTTCTGGTGAACGGGGGCGGGGCTCTGATGGAGACACGCCCACACAGGCGTTGCGTCAGCCCCAATATTTGTAGCAGGTCCGAGGCTCCGGGGACAGGACTCCTCTGAGCCGAAGCCACGGTGCAGCCTCCGGAGCCAGAAGCTCACATCTTGGGGGGAGAGACTTTCCACACGTCGGCCGAAAACTGAGCGGAGAGAGACTCAC
This sequence comes from Pleuronectes platessa, assembly GCF_947347685.1. Lineage (NCBI taxonomy): Eukaryota > Metazoa > Chordata > Actinopteri > Pleuronectiformes > Pleuronectidae > Pleuronectes > Pleuronectes platessa. The sequence continues at coordinate 6,333,503 of NC_070627.1, read as the reverse complement.
AGAGGCTGAAGAAGACCAGAACTCCCAATTTAAGTTTAAAACCCAACCTCCATGATGAGCGACTCCTTCTGAGAGACCCCACCGGGAGACCCTCGCCTCTGCTGCCGCCTTCGCCACCACCGCCTTCTCCCACTCCTTCCCCGGAGGAAGCTCTTCCATCTCGGGCAACTTTGTCAAGGAGGAAAGAGGACTGAGTCTATTTCCTCCGTATCGCTGCCATTATGGACTCGGGAAAGGTAAATTACTTCCTTGACTCTTTGTTGTCAACGAGCCTTGCGATGAGACCCGGTGTGTCCCCTAAATAGTCCCCCCCACTCTATCGACTTCTAGTTCCGCTGCTCACGTGGGTTAGAAATATGTATTTGTTGTGCTTCATGTGAAATGATGGAGGGTCAACATCAAATTGACTATATCCGCTGCGTCTCGTATTTGTTGAGTATTATTTTAGTAGTATTTAACTTAAAGAGGACTTGGATATTTTTATTCTACTACTGCTACTACAACTAGTATCCAGTTATTGTTTTAAAATTTTCAGAGGGAAATATTGTACTTTTATTACTGTATATATTCATGTATATAGTATAGGAGCAGCTGAGGAACAAATGGCTAACTGTGATTTATTCCAGAGGTAAAATGGCAAAACAACAATGTAAAAATATTAAATACCATGTAAGTCTGCATTTTTGCTTGATAACAACTTCTAAAAAAATTAAATGCACTGATCGGTTAAACAATAGTTTCAGCTTGTGTTTTGTTTTTTGACTGTTTGTTCAAACCAAACAGGACATTTAAGAAATAATGATTAAAGTCTCTTTTAATAAGCTAGACATTTTAATAATCAATATTTGCAGATTTGTTAAAATCGTAATGGTGATTTTGGCCCCAATTTAAATGAGGATGAAAGACGCACCGGAAACAAAATGTTCACTTGTAAATAATGTAATTTATTAATGTGTTAAATCCTGATATTCTCAGGGTAAACAATCACTAATCCCAACTGTGTGGTTATAATGATTTAAAGTGAAGACGTCACTCTTCAGTCTCTCAGTCTGTGACGCTCGCTGCTCAGAAAGTAAATAGAAGGGATCTCGTGTGATGGAGCATTTTCCATCCAGCTGAGACTGTTGCATAAACGGAGTCAAGCAGTCCAGTGAGGTGCGCACGTCATTCACCCAGGAGAGCAGCGCAGGGCAGCTCAGTTTGACACAGTGGCCAGAACATGTTTCCCTAGCTGTTCCCTGTCTCCAGGCTGTGCTTCAGCCTGCACAGCATCCTGCCGGGCCCCCTTCAGCTGGACTGGTTTGTTGTGGACGTGATGGGAAACGGTCCCAGTTGCGGCTGTGATGTGCAGACGGCACATTTGCAGGGAGAAGCAGTCAACCCACGGGGGAGAGAAAGCCTTGACCCTCTCCCTCCCAGACTGGGCTTCACTCCCTCTTGGGGGTTTTGTTGCTTCCATCAGATTTGGACTAGTGGGTCACTTAGTGTGGAAATCCTCCAGAGTAAAGGAAGTGGCAGCTTCGTAGTTCTGGTGACATAAATCCGATTCAGGGAAGTGCTCTAGTAGGATGTTTGATCAGTGCTTGTATTAAAACCTGTCCTGGCATCGAGTCAGCAAGGTGTGGCTCAGTTAATGTCACGCTCTTGCCTTTTGTCCAGGTTCATATGCAGATTCACACAAGGCAACTTCAACCGTCTTCTGGTTTGTAATTTTCCATTTAAAAAAAAAAAAAAACAGTTTGCGTGCTTCTCTGTCAAAACGTGACACGAATGACGCTCGCTGTCCCACTTGGTCTAAGAGCGTCTCTCTCAACAACACTCAGCTTTGTTTGGGCCTAAAAAAATCACCTCATCCTCTAATCTTCCCCCCACAAAGAATGGAAAATGCTAATTGGGGTCAGGCATACAGTTGACCAGCTCTGTTTTGAGCGAAACCAGCTCCTACACATTTGATTTCTGACAGACTCGACAGCACAGGTATTTTGATTGGGAGCCTGGAGCCAACAACCAGCCTCACATTGTACCGAAATTAATTGCACATGCGGCTTAATTCCCCCTCCGTCCTCTCTTGCCTCTCATAAAATCTGCCAACTCCTGCTCTCCTTAAGACCCGGGTCCAGTAGATGGACTTATGTCTGCATGACTAGCTCCGTTCAGCACGTCTTAGAGTGGGACCACGTCCTAATGAGTCATAACGAGGCTGTGCTGCGAAAGTTGGGATTAAAAGATCTGTTCGGGGTTTAACTGAGATAAACCAGTAAGCGAGAGTGCATGTTTAATGTTTTTTTTTTTTATATTCACTGGGAGGATCTCTCACTTCTGCTTGCCGCCTTCTCGACAGGCTCCGTTTAACGTCGCCAGGAAAAAAATAGCACAAACCTAAATTGATCGAAACCCTTCACAAAGGCTTCAAAACCTGGCTTTATAAATATCATCATGACCAATACAAACTCTGATCTCACAGAGGCACCACAGTCCCACTGGTCCCTCCACCAATGAGGTCGTGTTTATCCCGTCTGATTGGTTGTAAGTTAGTCAGAAGGATTATGCAAAAAAACTAACCGTTGGATTACCACTGAATTCACTGGAAGGATGTGGCTTGGCCCATGGAAGAATGACTCAAACTTTGGTGCTGATCCAAGATCCCCCCCCCCCTTTCTTTAACATTTCCAGATGGGGCGTTGCTTCCCAGGGAACCATTCATGGGTCTTGATGACACAATCAGACACATGTAGGGAGGTTAAATCTATGTGTAAAATTCGGTGCAGCTAGATAGAATTTTACAGGACTGTTGGTCCTTGGCGGAGGTTCTGTACACAAACCTTCCCAAACAGAGAGCACCACTGTACATACATAGAGGCCAGGAAAACACTTGATAAGATAAACAACATAGGTTTTCATTCTTTATTGTTTCAAGTGACCAGGAAATGTTTTTTCAAGACTCATATTGAGTGATACTCTCCTTCCAAGGAAGTCCCAGACGAGCCTGGATGAGACTTACCAGAGATATAAACCAGGGGAAGATGTTTAATCACACACAACACAATGCTCTTCTTCAACCTTGTAGCCTCACACCAATTCATCAGTCGTTTTTGTCACGAGTAAAAGTAAAGAAAAAATGGAAAGTTATTCTTATTTTTCTGGGGCTATTATTTGAATAGCTTGTAAATTGTCTTTATGGTGAATGATATCAGATCAGGACGAGGAGGCTTCAGGGCTGAATAGAGCGTAGTGGGAGGAGGTGAGCTCGGGGGGGGATAGATTGGATTCCCTGTTGTGTGTAAGCTGAGCCTGAAGAGGCGAGGTGCGGAGGGGTGTGATGGTGGCAGCGTACTGAGCGTAGGCCATCGCCTCGACTCTGCCACAGCCCGGGCGAGGAGGAACTAAACCCTGACGAGTTACAGAGAATCGCCCACTTCTTCCTTTTTATTCTTTAAAGTTAGATACTGTCTGAGCTCATGAAGAGGAACTCCCCTGTGAGTCTGACTCTGATGATAAAAGTAGTATTTAGTTAAAGTAGTGAAGTTGTATTTGAGAGATGACGATAAAGTGTCAAAGCATCGCCCAATAGAAATTCAGGATCACTTTCTAGTCAAACAGTGGCGAGAAATCCACTTAAATTAAAGATAACCACTCATGCTATAATACATCTTGTATTTTATAGTGCTGGTAAAGTGATCATCCCTAAAAGCATCATATCATCTGGTCTGGCCGTCGTTTCTATATATCTGCTTCGCTTTAAAAGTGCATCACATCCTGTTTACATGATTACTTGTGGCCAAGCTCTTCTTTTTTTAAACTGACCACAACATCCTTCTGTTTCAAAGAAGTTGTCACACTTTTGCCGCTGACTTTGCTCGTTAGACCGCAAGTTAATACACTTTTCTTCCTTAGTGTTTTAACATTATTACATAACATGTTTTTTCAATGCCTATGGTCTGTCTACAGTATGAGCTGCTGCGTCGATGTTTGCACGGATCTTCTGCCAATAAACTGCATCATGTGCTTTATTAACGGGCTCTTTATAAGTCCTGGTGCCTGCCCTCAGTCGTGAGGCCGTGTTGTCAAGCAACGGAAGCTGCTATCAACAGAGTTAATATGCACCACAGCCATGACTCAACTAGAATGTGCTGGCTGCCTCCCCACATCACATTTTACTTTTCACATGCAAAAGAGGGCACATTTGCATTCGTGTTTGGGCTCTAGAGGGCATTTACATAAAATAAAAGCATATGAAGTAGATAATGGATTATCGCTTTCCTGCAATTATGTCTTGATACTTTTACATAAAGATGACGCAGACAAGATTTTGTCCTTTTTATTTGTGGCTTGAAGAAAACTCTCCAGCAGCCTCACTGTTCGTTGAGTCAGTCCTGGAAGAGGAAAAGCTGGTTTTCAGAGGCCGGGTTCCAAAGTCCTGCCAGATCCTGGTGGATGTTGGCAGCTGAGTGGTTATGCTTGTTAGTTCCAGAGAGTCACGTTTCTTTTTTCTCTCTCTCTCTCTTTGCATTTTGAAAAGTAAAGCAGTGAAAAAGTCACTCAGACTTGTACATGCAGGATTCCCTCAGCAGTAAAACTCAAAGCCTATCAAGATTTTGTGATTCTTTAATGACAGTGTATTCCTGTAGTCCAAAACATTACGATGGCATTTCCTGAGATTTGCTCCAGATACTGTCGATAGAACCACAGTAGCGGATAAGGACTGGTCACTTACCATAGCTTCAAGGACACAAAAATACTTTTATTGGGTGTGACTCCATTGTTTCCCCAGTGAGGAGGTCGTGTTTTGTGTTGCTGCCGCTTCCCTCGTACGAGAAACCGTATCAGTACCCTCTCCTGCCCCGAGGGTTGTTGTTTATTAAAACGCTTCACATGTTTTAGTCATTTAAAGAAACAGTGCGATCACTATATGTGGCCTTAAGAAACATATGCCCCCCATGAAACGCTGTTTGTTCACAGAGGCCAGGCCGAGGGAGGTCTCCTGGTTTGTGGGTTAAAGTTAAAGATGTCTCGGAGGCGTGTTTGATTTCACAAGAACACACACGCTGCCGTCTCCACGCTTGCATCTGGATCCTGAGGTCCACCTTCAGGGGGGGTTTCTGCAAACAATTACAGCCCTTCCCCAGATGGGAAAGACAGGCGTTTTGTGTTTATAGTAAAAAGCAGCTGGTGGTGTATAGATTTGTTCTTGAATCAGCAGCAGCCATGGGTTTGGCTCTTATTCTTGCTTCTGGTTGGTTCTCTCGTCTGCAACGTGGCTGGGTGTGTGTGTGTGTGTCTCTTTGTGTGTGTGTGTTACATTCTGTGCATAAACAGTTGTGTCATGGACCTGATGACCCTTCCTAACAAGAAACCTGATTGGCTTAGAGATGTTCTTTACGTCTTTCTAGCCAGCCCCATTTTTTAGACGGAGCACGCTGGAGTTACTGCCTCCACAACTACACACAGAGGTTTTTCTTCTCTTTTTTTTTTTCTTCCTCTTCCTCCTTCTCTCCGCCCTCTTCATTATGCAAGAAAGAGCTTCTGAGGCCCTTTAAACTCGTGTGTCAGGCCACTGCTGTCACAAAGAATACTGCTGTGTAAAAGTAGATTTTACAGAGGAGCACTTATAGTTCCGAAGGAGTGGCCCTTTGTTTATCTTCTCAGGAAATTAATATTTCAGAGTCCGCTTCAGGGTGTGACTTAAAGTGGAAAGCTTTGCAAACCTGATTATAGTGGTTGTTAAGAAATAAGTTGAATACTCAGCCAGCCCTGCAGTTCTCAGCCCTACAGAGTTTTTTTTTTTAGCATCTTTTATGTCAATTTTTGTCTTCAGGTAAAAAAACCCACGGTGTTCTGCTTGTCTACCACCAATCTGCTTAACAACCAGGTGGTGAACAAAGCTGAGTGTGTGTGTGTTAGTCGCAAAAGAACCACATTCGCCCCAAGGACTTACCATAAAAATGGCCGACATGACAGCTTTCCAAAAGTAAAGCCAAAGCGTCGAAATCGCCCCCTGGCTGCAGAATGGGTCATAAACCCAGTCTCCTCCATGTTAGATGATGGGACAAGGCCAGACTAAAAATCAAAGTACACACATCAAATAAACTTTTCCAAGTCTTTATATACAGTCCATTTGTTTCCCTCAGAGATCGATGGAGACTAAAAACAAACCACGAAGGAGTAAAAGAGTAAATATCAGGCTTAGATTCATCGACTGGACAAATGATTCCAAATGGAAGCTAATGCTGTGTATCTGCAACAATCCCTACAACCCCCCCCCCCCCCCCCCCCCCCAGTGTGTGTGTATCCTCTGTGGTATCAAAGTCTGAATGGTTGATTCCCCTGATAAAATGACTCGTATCATGTTTTTGAATAGGAAGTGATGTTTCTGCTCGCCTGGTCTGCACACGATAAAGAAACGATTTAAAGGTGACATCTCCCAAGGTCGGGTCCTTTTGTTTCCACAACACGAGGAACCTAGTGTGACTCAGCGTAGCAAAGGATTTCGGTGTGAATCACAAGACACTGAGGCAAATGCTCCCGCTCCAGACATGATGACTGATGATGAGATATAGTAAAATGGAAATAGTGGGAAACTCAGCTTTTTAGCTTTTCTATATAGTTGTTCTGAAAACAGAACGTGGGTTATCAGGTTATTAGATCTTCATCCTCGCTCACACACTATGAGTAAAGAAGCAGAACAAACACAGATGATTGTGGCTTCAGGTGGAACGACAACAAAAAGGTAAATTGTAGCTTGAGGCAGTTTTTCGGCCTGAGACCTGGACACAGACAGCGACATACTTTGCTCTGGTTTATTAACTTTTGGGTATGAGGAAAAATCTCCTCTAATCTAGCAGGCTTTGCTGAGATCAAGCTGGAAATGAACTCTGTAATAACAGGAACAAGAACGCAGACAATAACACGAGTCATAAAACCTGAAAACAAGAGAAAAGTCTCTTCCCTGTTCCTCCTGGCTTCAGGTGTCAAAAGGTAAAGTTTTACAAGCGGTCTGATTCTCACCTTGTTGCATAAGGACGGCTGAGGCGACCACACCGCCAACATATTTCAGGTTTTTAATAGTCTATTCATTTTACAGGACAGGAACACACAGAGAAGATCAAATTAGAGGCTGGCCAACCTCAACATTTATTTTTAAGTCATGATGTTCCAGCAGGTGAAGCACAAATATCCGAAAATAAAGGATCTCAGTCAGTGATATACGGGGATGGTGGAAGTTTTGTGCAACTGGAAAGATGACACCACTGCATATCATGTCCCAGCTAATAAGACAAACCATCTCTCCGTCCGTCGGATTAAAATGTCGAACAACTGGTCAAACTGGTCGAGTCGCTCACAGCCTTGTCCTCCTCTCCTCTCTTTGTTCTCTTGCAGCAAATCACGTTCCCGTTGCTGATGAGCGTCGGAGCAGCTGTGATTGGCTCCCTGCAGTTCGGCTACAACACCGGCGTCATCAATGCGCCTCAGAAGGTGAGTGACGAGGGATTTGCATACAGCATGGAACTGCTCAAACTGCATCTCCAGGACATGAATCAGATACTGTTAGTCATTAGTGTGAAGTACCTGTGTGCGTGCTGTCATTATTAAAAATATTAGATACCTCCTCCCTCCATGCATATTCGTTTAAAAGGAAGCGAAACTGAAACAATCAGTTTGAATCCTCATCAATACAAACGCGCCTGAAGACGCAGATCCCATGACCACTCGCGTACACTGGACGTTCTTGTGCCGGTGTAAACACAGGAAGAAAATGTAAGTAGCGTTTTGCAAAATACAGAATTTAATCGCACAACGCTTCATGGCCAAGAGGCTCAGCAACACATAATGCCGGTTGTTTCCTTCTGGAAGGGGCTAAAGATAAATCAACTCAGGATTGGCCAGGACCAAAAAAATACCCAATGAGCAAATGGCTGAGAGCGATGGTTTCAAACTTCTCAAACACAACCCTGGAGTCTTTCAAACTGAATGAGCAGCGTTTCCAAACTTCTCTGTGCAGACGCCTGGTATATCTGTAGCAGGGTCGATGTGTTTGTAAATGAAAACACGGTAGCATGGCTGCACAGCCCGAGACTCAGTGACTGCTGTTCACTCACTTGTCGGATTGAAGAGCTAGACAGAAAGTTGATTGGTTGGGGGGGGGGGGGGGGCGGGTTGCGGAGATAATAATAGCTGCGTTTAGGCAAAGGTCCAAGGACATCTGTCTTAACAGGCCCTGAGCGATCCCTGTGTAAAAGAGTCTATGACCAAAATTGGAGCTGGGCTGCAGCGAACAGGCTGGGAAAATCTAGAGAAGGGAATTCAGAGGAAATTAAAGCTGAGTTATTTATCCCCCGTATAGAAACAATCTAATTGAAGATGTGTTTTCCAACCCCCCCCCCCCCCCCCCACGAGGACTAAATCTACAGTAGGTTTAATTAACAGACAGGTACTTTAAAGATATTCATTTCCTGGGGAATGTCTCTATTGGAGTCGTGTGTAAATAACTTTCCTGTCTGGCCGGTTTGCACTGATCTGTACACACACACCCCCCCCCCGGCTACACAGCCGACTCTCTGCAGGTCACAGGTGTGTCACCAGACGCACCAGAGCGCCGCCTGCTCCGCTCTTTGTTAAAGTTTCCTTGGAGTCCTCGGTGGGCAGGAGATCCGACTGTCACGTGGATCTAGAGCCGCAGGTGGTTGTGTTGTTCTCTCTGTGAGGACGACTCTCATCAGGACTGTCATCACACTGTCAGAGCCGTGTGGAAAGACGGGACACATTCTCTTATTGTGGTTCGTTAGAGAGAAAAGAGCTGAAATAGACAGAGGAGAGATTCTGACTCCAGATCTGATCTTTTGTACGTTTCCTCTCGGGTCATAAAGTTTAAGGCTTTGGGTCATTTGTTCAGATTTTTCTGAAAAAGACACACTATCGTAGTTGAATTTTATTAGAAAGCCTTGGTTTACATTTTGTAAACTGATGCCATAAAAAAATATAATCCTTTAATGGCTGCATCTAACAATAATTTTAAATATTATTACTTCATCTGCCAATGCTTTTCTAGACAAATCAGTCGGTTGTTTCCAGCCAATCCTCAGAATTTAAGCAGCTAAATCCAGCGGCCGATTTAATTTTCCTATTTATCGGCTAATCGCAGCGGCTCTAGCTTCCTGAAAAGTCCTGCACATTCTTCCGATAGTTAATCCTGTGTTTTGCCTCAATAGCACGACACTTTGTCAGCAGCAAAGATTTGTCTCCACCATGAAAACAACACGTGCTCCCGTGCGGCTCAGCCCCCGAGTGTGCGTTTTGTGCGGCCGCACGCTGGGAGGGAGGCGGGGAACCTGTCGCCTGTTACACACTGGGCCAGTATGAGCCTGCCCTCTTGGCTCTTTATCCCATTCCCATTCCCCAGCTTTGGCCTCAGAGACACACACACACACACAGACACACACTCACACACACAAAAGTCTAAGCAGCATCACGTGCAGTGTGCGCAAAAGTTGTTGCCCAACACAGGTTCTTAATCCTTTATTTGTTAATAACCAGTTAAGAGGCTGTTATTGCGCGAACACAACTTTTATATATAGAAACAACTCTTCAGATTATCAGCTGCCCTGCTCCGCTCTTTGTGATAGAGGCTGTGGTGATGCTGCTGCTGCTGCTGCTGCCTGTGACGCCGGCTCTCCACTGTGTTATAGCGTCTCTGATTGGACACGCTCCTTCCTCATGCCTGTCTCTGCTCCACACTGCACACGGTGACCTTATTTGGGAAATTGTGCACGAAAGGAGCTCACAATCTGTCATTAATGTTATTTAAACATGCAAACTTCTACTTTACTGTTCCTGAAGCAATAAATAAATAAAAACATGCTGCTGGATGTATACAAATTCTAGACCAAACTAGAAATGGACTCCTTGGAGCATATATCTGCAGGTCAAGCAGTCTCTTTCAATTCAAACAAGCCTTATAACTAAAGAACACATTACGTTTTTCAACTACACACAAAGTTGTTTTGTCCTGTTTATTAGTATACACCCAGAAACCAACCCTGTATCCACTAGATCCAGATTTTAGATTGGATTCACTTGAAATTGCACAACACTGAATCCAACCCCACTTTATCTTTTTCCCACACGGTTCTCTGAGATGGACACATACGTCCTCCAAGGCCCATCAGTCCCATTAAATCCAACCAGGCTGCACAACAGTGTGCACACTCATAATTATCAGTCCCTTAAATATACATTTGTCCTGGGGAAATTTGTGAAAACATCAAATACACTATATTGAAGAAAGTGATTAAAAAAAAAAAAAAGTTCCTGGATCTGCCTCCACCAAGTTTCATCCTGCTATAAAACAAACAAACACACAAATGCAGAGTTTTGAAGGACGATTACTCCACTTGTTATCAAATGATTCTACACGCTCCCTGTGTGTGCACCATACACAGTGCTCACCTTGACAGCCTGGTCACCGGTCAGCTCCAGCAACACATGCTGCTGACAGGCTGAACGAATGAATGGACAGCTTGTTCCACTGTATGGTAAGAGCCAGCTGGCGGGTTTGTACTGTGCGGTGGGATCAGATTAGATTCGGGCAGAGAACACAAACTAGTTGCGTAACTTTTCAAGATCAGCCGCTCGGGTTCATCGTCTACCAAGCTGAGGAAGGTGCAGGTTTGCTACTGCAGCTCCGGTAATTACACTGAATCGCCGTTTCCTTTCTCTTCAGCCATTGTCAGTGAAAAGTAGGAGAGATTTCAGATGTCGGGAACAAGGATAACACAGATCCAGTACACTGCATATAAATAATAATAGCCATTAAATAGAAATAACAGAACCAGATAATTGGATCTTAACAGAAGCACTTGACAAAAATGCCAGATAACATAATACATACATAACAAATGTCCTTTAATGTGTTTGAGGCTGGACAGTCAATCTTTTTATTTCCTCATCTTGTTGGGTCCTGGCTCCTGATTGGTTAACGATGGCACCGACTGAAACCAAACGCTAATAATCATGCGGGTCGGGGGTGCAATACAGTGAACACACGATGACGCACTTGTTTTATGGCCAAGCGAGGTCTTGTGAGCGCAAGACGATAGCGGAAAAATGACCCGAGCTCAAGATGTCACTCTATATGTATTCCCACACCGCGGGGAAGCCCTGGACAGTGGGTGACAGACTTTCTATTCCTAACCAGTTCACAAGGACACGGCTGAGTATTTATTCCAGATACCACCACCGAGCTCGAGTACATCATGAGCTCTGACACGAGGCCAAGTGTTTCAAAACAAATATGGATGATGTGACACTATCGCAGAGGCACATGACAGGGCTAGGGTTAAGGTTTGGAAAGGCCAGTGGTGTGTGTGTGTGTGTGTGTGTGTGTGTGTGTGTGTGTGTGTGTGTGTGTGTGTGTGTGTGTGTGTGTGTGTGTGTGTGTGTGTGTGTGTGTGTGTGTGTGTGTGTGTGTGTGTGTGTGTGTGTGTGTGTGTGTGTGTGTGTGTGTGTGTGTGTGTGTGTGGGGGGGGGGGGGGGGGGGGGGGGGGGTGAGAGACATGCCGTTGAAGTCACAGACGGAGCAGTGACCTCTGAATCACATGAGAGGTGTGTGACACAAGTAAACAGGGCGTGTGTTTGTAAACATGCGTAAATCGTCCCGTAAAGGACACAGGAGGGGGGGGGGAATGGAAACTAAACCACACTGGTAAACTTCCTGGTCGCCAGTGCTGCCATCCGCTGGTCACAGAGAAACACTATGTATGGGCCTGAACACGAGGAACACAGAGGCACCTGATCTGCTGCTGAGTAAATGCAATGATGACATTGAATGTGACACCACTTACACAACGAAGATTCTCTTTAAATGTGATTTAACAAAAATAAAAAAATATCCTATTCACAGTAAAGTGTAAATTCCTGTTTTTCTGTTTCAGCTAAAAAAGCATTTGTTCTTTGTTTTTGGTTCTAGATCATTGAGTCCTTCATCAATGAAACATGGTTCGAGCGCTACCAAGAACCAATCACCAAGAGCTCCCTGACGGCCATCTGGTCCATCTCTGTCTCCATCTTCTCCGTCGGTGGCATCATAGGATCCTTCTCTGTCGGACTCTTTGTCAACAGCTTAGGACGGTAAGTCCCAGATCAAGTCTCTGCTGGTATTGAAATATAATAAAATAGAAATGGTCTGATTGTGGATACAAACCACTAACAACATGGAGCTAGGCGTCTAATAGATGGATCCACGATAACATTTCTCAATCAATTTGCAAAACAAATTGAATCAAACTTCCTGGTGGCCCAAACCAAAGGGATTATTGCTGAACACATTAAGATGTTATATAACCTTCCAAATAAACATCTGCTCCTGTGCACACGCAGGTAGATCCGTCCACCGACCTCACAGAACAAACACTGATGCATTCGGGCCTTGAGACCGTGGAACACCCTCTCAAGAGGTTTCAAAATGTTCCAGGAAAAGTCATCGCTCTTTTACTTTACTTTTCCACTATTACATGAATCCTAAAAAATCAAATAACCTCCCGTGTAATGGACACTGTAGATACCAGCGTCTGGACGGTAACATGGATTTAGGGTTGAGTTGCTCTTTGATAATGTTTTTACTAGGATCCTCCCTCTTCCCGGGTTCCACATAAACACACAAACGGCACAGAAAGAAAACAATATTGTACATTATGAAAGTCATAAGAAAAGAAATAAAAGGTCAACTTTATTGTCAATTCTGCTTTGTACACGACATGAAAAGCTGTTTCTCTCTGATCCCCGGGATAGATAGAAGTATGCAACATATTAAGTACTTAAAACAAAGTACATAGTACAACATGGTGTGCAGTCAAAGGCACAGGCTGGATAGGATTAGAGTAGTGCAATCTGGATTTTATATAAAGAGAGTACGAGTTCTATATATAGATTATATAAAATATAAAACAGCTGCCCAGTGTCAACATGTAAATCTACATAGATAGAAATAATCTATAAAGAACTTCCTTTATTTATCCCATCGGAGAAATGTGGGTATAACAGCTGCCCAAGTAAAGAATAAAACAGGTGAAAGGAATAGAATAGTAAATAGAATAAAAAATAACTATGTAGGTACAATTACACACAAAAACACAATGAGATCAAATATTTCAGGACTAGTAAAGAATTAAGGCAGTCATAACATCCAGTGGTTCTGTGCTCGTGAAATGTAAATGATAAAAAGTTTTACTGAATTTAGTTTTCTACATAGAATAGAATAAGTTCCATTGTTCAGCTGAGAAACATAAGAAGTGTAGAGAAGTGTAACTTGACCTTGTCCTGTTCCGTGTTGTCTCCAGGAAGAACTCCATGCTCATGGCTAACATCCTGGCCTTCATCTCGGCTGCTTTCATGGGCTTCTCCAAGATGGCGAGCTCCTGGGAGATGCTGATCATCGGTCGGTTCGTGATCGGCCTCTACTCCGGCCTCTCCACGGGCTTCGTGCCCATGTACGTGGGAGAGGTTTCCCCCACGGCTCTGCGAGGAGCCCTGGGCACGCTGCACCAGCTGGGCATCGTCCTCGGCATCCTCATCGCACAGGTCGGTGCAAAGCTGCTCCGGCAGATTCATGTTGAGCCCCCTCGTCAGATGTGTGGTCGTTTACACCAATGCATGGTCGAGGCTCTGCAGGAGACTCATGTCTGGATTGTGTGGGTTGGTGCTAGGTGTTTGGAATGGAGGCGATAATGGGCAACGACAGCTTTTGGCCGCTCCTCTTGGGCTTCACCTTCATCCCAGCGGTGGTCCAGTGCATCCTGCTGCCCCTCTGCCCCGAGAGCCCCCGCTTCCTGCTCATCAACAGGAACGAAGAGAACAAGGCCAAGAACGGTGAGTTCTTAACATTATAGACTGCATCTATAGAAGTGGAGGACGCGTCATCCATTGTTGAAGCTTAAATATCGCGGGTGCCGTGTTTTTGCAACTCTGATCCTGAAGTGGAGCTGCAGATACAGATGCTGTCAGTCTATTAGCATTTAGCATTAAATAACAAACTAAAAACAAACTTACAGGAGCAATAAACACTTTAACTACTGAAAATGTCACAAACCATTGTTGGGAAAATTGTATTTGATGTGTACCCTGACATTTAAGTGTGGTCCTTGTCCCATCTGCAAATACAGAGGTAGGCCTTATGACTTATATTGCAGCCAGCCACCAGGGGGCAGTCAAGATGTTTTGGCTTCACTTTTGAGAGCTGTCTTGTCGTGAATCTCTATAAATAGTCTGTGGTTCACAAACATGAAGTCGATGACATGACATATAACGTCTGTTGACAAAATCCTCAGAAATCTAAAAACACAAAGAGAAACGTGGCTGAACCGGAGTCGACCCTTTATCTCGTTTCAGTGCTGAAGAAGCTCCGAGGAACCACGGACGTGAGCGCCGACATGCAGGAGATGAAGGAGGAGAGCCGGCAGATGATGAGGGAGAAGAAGGTGAACATCAAGGAGCTCTTCATGTCGCCGCACTACCGCCAGCCCCTCCTGGTCGCCGTCATCCTGCAGCTGTCCCAGCAGCTGTCCGGCATCAACGCCGTGAGTTTGCCACACCTCATGATGTTGTTGTTCACCGTGAGAACCGCGGCTGAGATTCTGGAGAACAGACACACAAACCCAATGGTAACCATCCTTTTGTTTATTGTCGTGACTTTAGATCTTCTACTACTCCACCCAAATCTTTGAGAAAGCCGGGGTAGCACAGCCTGTCTACGCCACCATCGGTGCCGGGGTCGTTAACACAGCGTTTACTGTGGTGTCGGTGAGTACAGTGTAAAGTTCTAACACAACAAATTGTGTCATCATCAAGTTATTGTCCAACGTAGTATTAGGGCCATATTACTGAGAAAGATTAATGTACTATAACAAGAGTGAAGTCATAATAGTACAAGATACTTTATTTTCATTGTATTAAGACCTTATTCTGATAAAACTGTGACTTTTTCTTATAATATTAAGACTTTTTTTTTCCTAATATTTTTTGACTTTTCTCCTGAAATTGTTTTGCTACAGAGATTTATTAACCCATAAATTATTCGGGTGATTTTCAAGATACTTAGTTGTTGTTTTTGGACGCATCTGAGTTCGTAAATGTTAAATACTCCTGTGTTACTGCAACCAATACTCAAAAAAATCACTTTCCATTTAACACTGAGGATCTGTCATGTAGTACCAGAGCAAATGCTAATTCCTGTAAGGAATAACATTTTTGAGATTTGTCTTCATTGAGGTTTGTTGTTTCTTCTTGTAGCTGTTTGTTGTGGAGCGTGCAGGACGCAGGTCTCTGCACCTGCTGGGGCTGATGGGGATGGCCGGGTCTGCCATCCTGATGACCATTGCCTTGGCTCTGCTGGTAAATCAACAAACGCATCTAACTAGATATCCAGTGATTGAGCTAAAAATGACAGTGAATAATCTTTGTATTCTATTTCCTGTGCCCTGTCCCTGTAGGAGGAATACAAGTGGATGTCGTATCTGAGCATCGTGGCCATTTTCGCCTTTGTGGCGTTCTTTGAGATCGGACCGGGTCCCATCCCCTGGTTCATCGTGGCCGAGTTGTTCTCACAGGGACCCCGGCCTGCAGCCATGGCTATCGCTGGTTTGTCCAACTGGACCGCCAACTTCATAGTGGGAATGAGCTTCCAGTATGTACAGGTGAGTGGAGAACATGAGGAAACACTGGATCAAGCACCTGTGAAATGCGCCTGTGGTTTACTAACAGAAAACATTATTCTAGTTTGGATTTGATTCAATTGTCGATATTTATGGAATTCTCCTGAACACATAACCTCATTAAACCAAAGTTTATCAAACAAATTATTTTCCATTTATTTATTTGCTTTCTTTCCAAATTGTAGAAGCCACCTTACGTCCTCACCTTCACCGAGCCTACGACTTAATAACCGATTCTCCTCCTGAAATCTCTTCACAGGAATACTGCGGCCCCTACGTGTTTGTCATCTTCACCGTGCTGCTGCTCTTCTTCTTCGTCTTCACCTACTTCAAAGTGCCGGAGACCAAGGGCCGGACGTTCGACGAGATCACGGCCGGCTTCCGGCAGACGGCCGCGGGCGCAGAGAAGCACTCACCGGAGGAGCTCAACAGCCTGGGAGCCGACTCTCAGCTCTGAGCTCCAACGCTCCAACAAACTTTTACTTTCTCAGACCGGGGGGGAGGAACGACTGACTAGACTTAGACAGATCCATCGGTAGAATAACTTTAACACTGTCACCACATTTCGGGCGTCTTCACCAAACATGAAACAAAAAGCCCAGCGTGATTCTCCCAACATGACATCTCCTGCTGCCCCGTCCACGTCAGGTCGGTCTAAACACTCGGAGGGCGCTGACGCCTGACCAGGGGACTCGAGGATAGACGGGGAAGATTTTAAATATTTAAAAGAAGAAAAATGAATTTCTTTTTTAAACATTTTTTCACTGAATTTATTATTATACCTGCATATGCTCTGTTCTTTTTAGCCTGTTACAATACAGTGGGTCTGTTATTATATGGATGACGAGCGCTGTAGCTGTAGAATCCGTTCACTGTGCAAAAAAAAATACTTTAGGTTGACCGTGCTGTATCACTGTAGACTCTCACACTGTAGAAGCTGCACAGCTACACGTTGTCTCCACCAGGTGGAGCATTCCCCTGAAGAAACTGATCAAAACTAAGTTGTTTGCACCTTTTTAAGTTACTGAAAACACAATCGGTCGCATGTCGGCAAGGATTCCAGTGGTTGTGATCCACATTTTTACACAGATTTGTTACTGATTTACTCGTACGCGACAATATTTTACTCTGTTTACGGTTGTTACTGAAATTGTCCTTTTATTATTGGTCATAAAGTCACGACTGTGTGGGATAGATCAAGAGATTCCGTCATCGCAGATGTTGAAATGAATATCAGGTCTGCGGAGGAGGAGCAGAATCTTTACAGATCTGTAACACAGCGCTGAACTTGGCAGTGAAGCTGCATGAATAAATCATCCATTTTTTTTTACTATAACATGAGGAAAGTACACACTTGGCAATCAGCAGCCACACAATCACAAATCTGTCTCGCAAAACCAGAACGTTTGCGAGTTTAAGTGCCTGTCGAAAAACAATCCAGCCTCCTCTGCCTCCAGCCTATCACAGCCCGTCTCAGCTCCCGGGTCAGACCCAGAGCTCCTGTCAGTGGAGGATCTTCACCTTTGTGTCGAGCCTCTCTGAGCTGAGGTCAGCTGTGGAGCCTCTGAACGACACGTGTCTGGGATCGTTTCACACAAACCTGGAGCTGCAGGCTGTTCCTCTACAAACAATCATAACAGGGTATCTTCAGAAAGAGGAGGAAGGAAGGAAGACAAAAAATGGGGACCAAAACGAACGTCAACCTTAACGGTTTTCCCGATATCAAACTCCCAGAGTCCCTTGCACTCCACAGCTTCTAGTCATAGGAGGTGGACACTCAACGCTGCGGTGCCTCCTGCACTGAGCAGCGTTGTGTAGCCCTCTCGCTCTCTCTCTCTCTTTTTAGTCGTGTCCTGTTGCCTTGCTCACTCTGCTGTACAAGTCCACGACTGCTGTGTCACGTGTGTTGCTTCTTCTCTTCAAAGTGCTTTGATCGGGGGAAAGCTCACCTGTTGTAGCCGCACTTTATTCTCTTCTCTGAGATGTTTTTGTGTCATCTTTTTTAAACAGTGTGGAAACTTTTACTGAAGAGAGACTGAAGTACTGCTGATGGATTACTTGATGTTTTTAAGTTGTATGTCAATCTGTCATTTGTTCATATCTAGTACATTCTTGTATAGAGCACATTAAGGCACACACACACACACACACACACACACACACACACACACACACACACACACACACACACACACTCCACAGGTCAATTGGGAGCGAATGCGGTGATATTTATAATCTCAATAGCGTCAAAGGACTTTGATCCAAATCCAAACCCAGTAGACCCAAACAAATTTTAATCATTCCATAGTTGTTCATTATTGTAAATAGTAGTACTCTATAGTTTATATATATTATATATATTATTTTTTTTGAGTGGGTCACCTCACCTTTCCTGGAATGCACTGTAACATTCACGTCTCTGTAGCTTTTTGTGACTTTCACATCACAACACACAACATCACCAGCAAACTCGGGCGATGGCATCAAACACACACACACGTCCCCACACATCATGTCTACTGCATAGCTATAGAAAAAATTATCTTGTACATAGATTCACACTCCTGCATGGGCATTTCATTTTTCATGTAGCCTCATGGTCTGGGTTGGTTGTCAAAAGCACAGTGGAAGATGTAAATATGATGGTCACTACAGCCTTGCCCGCTCCCAATCCATAACATATTTAAGTTTTAGGTTTATTATTATAAATTTTTTATAGATAAATTAAAGATTTAGTGTAGTGTCTTGAATATCTTCCACGTTATTACCTTTTTGGGGGGATTTACTATCTGACAATATTGTGGCCTAATAACTTTTATTAGTTTTTAATAAAATTTTACATTAAAGGATCGTTCCAATGAGATGTAGTCGGTAGCTTTTTAGTGCACATAGCATATTTTAATGTTTGTTGTATTAAAAGTTGTGTGTGTAATTGTGCTGGAGTGTGAGCCTCTGCTGAGGGGGACCATGGAATGTGATGGATGGGAATCTGAACGCTTCTACAGTTTTGTACGAGGGATTGAAAGGCTGAATAAAAAGAAATCATACATGCAAAAAGTTTTGGACTTTTCTTTAAACTCACAGTTTCCACTTGGGGGCAGCAAACTACAACATTATTACCTTTGAGTAGCTACAGTAACTTGTGAAGGTGGGGGAGGCTCATAGTGACTGATGAGCTGGTTTTGAATGTGAATTAGACACAAAGACCCAAAGACTGATGGGCCAGCGTCTGTTTCATTCTGTGTATTCTACTGTTGACCCTCGACAGATGAAAATATCATATATATAAATAAATATATATATACATTTTCTCATGTCTTCCCTCCCCTATCTGAATATACAGACACACAAATTCTTACCCGAACGAATTTAATAATAATAACAATAATTTCTGATCTAGTCTTCAGATCCAGTCTGTGGAAGTTACACATGAAGCTTCTTCATCAGTGGTTAAACGAGAGAAAGAGGAAACTAAACAGATTTAACTGATTAAGCTTTATCCCAAAAAAAAAATCACTCACATCTAGTTGCCTCTTTCAAGTATCCAGGGTTATAAAATAATAATGATATTACATTTTAGCCAAGGACAAAGAATCAGATACGTAAACTCCTGTCGATACAACATATGTGACACTAGAATAGTTAAAAGGTAAAACATGGTTAACAGCACATACGTGAACACCACACCTTGCATTGCATTGGTCAGCTGTGGCTCAGGAGGTTCAGCGGTGGTCCACTAACCAGAGGGTGAGCCGTTCGATCCCTGTCTCCCCCTGGTACTTGTTCTTTGGCAAGATACACAAACCCAAAAGTCTGACCGCTGACAAATGCACCGACAGAGTGTGAGTGAATGTGTGTTGTGGTTTGTTTTGGTCCCTGATGAAGCCATGAGAGACAGAGCGGAGCTGAGTGGAGTCAGGTGGTGATTATCTCTGGATTTATTACTACAACCGATGCGCTGCAGACGTAGTGTAATCTACTGATGTATGACAATATTGATCGCAGCAGCAAAGCATGGAAATTGATTTTTCTCAGTGGCCAGCGGGACCTGGGGGGTCATTATGTGTAACTCGGCTCACATGATCCCAAGTGATTGTACATGACCCTGAGTCGTCTCTGTTCGCTGGAGAAGACCCTGAAATGTGGATGACAACTATAAAACCAGAAACCGGACTCTTTGCTTGGATTATCATTTTACGACAATGTGACACATTTCACATTTTCACTGGAGATGACTTGGAGATGTGACCGATTAATAATAATAATCATTATTAGGTTTATACGATTGAAGGTTTCGCAGTTTGTTGATATAAAGAAGTATATCGTCGACGTATGGTTGAAGATATTAGAGACAGGGACGGTTTCAGACGCCTCCAGAAGGTGGTTTGGAATGAGCAAGGTAAAATTTGGTGGGACGTCCCGTTCCAGACGGATAAAATAGTGACAGCCAACCAACCGGACATCATGGTGGTCAACGTGGTGACCCCCAGGGACAGCAGCATGAAGAAGAAGAACCACGAGAGGCTGGAAAAAGACCAAACCCTGAGAGAGCAGCTGGAGAGGATGTGGTGAGCAGAGGCAACAGGGGGGGGTCAGAGGAGTCGGGACTTGAAAGTTGTTGTGAAGAACAACATCCAAAATCTCTGTCCAGAAGAGGAACAGCACGTTTTCGACTGGTGTGAGGTGCAACTCAAAGTACACATCTTTTAAGAATGATATATAAGAACAACTGAGGAAATGTAACAAGCTTATTCTTGCCTTTTCAGGAAAGGCCTTCATGTTAACCTCCATGGACGACCTCCAGAGGACAGACATCAGGGTTATTATCTCCACAGACACTCGGACTGTAAAGAGCCGGACAGTCTCCCCTCTCTCACTCTCGATGTTGGTTTGTTCTGGATAATGTCTCATTCTCCTCTGATGGCTGCACAGTAGCAGCCACACACATTCAAAACACTAGAGCACAACATTTATCCATCATCTGTGACCTTTCGGCTTTAGACCGGTTCGCAAGAGAGCCATTTAAACAGCAGAGAGCAAACAACCAGCACACATTCTGAAGTCCTGGAGTGTTCCGGTGCCTTTTAAACAATTCTCCAGGTCGCAGAGAGCAATGCACTGAATAATGAGATACAGGACGAGCATTTGAATATGTTGGATCCCAAACTGGCACATGAGCGTTTGTAGCCCAGACAGACAGCGAGGCGGCCAGAACCTCCAGGGTGGAAAAAAGCGGAGAGGCTCTGAACGCCGGGGACCCTGGGACGCAGCTTCCATATTTCCCTCACTTGTAATTACACAGCTAAATCCCTACCCTCTGCTTGATGGATAGGATAGAGCAGTTCAAAGGCATGTTTGCTCTATATAACTGTGACGTTGTTTGATGTCCTGCCATTATTGATTCCAGCGAGGGGAAGGAGGGCTGTACGCCGCACACAGGGTGGGCCGACCCCCTTTTAAAAAGCAAATGTCCACAATTTTCACAGACTACCTTCGGATTAATGTGTGTAAAATTGTTGTCGCGACTGGAGAATATGTTTGATTGTCCTCTTTTGTTGACTAATCCCATGTTTCTGTGCAATAATAACACACAATCCTCGCTTTGTGTTTAATGATAGAAACGGATTCTATCACAGGTATTACTGTAAAACTTAAAGTTTGAGTATAATCCTGAATCGTTGACACAGCTGAGATGTGGATCATGTAACAGGCTGCAGATCGATATCAGGCAGCGGCGCTTGATATTTTATACATTCAGTTTCTGTTCTGTGTGTAAACAAAGCCACAAGCTCACGGACCCCGTGGAGCTGAGAGGAACAAGATCGGACCAAAGATGGAAAAGAGACGGAGGTGAAATCGATACATGAATATTGATGAGGTGCAATGTTTTTAGGTTGTGCTATTTAGGGCCATTTCCTACCATTTACCCTTAAGGCCCCTTGAGGTTCAACTCCAGATTTCACTTTGCTCAGAGCCCTGCAAGTTTTCCCCAAAAGGCCCATGTCTGCTTTGGGATATTTGCGTTAAACCCTAATGCTGTTCTACAAGTGTGTAACACAGGGATCGTGACCCTTTTGTATGACAAGAAGAGCTGAAGTGCCACACCAGTGCCCTAAGTGGCCCACATCCGCTCGCTGCCCGGGGAAAGTGAACAGAAACCACTCTGTCAATTTGGCTTTGAGCAAAAAAAACACTTTCAGCTCCTATTTGCTGTGGTGGAGCCTGAGCAGCAGCCAGAGCTCACAGGCCGGTGGTTCCACAGGAGGACGAACATCAAACAATCCAGCAGTAGGAGAAGGACTACTGGATGGAAGTATAATGTGATATTCATGCAGCCAAATGTTGTCTCTGCATCTTTTCCTGTGAAGCAGCGGCTCTGCAGTCCGTCCCCAGACAGGGATTAATAAACCATTGAATAAATAACATCCCCAGTCCAGGACAACGCTTTGATACCTAAATGCTGCTCTTCATAAGAATGAGGTGCGAGGTTTCTTTGATGATTCTTTTAATGCCACAGTTTTTCTAGATTATAATTTTCTCATTTCCATGCAGGCGTCTCACACTTAACACAGCAACAGGACCCTTCCTGTTTTTCCCAGGGCTTCATGGTGTGATACAGTATTTACTGTGAAATGCTTTATCATATCTCCTGCAGCCAGAGGTGGTTCTCAGAATTAAAAAATAATAAAGACTCCCAGTTGTTTGAGGCTGAAACCTCAGAGTTTAAAGTCGAGCAGGACATTGGGAGATGTTTCTGAATAATGAGAAACAATGAAAGTTGACTTCTACCATTATTATTCTATATTTATTTTGCATATTTGGTGGCCTTGAGGTAAAAATCACAAAGGTAAATCAAAAATACAACCACAAATAAGAAAATGCAAATCACAAAACACAACTTTAAGGAAAAACAACAGCAATAAGAAAACACAATGATAGATAAGAGAATACAACAGGAAATAAGAAAACACAATGAACCACAAAACGTGTGGACAATGCTTCCTTCCAATCAACAAAAAAATCTTGTCAATCGCAGACACGACCTGTTGTGTAAGAAGTTAATGCCATCGTGTTTCTTACAGGTCGATGTGATTTGAACTTCAGGGCCACCGTACAGACAGCTCTATATCGTCTATATAATCAGCACAATACACTGTCATCGCATGTGATGGATTAGACGCAAGTTAAACTTTAAACGGTTTTAAAAGGGTTTAAAAGGCTCTGAACATCTTCTTTGTGCATTGCATTGTGGGAAACTGGTATCCATTAACACCTCACTCAATAAAAAAAACTGTCTTTAAGATGCATGCTCTCCAGTCTAAGAATAATGTATTTGTCACCTTTCCAGTATGAACATGTATGGATTCAGGACGTGATGTATCTCAATTGTTTTGCACTTTACAGACTTGATACATGTTTAATTGTCCATCCACATTGAATCAAGGCAAATCAATTAATCAATCAGTTGGTGCTGGTTGTTCTGAAAGTGAAAATAACTAAATAAAAACATTAATAACAATTAATTTGCTTCATCATCTTGGACACTTTGATTTATCCACACACAACCATTACCTTTTGAAATATTTAGCACTTCAGTGGTCGACCTAGGACCTGGAAGTTGTAATATTTAGCAGATTAATGATACTTCTCTCACATATCTGCAGGTTTTGATCTGCTGCGAAGAGGAAAGACAAACCAGAGAAGGAGCTGAGACGCTTCGCTGGCGTTTGCATCTTGTGTGATTGTCACAGCTCCTTGTTCCCACAATGCATTACACTGGATCCTGCAGGGTGATAGGGTCCCCAGGTCTCACAGCAGTCAGTCAGTCAGTCACAGTGTACAGGAGAAGGGAACATGATGAATCAACACACTGGAGAAAACACAGAGCTTCACCTCACAGCACAGAACAAACACTGAGTCAATTTGACGAAGACATATTGAACAAGTACTATCAGACTTCAACAAAACTGATACACGAGTTCAAACAGTTAAGACAGATGTACCACAGACTATTTTCTATAATGATAATCATTTAATTTGTCGTAGCAATACTTTGGGGGGAAAAAACAGTGTATTAAATTACTAAGTGAGCTCTGCTGCCATCTATTGGTCAACATCTTTATTCATGAACGAGACAACATCCAGGATCAAGCAGCTGCTGCATCAGGAATCATCATCTGAGAACATCTCCAGGAAGAAGAATGATTAAATATCAGATATCGATTTACCTCAACCCATTCATTTTAGATTTGTAAATCGTTTTTCATTCCCTGAGCCAAAACATGATTTGACTTCTGTGGAGCTAGTCATGCTCTCAATTGACAAATACAGTGGAATTTAAGAATATGAACCCGATGAAGATAATCATTTAAAAAACGATAAAAGTCACTAATGCTTGAAAAATTATATGTTGACATTTAAAACAATAAACCCACGAGGACACTAGAAGAGTAAAGGAACAGAAAGTAAAACCTCGTGAGCATAGAGAGAGATCATATCCGTGTAGTTTTGCATTTCGCTGGAGTTATAATTGATGATGTTGGTGAAGAACTTTTACAAGATGAGTGAGTAACACTGATGAGATGAATCGATTAATCAACAGACAGCAACAGCAGAGGAACTGACAGTGGAGACACACAGATCGATCTAAGTCTAATAATAAATGCAAAGCACCAAATAAAGCCTCACAGCTTGTTGAATACAGGGAACTGGGAATATGAGCAAAGGTAAACTCTTGTATTTATTATTATCTGAAACATATGGTGCTAAATGGAGGACATGATGACGGATGCACAGTGCATGGAGGAGCTGAGGCCTCCTGTTGTTATTGTTATTGTTGCCCCTGCTGTGCGTTGATTAGCCCGGTGCCTCCGGTGATCACACCACCTCTGAGTCTCCTTGCTCCTCCTTGCTCCTCCCTGCCCCCCCCCCCCCCCATCGTCTCTCTGGCTCTCTGCTACCAACACACTGACCTGAGGAGTTCTCACATGGACACGTTCATGTGTGGAAGACGGCAACTCGAGGCGGGGGGGGGGGGGGGGGGGGGGAGCCACAGATGCTGCTAGAAAGGAAAAACGTCTCTTCTTGATCAAACACCAGCCATTAAGCTCACACCGATTTAAAGTGAGTGTCTAAACACCAGGAGTGTGTGTGTGTGTGTGTGTGTGTTTGTGTGTGTGTGTGTGTGTGTGTGTGTGTGTTTGTGTGAGCAATGACATTTTAGAAAAAGGCATTTGCATTATGTAAGTATGATTTATGTGTACTGATTGGGCATACTGGAAGGAGGAACTGGTTCATTTGAAGGGATGCACACCAAGCTGCTCTCCACATGTGTTCTCTGAATTCTCTATAGCTTTCTCCCACATTCCTACTACATGCAAATTTGCATTAGGTTAATTGGAGACTCCCTCCCCACAGGAGAAACATATGGATGATGGATGGATGGTGAAAAAGTGTTGAGCAGTTGCCCTTTGGAGAACCTGGCTTGTGATGACCAGTATAATATATTATGCAGTAATTTTTCATTTTCCTGTAACAGTCACAGAAGAAATTGTATTGAATTTTTACCCCCCCAATAATATTTATAAATAAAGAGGCTGACATTTGAATATCAAATGTAGATTTGTGAGTGTGAAACATGAACAAATGGATTGTATGTTACAGAAAAAGTGTGTTACAGTAGAGGATGATTTTGTAATTGATCTTTCGACTTTAAAACTGAAAATAAGTGTATCTGATATGTTTGTGACTAATCCAGAGATTTCCGGAGTTAGATATATGCTCCTTCATAACTCAGGAAAACTGTGTAGGTACACAATTCTCTGTAAAGAAGAAAATACACTAAGTACACTCTATTTACTATTAATACATATATTGGCCGCAACAATTAAATGAGATAATTGAGCTGAGACCACGGAGCACAACTTTACATCAAACTGAGCTCTGGGTGAAATATGTATTCAGCGTCCTGCAGCTTTATAATTGTGACATTTGCAATTTAATTTGCAAACGATCGGTTTAGGAAGCTGTGCACAGTCGGTCCACACGCTGCGCTGAACTTTGTCAGCCGGAAAAAACAAGCAGGCGACCAGTGTTACAGCAGCACTCAGGGAAGAGTGAAGGGCAGGATGGAGGGCAAGGAAGCATCCAGCGGAGTTTGTGTCTTCATAAGCAGCCACAATTTATCAACTGCAGAATCCCCCTTCTGGTACCAATTGCAATCTCTGTGTAATCAAGACTTGATTATGCAAATCCCTGCTCCCTGGGGGTCACACAGCCCATGCTCCAGTGGCTTCTGTCAAGATGGAGCCACACTTTGGGGTTCAACCTCTCTCCAGTGACAGTTATCTACAGATGCCAGGCTGCTGGTACCACCGAGCCAACACATAAAGCTGAGTGAACATGAGAGGTGCCGAGCTGAAGGTGCACGGGAGTTAGAGGAAATCCCTGTGGCCCTGTACAGACAAATGAATCAGTGATGTTTGAATGAGGGGGGGGGTAGATGCGGACTGACATGAAGCGAGAAACGTTTTCACAAACCCAGTAATGCAGTCCAGGTGTATATATATATATATTTTTTTTTGCAGCCACATGTACAGTGTAGGCCTGATTGGAAAGAAATTCAAACTATTTATTGTCTTTGTGAGACACTTTTCTCTGTTTGTAAAGCGAGGGGGACTAAGTCCACACCTTCCTCCTTGTTTTAAGAGAAGCTGCAGTGGTGTGGCCTTCAGGCAGTTTGAGAAACAAGAACATGGTGGAAGAGGGTCCACTCTCAACGTGGATATAAATGTGTCTCATTCTCAGGTAATGAAAACACAACCTTATATTCAGTCGAATATATAATCTAATAAATTGTTGCTCTGGTCGTTATCATCGACTGCCACAGTGTCCTGATCCGCCCCCTGGTGGCTGACTGCAGTATAGTTCATAAAACCCTACTTCTTCTATGTTAATGGATGGGACATGGACCAATATAATAAAAAAATTCTCAAAGAAGGTGTCTGTCCTTATACGTAGTTCTTGACGTACTCGGTCAACACAGCAGGGTTTATATCTGTAATATTTTGGCTTCATTTCTGGAAAGTCGTATGAAGTGGTGACACATCATCAACCTGCCTCCTGGCTGTAGCTTAAAAATATATATAAAGATGAGAAAGTTGCATCGATGTCTTTAGCCAACTCTTTGTTAGAAAACAATTATTGAGATAGGATGATGAAATGTTGATTTTAAAAAGAGAAAACGGAAATTTGCTAAATCTTTATGCTGCATCAATAAAGGCAAAACAAAAAACAACACATTCTTAATTCCTGTCTCTTCTTTCTGCAACTCAGTGAAGCTGCTGACCTCAGAGCGAGAGAGAGAGAGAGAGAGAGAGAGAGAGAGAGAGAGAGAGAACAACATGGCCCGAGAGCATTGGTGCTATTCATTTTCCATCTTGGGCAATTATTTCTGACATCGCACATCCACTGTGACAGCTCGAGACATTCAGGACTGACAGTGTAAGAGACATGACAACGAAGTGAAGCTTGAGACGCCGAGAGACGGAGAGACAGAGTGTCTGCAGCAAACAGCCCGGAAGTGGTGGCTGAACTACCAGGAGGTGAAGTGGAAATAAAAGGGTGAGGAGGAGGGTGAGGAAGAGGAGGAGGAGGAGGAGGAGGAGGAGGATGCTCTGGGGAGGGAGGTCGGGGGGGTACCACAGTCGTATGGGCATAATGTGTTGTGGAAAAGAAAATTATGATGCATTGAAAACCCAGCGGGAGACGCAGCCCGCCCCCAGCGCTTTGTACTTCGATTTTTTAAGTCGTGTTGCTGCAGAGAGAAACGAGAAGGAAACCTGCGATGATGAGACTCAAACTGGTGTCAGTCGATGAACTGGAAGCTTAATGGGAACAGATGGCGTCCCTCCTTCTCCCCTCGGAGCAGTGTTGGGATGCAGATAACCTTTGTCTCTGTGTTTTCCAACAGGTCTTTCAATTAAAACTAACAGGATATATCATCCGGGGGTGGTTAGAGGGATAGTTCAACCAAAAATGCAAATTCACTCATTATCTACTCACCACTTTGCCGATGGAGGTGGTGGGTGAAGTGTTTGAGTCCCCAAGACACTTCTGGAGTTTCAGGGTTAAACAGCCTTGCAGCCAAATCCAACACAACTGAAGTAAATGGTGACAGATTCTTCAAATGTAACAAAACAACACAATAAAAAAAACACAATGTGTCTCCATACTGCTCCTCTGGTGTCATCATTCGAATTTGACTCGAAATGAGGTCATTGAGCCGAAATGTCATCTGATATCCTCGGAGGCTCGTCCACAGACACACAGGAAAAGTGCTCACTCTCTCGCCTCGGGGCACAAGCGGGGTGTGAGTTCACATCCCTACTTCCGGTAGTGGACATTTGGGCCTAAAACACAGTTTCCATGACCCAGTTTGGAGTCGAATATGAATGTCGGGAGCTGGCGGACACTGGGGTGACATCACACGAGCAGCAAGGAGGCATTTTCAGTTTTTTTTCTGTTGTTTTTTATTCCATCTGAAGAAGAGGAGCGACCTTGACTGCAACACTGTTTACCCCTGAGACTCCAGAGGTGTTTTGTGGACTCAAACACTTCACTCACCCCTCCATCGGCATAGTGGTGAGTAGATAATGAGTGAACTATCCCTTTAAGGTAAGCAGGAGGAATGAAATACAACAAAGAACATTTTAACACAACAAATAGCAGTGAAATCAAAAAGTTAAGGTCTATCTCTCTGTGTGTTGATCAGCCATGCAGCAGAGAACTCAGCGTGAGTGACAGTGGCCTGTGGTGAGTCGTATTAACAAGGTAAACCAACCTTCCTGTGACTCTGGTGAATACTAATGAAGAGCAAAACTAATTCTCATTAGCCAGGACTGATGCCGCGCTGGTGGACATGTACAGTGGAGTCTGTGTGTCTGTGAGGTGAAAAGCAAATCTGACATTTGGAAGGAGGCTGACTGGAAGGAACAAGTACAAGCGTCCCCTCCGGCCGATCCATTTTCTCCACAGTATCTGAGGTCAGACAAATTTAGAGCCTCCTATTTATACAGAGGCGAGCTCGGCCATTAACACCCCCACTCAGCACAGTCCTGCAGGTCTTCGGCGTGCGCGTGGCATGTTTATCTTGAACTTGACAGAGTGCACGTGTGAGTGCCGCGTGCCAAGAAGTATTGATTTTAGTTGCGGTGCAGTCTTTGTGTGTTGTTCTTCACACTGTTATGTAAAATGAACACAGAGATCCTGAAAACAACCTCCTGGATGAGTCTTTGGTTTTAAATTCAATCGAAGCTTCTGTGTCTTGTTGCTGCGTCCGTATGAATCTCTGCAAAACCAAGATAGAACAACCCCCATTTGAGATGTAAAGGCCGAAGACTGAGATCTTTCCCTCACTCGGTTATGGAGCTCTCTGGGTTGATGCACTGCAGGAAGGAGCGGAGGCAGGCAGGGTGGGGGAGAGCATGAATTATTGAGCAGGTCTACCACAGTGAGCCCCGGATTCCCATCCTCCACCTCCACCGGCCTCCATCCCACATGACCCCACACAGTGAGCAGCTCCACCAGCACCCGGCAGCGGGGAGTGGACCACCCGGGGTCTCCAGGTCCTGAGGGTGACTGAAGGGGGAAACCAGGAAACCCATATATGGAGATACAGAAAAGAGCTGGATGCATACAAACTGGATAAAGTGACCCAAGTTCAACACTGGTGCGCTGTATAATTAACATGGTGGTTCTGTGGCACATCAGAAAGTTTCCTGCGCTGGATGAGAGCATCGGCTCAAAATGCAAATATGCTACTATATATGCAAATTGTTACATTTAAACAGAAACCATCATTAATTTAACACAACAAGACATTAATGAGACAACGTGATTATAAACCTTTGCCTTCGTATTTTTCTGTTTTGGATTTTAACAGAAAAAAACAAATCTAATTTCATGTGGTGAATAAATACGTTTAAAGCTCACAAAACACATCCCCCCCCCCCACCAACATCCCTCAGGGCACACTGCAGTTTCCAATGATTTATTGCCAGAGCTGCTTTTCCTCTGTGGAAGATAATTAAAGAAGTTGAACGACAGCCAAAGCAAAGATCAGAAGGAAGTGACATGAACAATTAGAAGAAGGTGATCTGCCAAACTGTCGGTGAAGCGTGAATGAAGCCGCTGATGCAAGCGAGGCCGTGGAAACTCACTGGGATACGAGGAGAGAACTGGAGTTTAAAGATGTCACGTTACACTGTGACAGCATCTGAGTGACCTGTCATCTATCGTCTCCCAGGTTCTCCAGGGACATTTTAATTTTAATTTGTAGATTTAATAAAAACCCTGAGAGCTTGAAAAACTGTTTTCTATTTATTGGGAAAAGGTGCTGCATCATCAAAAGAACAAAGTGTAATGGAAACAAAATTGATGTAGGTGAAGTGTGTGAGGAGCTAAAGCAGAAATGGATATTTGGATGGACACAGATGTTTATCTCTGCTTAACAGTAAATGTCTGAGTTGAAATTATAGATATAATCATTGAGGTTTCAATTATGAAGAGTTCCATCTGCTCCATCAGGCCGGTGTGGAAGCAGCTGATCCCAGGTAGCAGACAACAAACGATTAAAAAGTGTTGTCACAATTTTAAACAACTTCGACGAGAGCAGAGATGAAACAGCAGAGGCAGAAGTGTCTGTAAACTCTGACAGGAGATGGTGCATTGATGCAGGAGCCCGTCACTCGTGGGGATCAAAAATATGAATGTTGTACTCGATTGCCTGGAGGATAAAAATGTGGAAAAGAAAACACCAGGAGGTTCACAGGAGCAGGGACTCAGAAATATCCTCGTCACCAAACACGAGCAGTAAAAATAAGTGTTTTGTTTTTTGAGAGACGGCCGTTGGCTTGCTTACGGGGTCATCAGTGTTCAGAGGGCAAATTGAATTCGGAATTGGAATTGAAACTGTGCGAATAAGTTTAATCCATCGCAGTAACACTGAGTTATGACGCCTTACAGAGACTTGTTTCTGCCTCGGGAGACGACAAACAGCCGCTTACTCACCCCTGAACTCAGAAATAACAGTACACACACATATTGCACAGGAACACACACACACACACACACACACACACAGTCATTCCCTCCCTCCTCGCAATGTTCCATTTCTCCACTTATGTGTTTTTCCATCACGCTGGAGGAGGTGCAGAGGACGGGGGAAGTTATTTTTTCTCACGTGCACCTTACAACAGTAATGCTCCAGTTTATTACACCGCCAGTGAGATTAAATGAGCTCGATCGATCCCAGAGCAGAATTCCTTCCAGCTGAATTTCACCTGAGAATCCTCAGCGTTTAGGTTCCTCACTGGCCTGAGGACGTTAAGGTGCAGATCACATTCACCTCGGTTTCAAGAAATAATCCTGTGTTGTCGCCTCACAGCAAGAAGGTTCAACTCCCAGTTGGGTCCTCCTGTGTTTCTGACTGGGTTCGCTGCCGTCCTCCCACAATCCAATGATTCACAGATTGGGGTTTGATTAAATGGTTGTTTGTCTCTTCACTGGCGACCTGTCACCTGAACCCTGCCTCTCATCCAATGTCCACTGGGATTGTCCAGAGCCCTTTGTGACACTCGGGTCAATACCCTGTCCACACTGATGTGGGTAATGTATTACACAAACGTCTTCCTCTGTGGTTGAGCCTCTCGTCCACACTGAAGTGACGTTTTAAGTCGCTGATGCAACAATGACATCACAGATTGGGTCAAGGATGGCAGCCTTCTTCTCTGGTAATTGACGGATCATTGATGTGTAGACTTTATCGCCACCTTCTGTCCACACATGCTTCTCTGAGCGTTTCTTTTTGTGTTCTCGCCTGTACAGAGATATTTAGTAAAATGACTGAGGTGAAAATATCTGTTAAAGTAAATAGACCAGGCCTTAAAGGATGAGCTATATAGATAATGGATGGATGGATTAGGAATGTGAGCATGACAGTTGATATTCTGTTCCTGTTATCAGCGTCTATTAAAAAATGTAATCCACTTCAGATCCTCGGATGGAGATGATCCCAATAGACGACACAGGATTCCTCTGGAGCTGAATTGATTGAACTGTCGCAGACAAATCAAGTGACAACAAACAGCATCGCACAATTTGTACATAGCACGCTCTGTTAGGACAACGGATCAAATAACAAAGGCCTGAAGTTGTGGCGCATTTTTTATTCTTCCCGCCCGCATAAACATAATTATAGCTGCAAATGATCCATTTCTGACATACACAGAGCAAAGAGCAGAACTGAGCTTTTCAAATGGAGAAACTGGATCATTTCTAATCCACTGATAGAAAAGAGGCTCCTTCTGCACATCTTCTGCAGCTGATTGTTTTTTCCCAAACAGCAGAAAAACCCACAAAGGGATGAAAGCTCCAGCAGAGAGAGAGAGAGTGTTACTGCACCGACTTATTGGAAATCCAGCACACATAGAATTGTGTCATCAGCCCTCCCCCCCGCTCGCTCTCCCACTCGTGTATGTGCAGTGATCGTGACTCATGTGGAGAGGGGAGTCAATGGCTCTACACACGCGGGCAGGAACAATAGCTGGAATGAATAATTACCTGTCATTTGTGGAATAAAAGCTGTGTTTTCACATGAAATTCCACTTGCCAATGAAACACCCATCGTCAAACATGTCATTTCACAAATGGTGTCGACAGGGAGCTCAGGCTGAAACGCCACCATCCCGACTTCCACCATCATCCTCCGGGGTCACGCTGTCTCTCACTCTGAAATGCGAGTGCATCCTGACTCATGTGGAGAGGCCTATTTATACAGGAGCCACCGGTGCAGAGTGGAGCATAATGTTCCCTGGTTAACAGCCGAGCCCGGGCCTGACTTATGGAGAATCATAATGTCCACTTGCATCTCCAATTTACCTGGATAAAAGGATTTGTCCTCTTTAGACGGAGCCTGTGAGCAGCAGTTCAGTTTAGGTCACTAAACTGAACTGATGAAGCTGCTCTAGTGTGGGACATCTATAAAACCTGAGCCGACGGATGGCCCTCTGTGAGGAGCGAGGCCTCCGTCACATGCTGGAGAAGCAGTGTGAGTGGTATAGTTCATCAACTGATAAGAGGGCTTTGACAGACACTGTGTCTCAATTCAGGAGCCGGATCCTTCGGGGACTGATTGTGTCACAGCGGCGTGACGAGACCATTTCCAAAGCCCCGTCCGATGCTGCCAACCAACGCATCCTTCAATCCACTGAGCAGCCGAGGCTCCAGCAGGCGGATCCTTCTCCGGCCGATCAATCCCAGGATTCATTGAGCTTCAGTGACAAACCATTTCCAAAGAGAGGATGGAACGGAGTAGTATTTTAATTTTTTTTTCCGTAGAATAAACTGAGCTAAGAAGAAAAGGGTTAATGAAACGCACAGTAGATGGCGGTAATGTACTTTGACACCACCGGCCAATAAACCAAAGTAAGAAGAAGAAGAAGAAGTAATGGTGCCAGGAAACAAGGTCTAATTTTCACTCTTTTAAATGTAAGTATCAGGCTTCAATTTCACTGAACAGCTAATGGTGCAACAATAGGTCAAATAGTGGGGCATTAAAATAACTGTTAAAGTAAAATAACAGTAAGCAGATGTAATAACACAACTGCCAACAAAAGATATGGTATAAAAACAAGGAGTTTGGGTGAAAGCAGCTGCTTGGTCCTCTGAGGCGTTGAAGCTCTGCCTCCTCTCACATTCAGACAGGAACAAAATAATTAATGGAGATGAAAGAAAAGGAACAAAGCAGCAGACGGGGTTGTTCTGCTCGGCGGTGGCAGCGTGCCACGAGGTCGTCATATTTCATGTAGCGTGAGGACTCCATTGTGTTTTATAATGAACTCTGAATATAGAAGGTCTTCGTGTCGAAGGTTCATCTTTGATGAAGAGTTGCTACGAGTTTAATTTGATAGTAAAACGGTATCAAAAGATCAAAAGTGAAACACCACTTAGTGAGCCCCCTGGTGGTCCAGTGAAGGTCATGAACACGGCTTCCTCCATGTTTGTGGATGGGACCTGAGCCAAAAACAACTGACTTTAATTACATAACAGATGAATTGGCCTTTTGAGGGCTTTAACATGCTTGAATTCTTACCAAAATTTGCAGAAAATTAGAAAGTGGTGAAAATGTACGTATTCTCGAGGAATTTTCAATGGGCATTGCAAAATGGCTCAACAGGTTCCCCCGAGATCCCTGGAACAAGTTCACATTGACCGATCTTCACAAAAATCGATACACAGGTGTATCATGACCAGGAAAAAACAGTATATGGATGCAATTGGAAAAATGCAACAGGAAGCCTGCTATTTTGCATTTAGTGGCCAATTTGGCTATATTCTACATTTTTACTTTGAGGTACTTGTCCCAGGGCTTACATCAGATCAACTTCAAATTGAGATGAGTGTCGTCTCAACAAGATGGAGATACAAACTGACTCAAAGATCGATTTTTTGTCACACAAACAACTCCACTCCTGCAGTGACAGTGTCAGTGGTCGGAGATCGAAGGAATCTTTATGTCTTGCAATGTCTCTCTCTCTGTCTCTCTCTGTCTCTCTCTCTCTCTCTCTCTCTCTCTCTCTCTCTCTCTCTCTCTCTGTCTCTCACAATTGGAACAATTCCTTAAACCTTGTAAACATTGAGATGTGGCTAATAAAATTAACAGATTGATACACACCTGTTAAAATGTGTTAGTAGAGAGAAGACGTAGCTTGTGGTGTTTAGGCACAAGGACGAACCTGCCTGAGAAACAACCTGTTCTTCACGACAGCAAACGGAGAAACGCTCCTTTCGTAAGCTCTGTCTTTGGAATGGAACGACAGTGCAGCTCGTTTCAGACGCATGATGTTGACATTTCCCTTCGTCTCTGTGCGGCATCGAGCCAAGGTCTGAATAATGAATACAGATCTATGAGGCAGCCTTGATGCTTCCTTCCCTTCCTCCTTCCCGACAGGCAGACAGACTTGTGTCCTCGCTCGGCACCAGGTCTGCAGGTTGTTCACCAATTCCACCAATTCCACCACTCGACTGGGACTGTGTCTCCGTCTACAAGTCCTCACAGGCCGAGGTGGGAAGTGATAAAGTACAAATACTTTGCTACTGTCCTTAAGTGGAATCTTCAAGTATCCGTACTTTACTTGACTAATTATTTTAATACTTTCTACTACTTCAATTTTCAAAACAGGCTGGTTTCATTTGCTTTGCAGAGACTAAATGGCTCTCAGAGGGGTACTTTTATACTTTTATACTAGAGAGATTGATTCAATACATTTACTTTAACAACTTTCAATTTGAGTAAAGAACATCATTTTGCCACCTCTGCTCAGACACAACAACACGAGGCTCTTGCTTCAGAGACGGAAAGGCAATATGTTGATGATATAATGGTTTCTCTGGATTACAACCTCTGGCACAGAAACAAAAGTATGTGTAATAACGACCCAAATAAAACATCACGTTTTGAAACATCTGTTGAAGTTGTGAGTGCAGCTAAACTCCACTAACCGGAGCTTTATTGTGATGGAGCGGCCGTCTCCTCAGGCAACTTCCACACAAATGACGTTCATCCATAACCGCGGCCTGTGTCGCACAGAGATTTCTGAAAGTGGATTTTCCCAGGCCACAGATCCAATCCCCTCCCGGCTAATGACGACCGAGTCAGAGCAGATGAGAGCATTTGCTTTCATTTGGCTTCAGGTGGTTTTCAAAACTCAAATATCTGTTTGGTGAATATTACAACTCGGACTGACAATATGAACACGATTAGAATATGACCTTTTATTTCACGAGGGGAAGAAGGAAGCAAATCTTTACCTCTCCGATGCAGACAAAAGCTTTACAATGTAAATAATATCAGTACATAATACTATGATATTTGGTCCATTACATATAAGTGAGAGAATTATTAATATAAAAGTATATCAAAGCATAAAAGACACAAGCATTGGTACTATGAAAACAACACAATAAAAGGTTTGTGTAGTAAAAGCAAAAACAACCTGTTCTCATGACTGATTCTAATATTTGTGGGGTTCTCACATATTGTCGTTGTTTTGGACTCGTCTCTGTTTGGCAGCATCCATGCTACTTGATAGACTTTCCCACCTGATGCTGGTTTAGTCCGAGGCAGCGATGGTTTTAGGCCAGTGACTTGAATGGAGAGTTCAGAGGTAAGAGCGTGGGAGGACAGAGAAATGTTCTGTGCACTGACAGCTTTAAACGTGTCCTCGCTCGGGGGAAAAAATCAGATGTGCACAAAAAGATCTATTGTCACCACAGCGAGACGCATTCAACTAATCCCTGAGGGTGCTCAGAAAACTCCTCGAAGGGGAGAAAGATGCAGCCGCTGCTGAAGGATCGATTCTGATCGGTGGACGTGTGTTGATTGAGGATCAGCTCTGGAGGCAAACTAGAAAAATAAATACATAAAAAGACGAGAGGACAATGGCAGAGACGAGAGGTGAGGTACTATCGGAGGAAGCTGGAACAACATAGATAGAAAAAGAAGAAAGATATAGTGTCGGTGTGAGGCCTCGTCTTCTCTGGGATCTTCCACATCCTCATTCTGTCCCTTGAGTTCCTGCAGATGCTCACAGCCTCTCGTCTGTTTCACACACAGCAGTGCATCTAAGAGGGATTGTCTAGCTTCAGCCTAAAGCGTGTCATCTATTCACGCTAGAGCGAGGCAATATCCCAAATTCTGGTTAGGGACTCCACAAATAGCCCCCTCCCCCCCCCCCCCCCCCCCCCGGGCCCTCATCTAGGTTGGGCCGCCAACGGTGAGATTTGGTGTCTGAGGGAATTCTCTCTTCATTAAAATGCAGCAGAATAATGCTGCTACACGAGGGGAGCTCCACCGCTGCCGGCTGTTTGGCATGTGTTATAAAGAGGAGAGAGTCAACAGAGGATTTCCCTCTCGTCTCTTTCTGACTCTTATTTCATCTTCCAAACATAAACAGGAGCAACTGGTGCCGATGTACAGCAGTAACTGTTTCCAGTGCAGTACTATGGAACTTGTGTTTTACCATGAAACAGCAGCTTCAGCTTCAGTTTGGTGATTCAGGGACTTGAACACCAGATTTTTATAGACCTGGCATTTTTATCGGTTGGAGAATTTTGCACAAAATAAACTTTTAAAGTATGAACAATTCTTAACAGGGTTTGGTGGATTTGTTACAGCAGCAGCTCTATTGAGTCAGGAAACCAGGCATCATGGGAACTAGGCCCCGTTCATTTGCATTTCAGTGACTGGGACTGGGACTGTGCAGTGAGAGCAACCAGTTTATCACTCAGACACGAGACCCAAAAGAAACAATCCCCACGTGTTTCTGCAGAGGGCGCTGTCACTTTATAAAAGTTACGTAATGTTGCTTTAAAGTTTTTCGTACGGATATTAAAATCTACAAAAATACAGTTTATTTCTCCTGACTGATGATTCTCATAATGATTCAAATGATAAATTCTTCCATTAATTCATAATATGTTTAAAATGATGATTTGCTGAACACTATTAATCATAATACTGCAAACAAACTAGATGAAGGGTTACTTGTTATTCTTCTTCTTCATGTAAATCCAATATATTTGAAATAAACTGCTACCTACAGTGACGATAAATCCAGCGACACATGACAAACACCAGAAAACACCATGAAACACTGTGGATGAAGCCCTAGAGACAAAGGGACACAGAGGAGAAGTCGACTCCCCACAGAGGAGAAGTCGACTCCTCACTTTATGAAGTGGGAGGTTCACTGGGTGGTGCTATCACCAGCTTGTTTCCTGGATCCCTGAGAAGGAGGTGGAAATCAGTTTTGCAGTCTGTGCTGCGACGTGTTGGATTTCTGCTGAGGTGTCTGTGATAAAACACTGACTCTCCTCTCATGTTTCAACCAATGCAGGACATGCTAACGTCGCAGATATCCATGGGCAAGAGCGATTTTTTTAGTTTCAGCATATTTCATGTGTCAATAGCTGCGGCCTTGAGGACGTTGAGGTCGGCCTGTGCTTCAACATGTCCAACATGGCTTCAGAGCAGAAGACTTTAACAAACATTATCCAAATTACTAGGAAATGTGGATATTCATTGTCCCCAGGGGAGGATTGCTCATGATACTTGATGATCCACTGGGGTTTTGGTTTAGCGCCACCAACAGGCCACATTCTGCACTTACCCACAAAATACTGCCAACATTCATGCTCCCCTGAGGATGAATAATTTCCATTTTTGGAACTCCCTTTGTTTTCCTCTCACCCTGAAGTCAAAATTTAAAATTGCCAGAAAGCAAATAATAAGTGATTTAATAACCAGAGTGCCGTGAAATTATCAGAGGCAAATTCATGCTCTGAGGGGCATTTGTTTTTCATCCAACATTTTTAAGCGTCATGAACAATGCATTATTTTAAACTCAGTGACTTAAAGTAGAGATGATGACAGACCAACTTTTTTTCATGCAGTTAAAAGTCAGGGCGGACTGGACATGGAGAATCATTTCTGACCCGTCTACCTCCCAGGTCACGTTTTCTGTTTTTTCATTTTCAAAGCAGTATTTCCTGTTTTATTTTGTTGTCTTATCGTATCTTTCAAGCAGCAGTGTCTTGTCGAAGTCGGTGTTTGAAGAGAGGAGACGCACACCCAGAACTTGCAGCATAACATAATTTATTACACAGAAGTTTCACAGGTCAGACGGGCACCATGGTTTGCCCGGAGAAATCACACAGGCCGAATAGGGAAAATCTGACTCGCCTCTGCAAGGCAAGTACTTATATAGGGGAGTTGTTTATCACAAACCTAGAGATAAAATGACGTCACACAACATGGCCTTCTGCCTACATTTGGGAATGTGTCGTACCTTAAGATTTAAGGACCGGCTGAAAACCATCTCTCCCCTTATTATTCCATAGGCCGTTCAAGGATAGTTCAGACAAGGAGAAAAAAACTGAACACATCTGGAGATAATACTTAAAGGTTTGAACAGAAGATTCAAGGCGCCTTAAGATATTAACATGTCATTATGATCTATACCTATGCTAGAGAAATTCATTAGCTGGATATTAACATATCATTTATGGTTTGTAATTGTGCTATGGATATCCATTGGCTGAATAAAAGTAAATGTCATTATGCTTCATAACCATGTTCAAAAGATGTCTTAGTGAAATATACTATAGTCTCTAACCTCTTCCTTTCATCTCAGATTCTTACTTCATGCCCTTGTGTGTTTCTCACTCCTGTGATTGTCGACCTGAGTCTAACTGTCTCCTCTCTTTGTGTATTTACTCTGTGTGCTCCCTGCGATCTGTCTCTGTTCATCTTGTGACAAAGTGTACCAGGGTTCTCTCATTATCGTCCTCTTGTGTTTTTGCCTGTGAGGCTGTTTCTTGTCTTCTTCTTCTTCTTCTTGCCTCATCCTCTGGATTTGTTGCCATATTTCTGCCTGTGCACCAAACATTTTTGGATTCTCTATTGTCCTGAGTCGTGGTTTTGAGGATTTGCCTTTCTGGTTGTGATCGGTAGAGCTCGGAACTTGAGACACTTCACATTACACTTCACACTAGGAGATTGCCCAAATCAGACGTGTTCACCACATCTGGGCAGAGCAGCAGGAGACATGACGTATAAATTCTGCTGTGAAATGAGCAGTGATTTTGTTCCCAGCTGTCTCGGCCCTTATCGACAAAAGCTCTTGAATCTCATTTTTCAAAGAGGGCACTTTCAGCTGTGTCTTCTGTCATCTCGTTTTGCGTTATCAGATATTCGTATTCTTGCAATTTGACATCTGTTGCGTGTTAGAAATGTAATTTCCTGCTGTATTCTCTTCATGGGCTGGAATGAAACGTTACGGAAAATGTCTGGACAAACTGTCCTGGACCTTTGAGTTCTCACACACTGCCCATCTGGAAAATGTCAAGAAAAATCTCCAGAGTCTCATGTCTCATATGTCCTTAGCTTTGTGGTTATCTGGTCATGAAACAAATTATTTTTAAACTGTCAAATTTTGACCACGAAATACTTATTTCAGTGAGAAGAAGCCGTCGGTAGATCAGTACTCAACATCCAAAATTGTGTACTAATCCAGAGAGCAACATTTCCATCCAGCAAACGACTAGTCGACTACCTGTTGAGGGTTTTTTGTCATCACTTTCACATCCCTACACAAACACATTTTAAATCCTTGTCTGAATGTAACTCTCTGCTGCACTGGGGTCAGTGTGAGCCGGAGCTTCTCTCCATAGACCTGATGCTGTCACATCTGGATTCAAGCGGCTCCACTGAGCCATAAACATCAAATCCCTCACATCAGCAGCGCCTGAGGAGAGAAACAGCCTAACGGCTGATGGACACAGAATGGAGGATGGATTGGGGCTTGATAATGGGGATGGTTTGTGGAAGGCAGTTGGAGGAGAAATGTGCGAGTGTATACAATATAAATCCCCCCCCCCCCCCCCCCTTTTGAAAATGAATGAGCATGCTCACTCCCCTGTGCTGCTCAGGTGAGGGTTTTATGAAAAGTATGAAAATGAGCAGATGTTCTCGCAAACCCTCACAATTACCCTCATGTGGATTTTTACACAAGAAGCCAATTAGATGGAGAGTCCATGCAGCGCTGGTGGGTGTGAGCGCGTGCGTGTGGCTGCTCCAGCTGTTAGAAGCTGCTGCATAGTAAAAGCTGCAGCGTGACTCTGTGCGTGAGCGGGTGGAAGCGCATTGGTCGGCGCGGATCGGTCACGTGACGGTGACAGCATGTGCGTTTTAAAAAAAAGGGGAAAAGAGACTTGAGCGTCAGATGCGGGGCTGATAACGCACCGAGGATCCGGCTGCACAGACCCGCACCTGCTCCTCCCCGGACCCCGCAGCCCCTTGAGGAGAGGCTCCGCATCTCCTCTCCAACCGTTTGCAAGAATAATATTAACCCGCAAGAATTAAACGCACCTACCGCACCTTTTGTTCCCTTCATCACCGCGAGGACTCGCTTTCCACGCAACACCTCGCACCATTTCTCCCCAAAAAGGTAAGAGAATACAACTTTGTTTTGTTTTTTATGCGTAATTTGCTGCGTAAATGTGGTTTTTACGCATCGTTCCGCAATTCAACAAACCAGAGTAGTTCATTGTCTGTGCAACATGTTTTCCACAAACCTCACGCACGGCGAGGCGGCGCGTGTGCACCTGAAGATGCAAGAGGCGCGCGCTGTTTGTTGTTTCTCCAACATCTGCAAAGTGCAAAGTGTTGTTCGTGAATCCGGGCCACAGGGTCACTGACACCCAGTCACCGCACCAGCCCAATTACACATGTGACGTGTAATTAATTCTTCCTTTCCCAGAAGCCTCGGTACAAAATCCCCTTTTCCAATTAGCAATCCTCCAATAACTGGGTAAACATGCCGATAAGAAAATCCAATCGGTTTAAACGCTTTAACACACAGAGGCAATCCTGATGAAACTGCCATTAAGTCTTTTCTCAGTTTCTCTTCAGTAGTTTTTATTCTATCTCAGATTTGCTTCCTTCCAAATATGACAAATCTTTCTTTTTTTTATGCTTATCTGTGTATTTTCCTCTACTCGTCAATTTAAAGGAACACTGGGTTGTTTATAGAGTTAACATTTTTGGTTTTCAAAAGCCTCGGGTTTGATTCTCACATGTGGAACATCTTGCCTTTGAGCAAGGCATGGCTCAGCGGGTGCAAACTGAATTTTGTCCAGAGCCCATCAGGCGAACATGTGTCTGTCTGCGTCCTGCACATTCAGAGATGTGACCCCTGGTCCTGCTGGTCCTGCTGGTCCTGCTGGTCCTGCTGGTCCTGCTGGTCCTGCTGGTCCTGCTGGTCCTGCTGGTCCTGGATTCCCAGCAGGTGGCCGCCTCCCTCACAGTGTATCCAGGCTGCACTGGGCAGTCCAGTCCATCACCTTTACTGAATGTCAGAGCTGCTTTCTTCTCCTGCCAACCACTCTCTTACTTTTCTCATCACACACAACGTGATCAGGAGGGACTTTGATCTCCGAGGAGTCTTTCATCTTTTCTGTGTTGCTAAATGGAGGTGCACACCTGCTCCATCACCTCCTGCTGGTGACGTGAGGATTAACTATATGTCATAGAGGTACACGCTTGGTGAAGCTTGTGCAAAAGACGTATTCTGTTGAGATCTAAAAAACGTAAGAATTGTTTACGTCAATCGATCACA
This sequence comes from Pleuronectes platessa, assembly GCF_947347685.1. Lineage (NCBI taxonomy): Eukaryota > Metazoa > Chordata > Actinopteri > Pleuronectiformes > Pleuronectidae > Pleuronectes > Pleuronectes platessa. Next base: position 6,291,565 of record NC_070627.1, on the reverse strand, counting down.
ACACCTGCTCCTGACAATAAACCATGTTGGGAGGCTCCAGAGATGAAGAAGCTATCGGCCAGTCGCACTGAGCTGTGTTCAGGGAGCCAGAGTCATTGTCGTACGCTCCAGAGGAATCTTGGATTTGCTTGTCACCTGAAGAATAGGCCTCATTTCTCAAGAGTCGATCATCTTATCAGCGTCACACTTGACATATGTATTGTTGAGGGGCGGAGGAGGTGCAGTGGAGAATTTGGTGCCATTTGGACACATCAGTTCAGTATGCTTAAGAAGTTGACAGTCTCAACAAGGTGTTCACGACAACTGATTCTCCAGTTTGTGGTTCTGAGTCGAGCTTCGGAGGTCTGAATGAACAGGTGAACAGATCTTAGTGCAGCAGCGGTGGTGAAGCTTCAGGCTTCTGCAGAAGGTTTTTACTCAAGTGGCTCAATTATTGCAGGTCACTTTTAAAAAAGAAAAGCTGGAACCAGCACATCACAGCTCAAACTAGAGCCCATTCCAAACAGGCAGGATTGAAACGGGCATGGCATGGGTCCTATAAAAAGCACAGGGGGGGGGGGCGTGTTGAATGTTTAAAACCATGATTATCACCTGAAGGACGCTTTAAAAGATTTAAATCATGCAGCTGAGGAAATGTCATGTCTACTTTCTTTTATATAGCTGCTTAATATGCAATTCTGAAACTCTCTCTCATTCTCTGGCACTTAATGAGTGAACAACACAAGACGACGCACAACTCACTCGTGAGCTTTGTGCAGCTTCTGTTTTCCTGTCGGCATCGCTGCAGACATTCTGTGGCGTCTCAACTCGCATGTCTTGTAATTTGAGTGGCTCTGATAATGTGCTCCCGGTAATCCTTTCAGCTTTCAGTCTGCAGTCTTCTCCTCCGCTCGGGCTTTATTCTGCTTTAACATTCACCTCGTGCAATCTTCATACACTGCTCTGTAAACAAAATGAATATGTGCCTCAGGTCGAACAATTTATACAAGAACATTTGTATGTAAATACCCTTTAAATGTCCCAGGGCCAAGAACTGAATCCTTTTATTGTCTGTATGAGGAATGCCTGTTACTCTTAGCGGCTGTATTAAATGGTATTAAATTATAAAGGATGCATTTTGAAGGGCTAACACCACACGTGCAGTATGTGTATATAAAAACACAACAAATATTATAGAGTTGCACACCTCCTTTAGTAAAAGCTGTGAACAGGGAACCAAAGATAACTGCTGCTGCTCTGTAAGTATGAATGTTCAAGGACGTCTCTTTTTGAAAGCAGCTGAAAAACATCACTGTGCTCTCTTGACATTCATTTTAGAAAAGAAGACAGATCTGCAGGTTAGAGATGCAATAGATAAAGATCTGTGAGGCTCTCAGGGGTTTTCACTGACACACCACCGGTCTGATTCTGATGAATTCGGGGTGGAAGGGTGCCTGTTGTTCCTGACTGGCTGCAGGCGCTCCTCCATTATTCATGAGAGGCGTCACATTTTTTTTTGTCGTTGCCTTTTTGTCTTTTGGTTTTGTTGTGTTTGCGATGTGACAGCAGACCTGGAGGAAAAGCCAGAGTCTGACTCAGACTGTGTTTCATTGCACTTAACTGTAATTAACCAATCAGATAGATATACTGGAGCGATGCACATTCACCATCTTTGCAAAGTGCTCACTGTGGAGCTTTGAGTTTCCTTTTCTTCCACTTGAACTGCTTTTTAACTATATCTTGTCTATCAGCTTTTATATTGTTGTTGATTGCCTGAGAATTTGTAACAAAATTCTGTTTTCAAACCGTGAAAACATAAAATTCAATCCAGTGTTCCTCATTGATAACATGTTGATGATGAGTGATTTAGAGAATGACTGCAGATTCTTTATTTTCCTAAGTTTCACCCATAGAATGAAGGTTCTATAAAGATGGGTGACGCGTATCCACTTCTTCTCATTGTACGAAAAGGAAGCCGAAATATCTGGGATATGGGGGCTGCCATCTTGTGTTTTTGAAGTAATTTGGACTTAGAGTTTGTAAAATAGTGATCATGGTGTGGAGCTATAGTATTGAGGATGTTTACCAATTTTTTATTGCACTACACCAGGTATTTCATAAACGATTTATAAGAACTACCTAAAATGACAGATGTTATTCTAAGAAAATTGTTTAACGCGTACTTTGGTCCTTTTTAGTTTGGTTCATGTCCAATCTGCTAACATGGAGGAGGCAGTGTTTATGAGCTTTAATGCAGCCAACCTGGAGAGGGTGCTCAAGATGATGAAGATGATGATGATCTCATGTCCCGTGCATCAGAGGCATAAACACATCATCATCAGTCTGGTGTTACTGTATCCAAACAACTGTTACTACCAGCAAGTGATTCACGGTACCACTTATCTCATCCACATGCACACACACAGACTTATTTGCTTTCTTTGGTATATACACAAGTGTAATTTTGTGATTCTGGAGTTTACTCACGCTACAGAACATTGAATCAAGCTAATCTCATAGTTTGCCTCCTCCTGTCGTCTGACATTGATTTTCTCGGAGGATGAAAGGGAAAGTCTGGTTGAGCCCAGAAGCTTCGGGTGAAAGTCAAGTGGGTGAAAGATGTAAAAACGAACGACCGTCACTGTTGAGTTCATGTAAATAGCACATCTGTCACCCCCCCCCCCAACATGAACAATACAAGATAAATCTCTGTTTACTTTTCAGTGAAGATTAATGTGATCCTCCATTGATTTGTATTCCCACTGCTAATCTGAAGGGGGGGGGGGGTCGATGCTTCTGTTGCACACAAGAAATTACATTGCGTCACTTTCATACATTTTTATTTGAGTAAGTCAGTGTCTAGCTTTCATGCAACATGTTGTGAGAAAAGCAAAATGGCTTTTTGTCTTTTTCAGAAAAAGCTTTATCACCTCTGTGGAAGATCGAAAGATACTGACTCTATTCCAACATGCTGTTTACTGTAATTCAAACAATTAGCTGTACGAATAGAGGTAATAACACACATTCACAAAATAAACTTTATTTCACTGAGTGTGATATTGGTGTGTTACTGAAGTTTTTACATCATGAAAGAGGGAAATTGTCAAAGATTTACGACGAATCATCAAATTTGAATCACAGGGCTCAGGGCTCTTTCTGGGTCCTTTTGATCATGTGTCCAAAATTCAGGGGCCACTTCCTCGAGGGTCTGCGTTTGAAGACAGATTGCATCACAGCAGCCAGCGACCAGACCGTCACATTTCAAAGTGTCCGTCAAATGTGTCCTTCCATCCCTGAGCAGCGAAGGATCCAACGAGGGGATAACTCCAGTGCCAGTATGGCTTCTTAATCCTTTTTTACAATGCATGACCTTTTCATAAATTATTTATGTAGGTCAAAAGTCCCGTGGATGTTTGCTACTTAAGTGTAATGGAGAAATATTGTCATTTTATGAGTTTGTTTAAAGATTTACTGATCATGTTAAAGTGTGGATAACTGCACTGAATGGGGATTTGGCAGTTCAGACCATTATTTCACCCATTCAGACATTTTATAAAGTTATCTGCAACAGTAAAGTAGACATGGAAATTTTATTTATTCTGTTCTTATTTGTATTAAATCACTTGTACATGTAATTTCATGCAGGTAAGAAAATTGAGCCATAATAATACAAACTGAATAACTACCAAAAGAAGTCATAATGACAAATACTGCAAAACACACGGGTATAAAACTGTATAAAAAGGCAGATGTTAAATAAACGGTGTCACACTGAGGGGATGTTGTTGATGTGCGTCTTTGTGTTGAGTTGCTCCTCTGACATAGAACCACTGTTCTGCTGCTCCCTGCACTTTCTTGCTGGTGTTATAAATCCGACAAATAGAGGCACTCCGAGCTGTAATAAACAGGAAACTTGTTTGGTATTCTGTGGTGCGGCCAGAGATCCCATTTCATGTAGCGGCTTTATTGCCAGAGAGCAGCACTAGAGGAGTCCAATCATCCCCTCGTCCAATAATAGTCCGGCTGTTCTTTGTCTGTATATGTAATGAACCACGACCGCCCGACTCTGCACTCGCCCAAAGACAGGTCCTGGATAAGTGTCTTCGGAAGGACACTATTAGTTTTTCCTCGTGCTCCCTGATTTGTTCTTTGATTGCTTTTGCCTGTGTAGTGGAATCCATTATCCTCCAGGTATCAGCACCTTGGCGGAGACGGATCAAGTTATCAAAAGAATTCCTCTGCTTTCATTACACTCTTGTTTGCCAGCATGATTCATTATACAGCACATTATAACTTTGTCACCTTTTTGTGCGATTTCGCAAATTCCCTCTGTCCTCACATGCTCGGCTGGAAAATTACTCGATATGAGGTTTCATCCTGAAATGCAGGCAGATGAGTCGTCTCCTCTGAGGAGCATGAGCCCTGACGCCCGGAGAAGAAGCCAGATTTCAATTTATGGGAGCTATTGTGGAGAGGAGAGGTTTTGATGAGCCAAATTGAGGCATCTGAGAAACTAGCAGTGGCGATTCATTACTTTAAAGGCCTGGAACTGTGAGTGGGGAGGAAAGTCTGTGACAGGACGAGTTTCTCTTCGCTTCTCTCAATCCTGGAGGTCTTGAGTTGTTAAGGTGATCGGCCTCAAACTATAAATACTACTTACACTGTTTATAGATGTTAGAAGCCAATCTTACTTGTTGCAGAACTGCATTGTGGTTCTGTTAGAAGTTGAGAAAAGTAGTGTAAGCCCCATCAATCCAATTGCGCTAATCATGTTATCTGAGTACTTCCCACGTTGCATTGCATCTACAGCTAGCATGTCGTATTAGCAGCTGCCTATATGGTGTGTCCCTGTATAAAGATGGATGACGTGACGGCTCCTCAACAGTGAAGCCAAAGAGCCTCAATGGCCGCCTGGTGATTGGATGCACTTAAATGTCATAAGCCCTGCCTTCTCCATGTTAGCACACAGGACATGGACCAAAGTAAACAAAATACACGCTTAATCGTTTCTCTCCTCAAAGATGGTTCCTCTGCTTTTTGTTTGTTCTTGTCACACTGCTGTAAGTGTTCGTTTTCATGCTATGTTTGGTTTTGATAAGTTATTTGATGTTATAGAAACCGGGTGATTGACAGCTGAGACTGACTCGTGATTGGTTGAGTGTGTGTATTGAGTGTGACTTTCATATCCAGGATATTTAAGCTTCATTTCTGTGTAGTGGTAACACGTCGTCCATCTTTGTACACATTCTATGACATGTACGTGTGAGTAGCGTGCTGTTTGGCCAATATGTACTGACACCAGCAAATTTAGAACATATCAACCCCAAAACAGCTTCTTGTTTCATAGCCTCACATAATTACCATAATTTAGCATTTCCCAGGGACAAATTATAGCTCTCGAATCCGACACAGCTTTCGACAGCTTGTTAAGACACCAGAAAATCATGTGGGCTGTAATTAATATTGTGGCACAACTTCGATATAATAACCAGTAGATGGGACGAGGTAAAGACTGTGAAATGTGCTACGACCACTTATAAATCCGTTTATATCCGAATAACAATTATGTGTTCAATCAAATTCCTTATCTATCGCTCGATGATCAGAGCTCGGTGGATTTGGATTTCCACTGTAATTTGCTCTTTAATGATATGTTAGGTTCCTGCCTGGAGATTTTTTCCATGCACTCTTAGATGCTGCCTTCCTTTGAATAGCTTTCTTTATATATGCACCGATGCTGCCAGTTTATCTGAGATACACCTCCAGTAAATACTCCGCAGCAGCGCTTCGGTAAATCCAACCTGTGTGAAGCTCGTCACATTGTTGTCGCGTGCTTGTCGGTTGTTGTTGAGATGAGAAATCCGTCGCGGTGAAATCAACGGTGCTTAGTTGCGCAGGCTGGTTTGTGGAGCTGTAATGTGATGGATTATATTAAAGTCCATTTAGTGCAGCTGTAATTGCAGGGGCTGCACCAACATACAATGTGCGAGTAAACAGCATGGAGACTTTGTGAAATGCTCTCTCTCTCTCTCTCTCTCTCTCTTGCAGCCATTTACATATTGTCCTCTGGAATGTCTTCATTGAATCACAAATTATTTTTCTCTGAATATGGGACTCAGTGAGGTGCAAAATTGCACGGCACTAAATATTTGTGAGAGCCAACAAAGAGTAGCCCTGGTTTGGACTCCAGGGTGTAGTTACATAAAAAGCCTAAATCAATGTTTACTTGAGGAACACTCGGGTGCTGAAGAATGGGGAAGAATTACAAATGTGTTTAAAACTATGGTAATGTCCTCATTTATCTCTCGAGCAGTTACATTTAAAATGTGAATAATGATTTGCGAATCGGAATTGGTTATGAAACATAGGGAAAGAGTGGGAGCCTTTTTTAAATAAAACAAACATCAGCAGCCCAGGGTTCTGTGCCGGGGCGGAGGGTGACGCATTCCTTCTGTTCTGCATTTGTTAAAAAACAAACTGTCAAATCTACATTTGTGCTGTAACGAGACACTGCACATTGTTTGAGACATTGCATTAGAGGTTTACCATTGTAGTTTCAAAATGACTCACTCTATGTGGATGTTTTACAAGTCAAACTTTCCCCCTCTGTGTTTGAGCCTCTCATCCACTCACAAACTTTTTCCAAAGTGAAGAAGTTTATAAACTGCTGTTTCTGTGTATCCGTGTGCACATGTAAAACTAAGTATTTGCGAAATTAAGCTTTATTCATGTGTGCCCACTTGTTCTTTGTGTAATGAGCATATAAAGCTACAACAACAAATATGGCGGCTGTATACTGGTTTCTCTACGTTTTGGTTAGCACTGCTCAGGTCTAATAACAAGTTTTCCTGCTGGATTCTTCATTGCTACACCACATGAACGGAATTCACATGTATCCACTTCATCCAATTTTACTTGGACCACAGCTTTATTCTCTGGTTCTTGACGGATCATTGATGTTGACTTTATTGCCACCTACTGGCCAAGCATACTTGTTTACTTTTTGCGTCGTTTACGTCTTTTCGTAAGAAGAAGGTTATGTGGATAGAGATGTAATTTTTTTTTAAAGGGATGGTAAAATAACCTTTACTCAAGGCATGAGTGTAGTGATGTTTCGTAGGTTCTTTAAATCTTCTACCTTCATATTCTTACTTTCAACTGTGAGGTCAACAAAAGCAAGATTTTCAGCTCCTATCGAGTTTTGGCTTCTCTCAATGCCACAACCTGTAAAAAACACATTTACATATAATTATCTTGTAAAGTGGTTGTCTCAAACTCACATGGCAACATTAGCGTCCAGTTGAAGTTGGAACCCCGTCCAAGTCCACGCTCCTTGTGGCTCTATTTTGGTCTCCACCAACCCCGTGGGAAATGAATGGCTCCGTAGCTGCTGAACACTCCAATTAGTTCCCTTGTTATTTACTAGCAGTGTATGTGTGTCTCAGTGTGTGTGTTGCACATGTGGGCAGGTAATGTTTAGTGGGTCTATCAGAGCATTTGCACTAAATGCAGTTGCCTGTGCCCTGGAGAGATGAAACTGAAACACAATTATAAAAATTCAATCGGCGTGTTGCTTGAGATTTCAGCTGCAGTGCGAGGATGATGATTTTCTTTGCGTTTGCTACTGTGTGCATTTCATATTTTGACTCCACCTTACACCAGTATATCCCTTGTGCAAAAAAGAAAACCAGGCTGCTGCAGTCAGACTCTGTTGATTTACTGCTGGGTCGATCCACTCCTCGCTGAGAGCAGGGCGATGTCCACTTAGGCAGAATCACTTAAGTGAAATCCTTTCCCCGCATCAGACAAAGAACAGTCCCCTGCGCTGCGTTTCTGTGGGAGGGCAGAACGGACGACTGTGGAACTGCTGAAAGGTCAGGAGGCAGGAATGAGTTTACTGATAAGAGTCATCACGGCGCTCGGGGGGGCTGATGGGCTGTGCTGGCTGCACAGGCCCTTCCATTACTCATGTGGCATGAGGACCTTGGTTCTGTCACCTCTGTAATTAAATGGTGTAATGACAGCCACCTTCTGACTCCACACACATTCACACCACCCGGAGAGGGATGGGGCTCCCGAGCTTACCTGCTTTTTAAAAATATTTAAACTATCAATTCACATATTTTGCTTGTGCGTGGAGCTGCATGGATTTATGGCGGAGTAGCAGAAATGATATGTATTCACAGGGAGTGTTATGGGATGAAACAGCATTTTTCTGTGGTCATGAATTGAATATTTTCGATTGCTGATTACAGAAGTGAAAAAACGAAACCAAAAAAGCTTCGGTAAGCTTGTGTCGGAGCTTAAATTTACATTTTTCAGTCAACATTTCTTTAGCTGTATATATTTTTGAATACAGGCCGTGTAGAAGAGGGAGGCTTGAAAAGGCTGCAATCAACGGCTCATACATTTTATATGTGCCAAGGAAGCTCGACAGGGAAATCACAGAGTTGGAGTTCGGCTGTTGACGACCAATAACGTTATGGGAACGGACGGTGAAAATGTATTTTAACATTTCCTGGAATGAGCAACTTCCCTGTCAGCTTTTCATTTACAGTATTTTTCAATGCATACAGGGCTTCAAGCAGAGTTAGAGATCCGTATGAAGGCTTCAGGGGAAACAGTACAAACCCATATCGGTAGGTGGGGCATTCAGGATTTGCCTGTTTCATTCTTATAGGTTATTGATCGATCAGTTACATTTTACATTCACTTGTAGTAACCAGACCAGCATGTCAGAATATTCAGAACAAAAACGTACATGAGGCGAAGCAGCAATCGTCCAAATCAATCGCAATTAAATCAAATCAACCTAGAAAAGTGAATCCGATTGCGAAAGCACCTTCAATCTGTATTTCAGAGGGCAACGCAGTTTCTACTCTCAGAAAACGACCCGACCTCATTTGATTTAATACGTTAGAAAACATTTTCACAAAGAGTTCAGGGGCTCAATCTCTAGATTTAAGTCTCTTACAACACAGCATGATGTGCATTTAGTAAATTATGGACGATAAAGCACGGTCTGCATTGGGGCTTGGATACCATGTGATTGAGGGCAAGTGTGTGTGTGTGTGTGTGTGTGTGTGTGTGTGTGTGTGTGTGTGTGTGTGTGTGTGTGTGTGTGTGTGTGTGTGTGTGTGTGTGTGTGTGTGTGTGTGTGTGTGTGTGTGTGTGTGTGTGTGTGTGTGTGTGTGTGTGTGTGAACTGCTTTTACTTACCACCTTTCCTGTGAATAACTGCAGGTGAAGCCCTGTCTATTTAAAGAATCCTGTAATGCAGTGATCGTGTATTCCCTGGTGTATTTCAAGACACTACTAAGTGTTGTATCTCTGACACAAAAGCAGAAGCAAGGGACTGCTTCACCAGGAGCAAGTGAAATGATGTCACCAGACGTTTTTTTTAAATGATTTCGAGCCTGAAAACGGGGGGGGGGGGGGGGGAATGCCTTGAGACAAGATCTTTTATGCAGGGTGCATCTGCTGGTGGAAGCTCGGCCAAGGACCCAGTAATGCAGTGATTAATGGACGGAATTGAAAAGAAGCCAGTGGTATAAAGCTCAGGCTTCCTTTTTTTTTTTTATGTAAAGCCTGTCAGATGTAATCAAATGCCAGAACGGCTGCTACAACCAGGCCACGGCCAGACGAGACTACAGTGATGCAGCGTGGTGATGACGTAAAGATGGAATGTTACATTGGGAGAGCCTGAACTTCAATGCATCACTTACACGCCTGCAGGAGACGTGAGTCAGACCTCGTGACGCCGATGCCCTGTTCGCCCTCATTCTGCTGCTTCCCCACAAATATCTTTAACTGGTCGGTTTCTCTCCCGTTTCTATGTCTCTGCTACAGAAATGGTCAAGTAGCACAAACACACTGAAACAAGATGGTTCATATTTCAGGGCGTTTATGTTTGATACAGTTGATTTAGTTAGTTGTGGTTTCACATTGAACTATAGGTACGTACATCCTGTCATCTGCCTATTGACTGTGATTGGTTTGCAGATGTGCATCTGACGTGGGCGTGTTGTCAATGTGACATTTGTATTAGCTAACTGTTTTCAATATAGCGCATGGAAGAAAATTGCTTTTTCATTTGAATATAAAATGATGAGACAGTTCACTGAGTTAATGTTGCCACTGTAATATCATTAAGTGAACGTCCTCATTACTCAAAGATTTTATCATCTGTGGCAAAAAAGAGCCGCTTCAGCTTATTTCTCTTCTTCTGTCTACTTCATGCAATAGGTCTGAAATTGGAGTATCCCAAAAAAAATCTTTCCATACCACCTTTTCATTTGGGTTCACCTGAGAAGTCTGACGGTTTAAAACTTCCTTAATGACTTGATGAGGTGTTCCAGTCGTGGCTGAAGACTGTTATTGACCCAAAATGGGCTTTGGGCTTGTTTTTCAGCAGCACCGGCACCGAAGAGCCGACCTCAGAGATTGACAAGAAGATCACACTGGTTGATTCGAATGGGGGGGGAAAGTGTTCTAGAGCAATGTCACTCTGACAATGTCACTCTTCAGTATTCACTTTGCACTGATGTGCAAGGTTCAGCCAGTAGCTTCTCCACAAACCTCTGCTTTAGAGCTGTATCCCCCATAGAGCATCAACTAATGAGTCTCATTGTTGTTGCTCCTTTGAAACAGAGATTTCTGATCCACTTTCCTCTGCTGCTTTACACTCAGATTATTATAACGTGATTATTCACACTCCCAAAAAATTCGGGGACTCCTTCACATTTGTTGCCATGTTCAGTTTTATTTGCCACAGTATCGTTTGATTCTTTTATCAATGCTAATTGATCTGCTGCACTTTTCTCATAATTAACACCATCTCTTGCATGGTAGGAAAATAAAACACTATTCCCTCTTTCAGAATTCCCTTCAGTCTCTCTGCAGGACTGGTTTCTGACTGAGTGGCTCTTGTAATAACAGCAAAACGCCTTTTGTGTCTGCAGTTCTTAACGTTCAGTCTGCAAAAGCCTCAGAATCTTGGAAGGTTTCAGGCTTTTCTTCGCCAACGCATTGCAACAAATCACACACTGCGGTTTTGGATCTTTGCCATCCCGAGAAGTCCCATCTCACCACTTTAATTCCTTTGTTTTCTTTCTCTGTGGGACATTTTGTAGTGTTTGCATTTGGGGATTTTCTGCAATCCACTTATTAGCAATTGCATCATGTCTCTGTAACTCAACTATAATGTTCAATCAGGAGTTTGTGCCCCATGGTGGTGCTATTAAGTATGGAACTATGCCATGCACTCACTTACAATATTCACCCCCTTCCCATAACGCCCAGGTAAGGATCCACAGCATTAAGGTGACATAAAGAATTCAAGTTTGATTTTTAGTTTATTAAGTTTAGTGGTATCTTTACAGCGTTCAGCAGTTCAACAGCCTCGGTGGAAAATCGAAGCTACAAAGTTTCTTTTGCAACTAGAACAAAAGGCAACCATATAAATATTTACACAAGCAACCAGGGAAGTTTTATTTGTGATGTGTTTGTAAATGCATTGGTTTTTCCTCAGAAAGTATCCTCTGAACATATTTCCCGGTCAGTTCTCAGAAATCCCACAGTGCCAAAGCTAACTGTAATGAATTCATAAGAGGAAAGGGGAGGCCACTTTTTTTTTTACTCAGCAGTTCAGCTAGATTCTCTGCCTCAAAGAAAGAACTGTCTTTAATCCACGGAACAAAGTTAAGGGAAAAAAGGCAGAAGTTCTCCAAAATATAAAGTTTGAAAAAGGGAGAAAATCCCCTTCTTTGAGGCAGGTTTATTGAAATTAGATTTTCATTGTTGGCATCAAGGGTTCCTCAGGGGGTCACGGAAGTGAGCTCACTCTTTGTAGGGGTCTATATATACTGTATATTTCTATAGATAGATATCTGGTGATCTTTCCTGCTGGCCTTACAGTCCTCTAAGTATGTATTGATCACACAGAGGGGAGCGGGTTGTGTATGATCCACTGCAGTGTTTTCAGTTTTTCACTCCCTGCTGCTGCATCGCACTGAAACAGAAACGTGGATCATGTGGTGATGATGTGAGATTTTCATCACAACATTAATGTGAAAGTGTTTCACCAGTAAAGGAATTTTGAAGTTTGTGTTGTGGCACTCGCATGCTTGAAACTGCCTTTTGGTTCCAGCCGGTTGTTGTTTCCAGACTCTTTTTAAAAACGAGGATCTCTTGTGTTTGGAGTTTATCTGGTAGAGAAAAGTGCTGGGACCTGTTATTTCTTCCAACACTGTTTGACTGAAGTATGTGACGCCGCTTCATGACAATGTTTTTGACAAAGACTCAAATCTGTGACAAAACCAGATGGATTTTTTTCGCCAGTAATAATGTTTTATAGTTTTTTCTTTTGCTCACTCTTGTGTCGTATCCATAATTTTCGGAGGTTAGCCCTTATCAAAGAAGCGAGCTTGCAACCAGCCAGAAATCTGTGGTATTGATTTTCATATTTTTATTTATTTAAATAAAAGCTCATTCTATTAAGATGATTTAGTTTTTTAATATGTAGCCTGCAATGTGGTATTTTATTCCCTAACATGGTTCTGGAGAGTTTATCGTAGTAGTTGTAACTCACATACAACCTCACAGAATGTCAGCAGACATGCATACACTCACTTCTTATGTTCATTCACACACACACACACACAAACACACACACACTCTCACACACAGCCTGTGGCGAGCTGTGCAACATTACCCTTCTTCTCCCCAGGGTGCAAAGAGAGGAAGAAAACACGATTGCAGTAATTAGGAGCTAGTGCCTCACCACAGAATCTACACCTCTACCTTTGACTGCACCAGACAGCATTTACATAAGGGGGGGGGGGTTGTTTGAGGGACCTGAGTTTATTTCATAGTTCCACGGTCAACTGGAATCCCATAATAACTGTTTGCTGCTCTAATCCAACCTCGAGGCTGTGACAGACGCCTCAGGCAAGGCTGCAACATGCCAATCACAAATATACAGTATCCTGCAACCCGGTCATTATCTACAGCATGTTGTCGTACTGATTATTCCAGCTTTCACTACCTAACTTGAGTAAGAAGCTTACTTACAGGTAGGCTCTTAACTTTATCCACAATTTATGGTGACGACAAAATGCTTCCTCACATTTAATCTAGCAGAAACTCAGAATAACTCTATACAGTTAAATAGCAACCCCAAACTACACTCTCCAAATTATCATAAAGTTGAATCAACACCTCTGTAAAGAAATACTGAATATTTCACATTATTACCGTTGTGGAGGTAGAATTTATTTCAGGACTGTAGGATTTAGTTTTAGCGAATGTGCTCTTCTCCGTTATTTACTTTCCTCGAACTCGCTGTCAACTCCACACTTCAGTTTAACCCATCTCCTACTTTCATTGTTTGAATAAGAATCCCCGAGGAAATCTTCCAAATAGAAAAGAGCTCTTTGGATCTGTCAGTGTTTTTCTGCAGGAAGGTCGTACGTCTGTTCCTTCTGAAACATGCTGAAAAATAAACGCCATATTGAGATGTGGACTTATAGTCAAATGTATAGTCGGTGAACCCAGGAAAAGCAGATTTATTTTGAAAGGATATAACAGAAAAATATTCCAAGCCCTTTGCTCCGAAGCCAATAACTGTGCATCACGGTGACTGTGTGTGTGGTGGAGGATCCTCAAGTTGTAAAGAGGAGCCCAGCATGGCCGACTGTAAACACCACGGTTCATTCACTGTTTATAAAGCTCCAAACATTATCATAAAGAAAACGCAGCCTCCGGTCTCTGGGTGATGATGCATGAGCGGAGTGCACATGGGTCGGGCATTCGATCACGTGATCAAGGACGAATGAACTCTCTACAGCCCCTCAGCTTTTCCACAGATGAAGGATTTTTATTTCTTCTTGTTGTCAGAGCTTTTCATTTATTCAGTGCTGGCGGGATGCAAAAGGGATTTCAAGAGATGTAAGAAAGAACTGCTTCTGAAAATCGCCTCAGGCTCGGTTAGGTTTGGAACATCAACACGGGTTTGGGTTTAAGTGATGAGTGAGGATAAAGGGATCTTTGCTGTCATGTTGACAGTCATTGACTAAAATGATAAACACAGTTATGGAATGACCCTAGTTAAAGAAGAAAAGATTGTCGTTTTGGGGTATGAGCTGAAACGGTGAGAGGTCAGTCTCTCTTTCTTTCCCTTGAAGTAGGTGATTAAAATGATACCTTGAGCTACAGGAGCCAAAACAAAAGAAAAAGCAAAGTCAATATCATCCTTCTTCTTCGCTCCATGAATAGAACGCCGGTGTCTATTCTTTATAAAAATGTCCTACAGTCCCTTTCTCTCAATCGTCGCTCCACAGAGCAGACAGTTTCCCCCCCCAGGTCCTGTGTCATGCGAATGTGAACACTCGGGTTTTGAAGACTTTGTTTACTCCGTCGTGTTCCGTGTTTTCAGTTTTCTACCTTCTGGCTTGTCATTTCTTTCTCCCTCTTTATCATCCCAAATGTTTTCCACGCCTGCAGCTCTCAGGGACATCTGCCCCTGCCAGGCGGCGCTTCACCGGGTTTCTGTTTCCCTTATTGTTGCATGTAGCGTCAGGCGGTGTAAGACAAGGATAGTATCACAATCTCATAAAAAAAAAACGGGATTGTCGATTTTGGTTTTTTATTCAAATTAAGCAATTCAGCTTGGGCACAGCTGTCCAAAACAGAATGGCATGTTGTGAGCTCTGTTTTCATTTTGTCAGATCTGAAGCTCTTAATTAATAAATGATTAATAATGGTGTTATACATGCTTTGGTATATTTACCGTGTAATTTGGCAGAAGTTGAGTTTTTTCTAGGATGCTCTCCTGGTCCCTCCATCGCACTTTGATTTGCACTTTCTAAAAGCTTTGGTGCTTCAGTGTGGGTGGATCTGTTGTGGAGAACAGTTCTTCTTTGTGCCATAACTTTGTAAACAACATCCTGTATTGACCCTGTTTAGACTTATGTTTGTGGTTGTGCACGAAAAAGCAACTAAAAGCAGAAAGTTTGCAGCGTTTTCTCTCGACACATGAAACCAGATCTTAAAGTGAACGACACTGATCATTACCCCACCCCCCCCCCCCACGTCCCAATCATCTGACTGACTGTAGCGTGGCACAGATTGAATGGCGCCTCATTCCTCACGCTGCTGCGCTTCCACGAGGAATTACTCGCTGCAACAATCTCTGTGTTGTAGGAGTAAAAAGACTGAAATTTTTCATTCTGAGAACCAAATACATCTTCCTAGATTTGATTCCAAATCCATTCATTAAAGGAGAACAGTATTTTGACTCCATGCACTAGTCTTTCCATGAAGAACTAAAAAGGCTGGACAAACAAATGCAATGAGGAGCATTGAAGGGGCAATGCATTCCCTGCTTTACATTTGGACGTCTATAAACATGCATTATCTAAAAAATCATATTGTCCACTTCTCTTATTTAGTAAAAACCCTCTTTTGTACAAAGCCAGAGACATTCTTAGATCTTGTGGAAGCATTGATTTTTCCACATGCTACACCTTCGGGTGAAATCCGATACAACCGATCTATTTCAGCACATCAAGGAGCTGAGCAGCGTGTGGAGACTCGGTGCAGCAGGTGCATGCTGTGGTGTGGGCAGGGAAATACAGCAGCAGTACTTTGCTCCGGCTGCTACCAGAGAACCGAGTATGTGAGCAGACTGCAAATATAAACGGATGATTTTCTGAATTCCCCTTATCAGGATTGAAGTCGCCTCGGCGTCTCTCCTCCTCTGAACTAATCATCCGGCTCCACTTTGCCATTATCGCTCAATTTGCTTTCTCCTCTATGTTCAGACTATTTACATCTAAATCGATTATTGTGCTTTACCTGCACCTGAAGGCCTTGTCACAGACGATTATCTCATTCCTCTCATCAAGACGCTGTGATTACAGTTGTGGTCGACCTAATTACATTTGTTCCTTCTCCATTTTCTCCTTCGCAGAGTAGGTTAATGTAAATAAGTCTGACGTCCTGCAGCTAATTAGGATTAGAGCGCACACGGGATATATCATTGATGGTGGCTGATAGTGATAATGGCTCTGCTGTCTGAAATTGGGTCTGGTGTGCGAGGCATTGTTGTCTGAAGAAAACGCAGCAGCAGTTAATTATTAAATTGGCTGTGAATTGATGTGAACCCTGGGATGCATTATGTATTTTTTGGGAGATTCAATCCTGCAATTAAAATGATTATTTTGCCGCTGGCGTCGCTCTCAATTACCGTTGTTGTCTCGTAGCAGGACTAAAAAAAAAACAACTCAGAGAGCATCACAGACTTCACCGCAGGATAATCGTCAAGAAAACATCTCTCGACAAATGACTGAGCCGCCGGTTAAATCCAGAGCCGTCGGTAAACTGTAGATTTTCCCAGGTAACTGCAGATGCTGAACTGAAAGCTGTTTTTTAATGTTCACATCTCAGCATGTTTGAGTTTCTCTTTCAGAGATAAAGCAGCAGCAGCAGTGTTTTTCCTTTATTTACTTCTTTTTGGCGAATTTCATGGAAAGACTTAGAAAAACATTGTGATTGTTCACTTCAGTGTCTCTACGCCGATTCAGAATCCAATTGGTTCTTATTATGATGTACAAATAAAAGAGTTCTGGGACTTTGAGCAAAGTTTACTCAAACTTTTCAGCTCCAGATTATGACCTGTTTTTTACACCAAAACAAACAAGCAAACAAACAAAATCCATTGATCACTTGACACACGATAAACAAGTTTTGTAATATTTGATGGACGCTGGTTGAGCTCTGTCACGGAGGAATAAAGTCAGGCTACAGCTACATGGAAAATTAGTAGAATCAATATTGCTTGTTTTTATACATTTACAGGTTTTGTTGACGAAAATAAACATTCAGTTGCTGCAAAAAGTGAACACCTCCTATTGATACTTGACAATAAAACCCATCATTACAAATGGGTCGGGATTTAAAGTGACACAGATGAAGATTAATTAAGAAATGCAATTAACGAAGATCAGAGGATCAGGTGTTATTGTGTTATTTTAATTAATATGATCAAAAATACTACACTGCTAATTTTTTACGATTGAAGGCTCTAACTCAACATAATCCTGTTGCTTCAGTTCAGATTCACGCCTCCAAGGTGATTTGTGTCAATTAGTATCTGCTGCCTATTTAGAGGGAATCTGCCTGAAGATACAAACGTAAGATTTATTGATGTTTCATACGAACACAGCATGTTTTTGTTTTTTGTGAAATGATTTGATTCCTAATTTAGAAGCAAACCTCGCGAAACACAAATTGGATGTTTTTTAATAATTTGTTTCCTTTTGCTTATTTGCTTGCTTTCTCCGTTTTGACAAATCCAATATTTCATGCATATTGCCAGCCAATCAGAAAGGCCCACACACATTTTCAATTTACTATTCAAGCTCAAGGACAGTATTGTCATGGCGGCTTAGTACTGGCATTAACCCTACAGTGAAACGCCTGTCTGACTTTCCATTAACCTACACAATGGAACCGCCCTGCTAATTTTCACAGCTCCACTTTAGCAATAAATTGATATTCATGATGTGCGTTATTGCAGCTGCCAGTTGAATTCCGAGTACACAGACTCGGGGGGGGGGGGGGGGGGGGGCGTTGATGGGAGGTTTAATCTGCTTGAGGATGTGTGTCATATTTAAGTCAACAAACCAGTCAAATAATAGAAACTACAGCCGATTAAGACTTGATTCATACTGACAAATGAGAGCAACATTAATTCCTATAAAATGGGTTTTTATATCCAACAAATCCACAGTGTGAAGGGTAGGTTCATTCACATGTGGATACAGCTTCTTCGAAAAAGTTATTTGATTTGGATTGGTCACTTTTTAAATTCTCTGCGCCGGAAACGAACTCTCTGTCTTGCCGGTGTGGCATCTTGCCGGATACGAAAATACAAATCACGGTTTCCATGATTCCCAAGATGTTAAAAACATTCCATACACAAACTTTCACGGCAATTTGCTGTTGTCATGTTTCATCACAGCCAATATGACAAAAGCCAGATGTTAGTGGGTGACAGTGGGTTTTATTGACCAGTGGAAAAGGGGCTTCACACATTTACCAACAGTCATTTTTCATCTCACCAAGATCACGTCATAACATTTTACTGACAACAAAACTTGAGATCAGAATTAGAACTTATATATCGTCACCTACTCATCGGGGAGGTGGTTAGAAATCTCAACTATAGAGGAAAAAACATGTTGTATTTCCAATGTGTGGCGAGCTGTGAGGTGGGGGGAGCGTTCCGGGTCACTTCCTGTGGCTTCTGGGACGGCTGCAACCGCTATTTGTTGAGATTATTGCCTCTGCATGGAGTCGGCAACAGAGCAGCATGCAACACTGTCTTTATAGAGGCTATTCTTCCGTGTAGAAATTACCTTGACAAAGATGTGATACTTCGAGAGGTTCGACCTTGTAATGACAGACCAGTCTGTGGTTCATTAGAGAGGAAACACGGTCTTTAGATAAATGGTTTCTGAAGCTTTTTGTCTCATTTCTTTATGAAGCAGCTTTTTCATTTAGGTTTAAACACACTGAACCAGTATTATTGCCAAGATATTTATATAGCGTTCAGTGAAGGGCGTTAAAAGCTCCTTTCCTGCCTCTATTGTGTTTTTGCATTAAGTGGCAGTAGTTATTTAGAGTGTAGCTGAACCTGTGATCCCCTTCATTAAATGTAGCATCTCATCTACTGCTTCGCCTCCTCCTCTCTGCATTTTTTTGTTTTAGAAGAAAAATTGATGCTCTTCCTGACGATCCTGTGACCAGATCAGTTGTGAAATATCTATTATGATGGGAGATATTTTATTATTTCATTCTACATTATTTCCAATGTTACATATGAGTCTCTCACAGTAGAACAAGCTACCGTTTGTTCTCATTGTTCTGTGAGGTGATAAGAATTCAAATATGAAAAAATATAATATAAGAATATAAGCAGAAATCTGGGTTTTCAAATGGTTTTCTCTTCTTTTTTTTTTATGGCAAACCCCTCCACAAGTAACAGAGGCTTTATTCAGGTGAACCAGTTTTGGTAATGATCCTGTATCCCAGCAAATTATCATTAACACATTTGACAAACTGACTTGACTATTGAATAATTTCCTCAGTGAACGTTGGCTCTGCCTAGGAAGAGCTCCTGTGTACAGGCAGAGTCATGACTCACTCCAACAGATTTTGTTTCATGTCCTTCCTCCTCAGTTTTGTGCCATTTTGCTCTGACCTCCGCTGTGAGGAAGTCAAGTTTCTTTGAGTCTTGGGCCAAGAAGCAGTGGGAGCAGAGAGTCTTTCTAACCCTAACCCCATGACATGGCAGATGGCCTGTCAAACACGGTGTTGTGCAAGTCCTGAGCTACATTTCTCTTTGCACAGTCGGTACTTTTCAAGGCCTCTGGAATCCGTAACAACAGGCAACACAAAACTAAATGTGTTCAAATAGAACTTGTTTGTGAAATGCAGCTACAAAGGGAAAACAAGGGCCTCACCGGGCAAAGAGATATTCAACAAACGCACAATACATGGGCCTGATGTATGAATATATAAGGAAATATGCACAGCAGAGTCCTCGTTTCATGAATAGTAATGATCAGGACAACAGCAGGTGCATTTCTTTATCCCTGCTCGTATGCTAATGTGGTGGAATATTGTGATGATTAACATAGAAACCAAACTCGCAGAAAAAACTAAACCCAACAGTGCAAACACAAGAGCACACAGTTCACTACCATGCACCACACAGCCCGAGTGAAAGATAAGAAGCTGAGCCATGACCAGGTCTCACTGCCTGTGAGGACAGTAAAAACTTTGTGGACGGCACACCAACATGGGAGGTGCTCCCGATAGAGGGGGGAGGGACAGGGAGGACCAAAGTTAAAGAGCGCTGCACACATTTCTAAAATGATACAACGGCACAAAACACAAAAGTTAGTGATCTTATATGTTGTTATGAGTTAGTAAAAGGCCTCTGGTTCATTGGTAAACTGTTTCAGAACAAATTGGACTATGGAAGGCTGTCGAAATCATTAAAGGGAAATACTCCGAAGGCTTATACCTACACCAAGGTTGAACGTTTTGTGGAAAATCCTGCAAACAGCAATGAAAACATAACTTCCTTGGTGATAATATGGATAACAGCTGTAGCTCAGTGAGCCACCTGATTCACAGCAAACTGTCCCTGTGGCATCAATACTGCTTATAAAAGGGCAAGTAGAAGTAGAATCCACTGTAAAAGAATAAAAGCAATGTCAAGTTATCTACTAATGTGCTGGAATCATGTGTTTGTGTGTGACCTGCTGGATAACTTTCCCCCGTACTTTCAGGGAAGCAGTCATTCTTTGTCCCATCTAGAAAACAGGGCTCTCTGTACGATAACCAATGTGGTTGTTTACTGGACGTGTCTGAAGCGAGTGGAGAAATGGCTGCTTAATGCCTGGCTGATTCACTCAAGATGAACTGCCCCTTGCTTGACTCTTATCTTATCTTTACTCTCGATTTTATCTCCACAATCACACAGACGTCTTAATCACTCAAAAGGACCTTGTTCTGTCCACATCTACACTGCACAGCACCTACTGGCTCTAAATTAAACATGAGCAATAGTCTCTATGATCAGTTAATATGAGTGTCTGCTGTTAAATAGAAACATTGTTTGATCTATAATAAAAAAAATGTTGAAACACTTACATCAGCCGTGAAAAGCCAATTACAAAGCATCTCAGGGATTTGTTGTAATTTAGAAATTCTTTATTCAGCCGGAAGATTTCTTTTTCAAACCACAGTGTCTCCATTGTGCCCATGACAATAAAGCCCCAGATCTCCCAGTCGGTGTTAATGAAGCCTTCCGGTGGAGAAACAGGATCCCTGATAATTTAAAAGTGTTTTCCGACAGCCCACTGGGGAACGTCGTGACTCTGAGCCGAACTCATTTCAGGTTCAGATATGCAAACGCTCCGGATTCTCTCGTGTCAGGAATCGACATCTTTGTAGCCGTCCTGATCGGCAGGTTGCTGAACCTTGCATCATCGAAAGGGAAATAAAATGGACGTAGTTGTTCAGAGGAAGGTAATAATAGAAATCCTTCAGCTGAGGAATGTGGCCTTGAAGGAAGTCCTTCCACTGGCTGTAGGAGGATGTTTCCCTCCCGCTGAGGTGTCCCTGCAACAAGACCCTGGATGTCTTTTAATTAGTCACCTACAGGCTCCTCTTGATCAGTGAATGAGTCGCCTACGGGTTCTTCTGAAGATCCCTACTGACTTGTAGCGTCGCTCTGTACTTTCCACAAGTGGCTAATTACACGGCTCCGGTCTAAATGGAGAGTTGATTGATATCGGGACGGCCTCAATGATTCTCAGAGCAGTTAACCAGGAACACGAATGGCTCTGTAACCGCCTCACTCCACCAGAACATCTGAAATCCGGTATTTGTTACCAATCCAAGGATCCAGACCAGGTTCTCAACCCTATTCGGCCCCAAATCCTGGTGCCTGAGCTCAGCTTTAGTCTGCCTCACAGATTCAATGTAATGCATTCCATCACTATTAATGCACTGCCAGAGAGAAGTAAACGGGAAGTACAAGAAATAAAGTCCTGGACATCCTGTGGGAGTGGGGAAAGGGAGAATTTTGTATGTAAGGCTTGTTTGTTTCTAAAGACCGGGCACAGTTCGGCAATGCATGACGTCACCTCATTCAATGTGAATGAGTCTCATTTCTGTTGAAACCTCCAGCGCATTCTAATGGAGCCCAGTATCCAATTAAAAAAGAGCTGTGCTATAGGAGAGAACTTTGTAGAACCACACACTTCAAGAACCTGGCAATCAGTGTGTCCTGCCATGAATTCCAGCAGCTCTCCAGGAGGATTTGACTTCTAACGACAAACTGCCGCAGCTTTTAATCTGAGCCCCCGTGCATATTGCCGCTCTGAGGGTCATAACACACCTGCAGACCTCGGCAGCGTGTTCGTTTCCTGATCCAACATTTATCTTGTTGCAGGGATAGATTTCAGGCTCATGGAATTACGCAAATTTGCATGAAGCTCCCATTTGCTCCCTTTTGTTCAACGGAGGCGATTCGCTGCTTCTCTGTCTGTTGTCCTAGTCCCCAAGGGTGCACTGGATTTAAATTCAATTTAATCCTGCGTTTTTCCTCCCTCTGCCTTTTTATGTGACCTTGCATTGCCCGTCATCCATCATCCCAAAACACAGACATCCTGGATAGGCTTCGGTTCCGGTCTGAAAGGTGGAACAGAGGTGGTTCTTCATCCCCGAGTCGAATACTGTTAAAAGGAAATGAAAAATGACCCGGGCCTCGGACCCTCCTCTTCCTCACTCCCTCAGCCTGAGAGCAGCAGCAGAGTTTGAATAGAGGCACTGAACAGAAATTGACAAAGTGTTTTTTGAGGGTGTTGTTTGGGGCTGAAAACTGTGCAGTGTGTGTTCCTTTATCGTACATGGTCCACATCTGTGAGTTGTTTATAACAGCTGGCACCACAATGGCTATTCTTACATATGCCTGAGCCCTGATTCCTCTTGTATTTGTGTGTAGAAATTTGTTCAGGGTATTTTTACGCTGTGGCCGGAGGCACTATGTATTTAAGTTGACCGCCGTCCAGCCGGCTCTCGTAACTGAGATATTTCGGTGATGCCTGGAGGGAATTTCTTCAAATGTGGTTCAAGCATTAATATAGACTCGAGGATTAATTTATTCGATTTTAGTGGTGGAAGGTCAAGGTCACTGTGACCTCCTGTCGGGGGTAACATGATGTATGAGGAATACCAGGAGACATTTTCATTACGTCTGACTCAAACGCTCACGTGGACTCGAGGATGAAGTGATTAGATTTGTTCATCACAGGTCAAAGGTCATGGTCACTGGGAAACCACAATTAATGCTTTTAATAATAACTGGATACAAAGATGGACTACATGAATGATGGCTTAATTTCTATATACAGTCTGTGGTTCATATACCACAACGCTGTTACCAGTTTTCCTCACTCGCTATGCATTTCAAATTTAATCAATTACCAGATATCTTTTTGAAACACATTTCAGAAGAGTCCTGAGGCACTGGTTTGATTTACAAGCCTGTGGTTGATAACCGCTGTCATGGGGAGCCTGAGGCATCTCCTCATAGGAACCAGTTCACTGATTCTCAACTGGTGTCTGTGGGGGTGCGGCTCAAAGGGTCAGGGCCACAGCAGGAGCTGGACGGTGGCAGCACCATCAGATTTGGTAAAATGCCACAGCGGCAACAAAGGCAAATGAAAGAGCTGTTTTTTGCCCTTTGGTGCCTGAGCTGAAGTGGAGGGGCGACCGCCAGGAGGCGAAGAGGAGGATGAACACGGAGATCAGGCTTCACGCTGAGACTCATTCCCTCGCATCCAGCAGCTGCTTGTAAAGTGTGCAGAGCGCTCACACATCATTATCTCCTCCTACAGAGAACGTCTGTGTACGAGCTGTATTTTCATAGCGGTGAACATTTGCATAAAGATTATTTGCAGAGAAAAAATATTTAATTGGATTTAGGTATGTTACATTCCAAGTCTCTGTAATTACATCTGTTCCCTGGTTTTATTGCCGGTTTAACATGAATGCTTCCCAGGAATGAGTTTCTATTGGCTGCAGGAGGCTTCAGTTCAACCACTCAAGTCTGGTTGATGTTAATTAAATGAGCCGATGTCGTTTCCTTCTTCTTCTTCTTCTCTCTTCTGAAGTGACATCATTTCTAAAACAACATTTTATGTTCTTGTTTTGCAGTTTTCACAGAAATCACGAAAGATATATAATCTGGGATTATTCCAACTGAAATTACTCTGAGAACAATTTATCGGTTGGATGCTAAAGCGGTTCGACACTTTCACAGATGAATTGGCATTTGTGTTTGCTGATATGCATCAAGTAAATACATGATAAATTCATATTTTCTTAACTTAATGTCTTTATATGTGGTTATATTTGTCTTTTCATCCATTCCTTATGATAATGCTCATGGTTTTACTCTACAATTCAAGCCTCAAATAAAAAAGGTTTTTTTCTAAGGGTTTGATAAAGGAATCATTGACACTTTATCAATATACATATTAGCTGATGAACTGGTATTTGAAATGTTGTACTCCTTATAGATTTCGACCCCAAAAATCTCATTGTTGCTGAAACATTACGTCAAATATGCAATAAATTAGATCTTTACCTCATTATAGCTCAACCTGTTTTTAAATAACACTGAGTAGGTTGATGTAAATTGATGATAGATATAAATATTACCAATATAGCTACAGAGTTTTGATGTGTATACAATATTCAATACATTGCATTTCAACGGGTGGTGTGCATATTGTACTGAAACACCCCTTTAAAAAATCCACCCTGTCATGTAATCCTGGATGACTTCATGAACAGCGTATGATACAATATTTATACTCCGACTCTTCTATAAAGGAAATATGAATTTTATTTTCACAGAGATAACAATATTTTCAATTTCCTCTGACATTCCGTGTTAATCTCCTCGATACTCTAAAGTTGTTATGATGAAACATGACAGGTCATTTTGCAGAGCAGCCCCCGATTAAGCGTTACAGCCGCCATGAGTAGAGGAAACAAACAAACCCATTCATCTGATCGCTTTAACAACCTCCTCTTCATACCCACACACTGTCGAACTGTGAGCGTCTGCTCCTGCACCTGTCTGATCGGGTATTTGAAGTGGAAGAACTTCAAAAAGCCGACCGGGAAGGAGGTGAAGATGCAGAACAGCCAATCACAGGTCGTGACGAGGTTGTGGTAAAGGTGGACGGGCGCTGCAGGTCTGAATCTGATGATTACTCTGATGAGGAGCCACGATTACCAAGTCTCTGCCTGTCCAACCCTCTCAAGTGTATAAATCAAAGTCGGCCCCCGATCTGAGTCTCTGTTGCTCCGCTGTCTGCAAAGTCATTAATCCAAGGATGTGGCCCGCGGGGGGGTTGTTTCTCCTCCTGCTGACTCAATAGTTGGTTTCCCTCTCCCCTGCCTCGGCTCCACTCGGCACATCTCTCTTTTATTTGTTCTAATGGGCGTCTGATCCTAGTTTTCACCCCCGAGAGGAAGAGTTACGTGTCCTGCTGGGGGTTTTCAGTGGCATTGTGTGTGTCTGTGTGTTGTTGCAGCTATATGAATTGCTGTGTCCTCACTCTGTAGTGCTCTCAGGGCACATTGACAGACTCTCCCACTCCATCGGTGAGATTTGTGACCTCGTATTTCTTCCTCCTCTCCGCTCCGACACGCTACTCATGACTGTAAATGGGCCGAATGAAGATAAAGTAGGAGTAAGGGCAACTGGGTCTCGTTGTGGCTAATCATGCTTTATATATCCCTCGTTCTTCTATCTCCCTAAATGTGGTTTTCCCCCTGACACCCCTCCCTCCCTCCCTCCCTTCCTCCATCCCTCCATCCCTCCCCCTCTTCTCCTCCTCTGTAATCATGGCCCGGAGAGGAGCTGTGAAATTCATGACATCCAGATCTGGAAAGGGGCCGGGTGATGTGGAACGAGAATAGTCTCCCGTGCTCCTGCAGAATCTGTCTGTCTTTGATGAGCGAGTTATAACATTTCAGCATCCCCCCCCCCCCCGATAAGCTGGCTCTTGCAGTGTGTGGCAGAGAGATAGAAAAAGATAGAGAGAGAATCTCATTTGTTGCATTTGGTTATGGAAGAGTGGCTTCGTCTGCACTTCCTGTTTCTGCTCCACAACTGTTTTACTACACTTTGCCTTTCACAGATGAAGGAGATTGTCCGGTGAGACGCGTTCACAACAACAACAACACACATCTCCAGAGTTTACAGGCGGGGGGGGGGGGGGGGGGGGGATTGGTGCAGCATTAAAGTCAGAATATAGCCTCATGTATAAATCTTGTTTTGGAGATCCCAGGTTTTTGTTTACAGCTCATCCGCCCTTATCACTAAAAGCTCTTGTATCTTGTTGACTTTCCAAGTTGTTTGTGAAGCCTCGTTTCACCCCGAGATATTTGCTTTTTTTTTTTTTTTCTTTCATTCTGTATTTGTTTTTAGAAACATCATCAATACACCGACCTGCTCGTGGTGAATCCTCCAGATTATCTCCTGCTAAACTCTCATGGTTTATTCAGAAATTTTTTGTAATTTTATCTGGAGGTCGGCAGGAAAACTCCAGAGAAAGTCCAGAGTTTCTAGCTCGACTATTTGTGTTCCCAAGTACAACCTCTCCGGAGAATGTCAGGAGATTATCTAGAGTTCAGTGTGTCTAAGAGCAGTTGAAGTTTAGACCAAACTTTTGAAGAACTTTTTCAGCTTTGGGCAGTTTTGTCTTCGTGTCGCTCCAAGTTTTCGTTAGCATTTAGCTAACGTTATGTGCTGCCAGAGCCACGTAGTGTATATTGCGAGCAGAGTTAAAGTTTATGTTAAATAGGCACGTACAGTGTTGTTGATGTTTCCTCTAAGCAGGGCAGCTATGTCAG
Organism: Pleuronectes platessa; assembly: GCF_947347685.1. Taxonomy (NCBI): domain Eukaryota; kingdom Metazoa; phylum Chordata; class Actinopteri; order Pleuronectiformes; family Pleuronectidae; genus Pleuronectes; species Pleuronectes platessa. The sequence goes on along the minus strand of NC_070627.1, from coordinate 6,265,076 downwards.
TACAGAGCTCAGGCACCGACGTCTCCATTGTTATTCTGTATCGTTGGTGTAGGAACTGGTATCTGATTCAAAAACCAACCCTGCTGCCCACCAACGTGTGCCTAACCTGAGATGAAATACGAGACTTGAAGATAAACTGATCAAAAAATAAACTCTGTATTTGCAGGTGTTAGCGCTCTCTCTCTCTCTTTATATTTCTCTCCCTGCTGTGAATCTCATCACAGGCAGTACACACAGTTGCTTGAAGCGCGTTGGACTCTTATCTGCTTAAAATTCTAAGTTGTAGGTGTCACACGGAGCTCTCAGACAGCCCCCCCCTGAGACACCGGCAGCTGGAGAGGGTGAAAAGTAGTTTGTGCTGCTCCAGGACAACTTAATGAGTCTTTAGCCTTCCTCTGCACTTACCCTTCCTCTTTTCTGTTTCTTCCATTCTCGCCTGAAGCCCTGACTACAGCAAGTCGGACAAGAAGCGAATAGAGACATGGTCGTGGGCACTTCGGGCCACTGAGTCGGAGCCTGTTGTCCTTGCGATCTTGTCACGGGTGTAGTTGTGCGCACAGCTGTTAAATATTTAATGCGTTTGTGTCCCGCTTCGCTGTTCCCACAGGGGGTGGAGGTGGACTCTAACTATGCAATAGCCTCTCAGCCCTTATGACGCACATATGATGAGCTGCTGCTGCGCTTGAAGGTTCATCACCTGGAGGGAGTCTGGATGTTTGGACTTCTCTCTATAGAAGAATCTGTTTGTGCTGAACTTAATCACCTTCCTGTAAATTCAGTTGCAGCTAATAGTTGTGTCACCTGCAATTTGATCCACACCAACAGTTACGCTGTAGCAGCTATAGGGATTAGACCAGCAGCCTGTCAATCAGTCTGTGGGTCAGAACATCACATAATTTCCTATTAAAAATATCTAGAGCCCTTCCCATATCTATTTAGGGGAGCAAAATGGTTCTTATACCGATATACAGCATATAGGCCTGTATAAAAACATTTCAAAGATGTTGTTATCAAATCCTTTTCCATATATTAAGCCTCAATTTAATGTATTAGTGATGTTTAACCATCATTTTTTTTAATAAACATTTATAAATAAAAAGAAAACACAAAAAACGACTAAACATTATTTAAAAAAAAAAGTAAGATATAAACATTAATGCACATCTTTTCTGAATTGTTTATTCTGCAAATTCAAAGTTTTACTATCAGTAAACATGAACACATTCTGATGTGTCTATGTATTTGTCGATCTGATAAATCGGTGGCTCCATCAATATAAAGGTTCTGTAAATATCCCAACAACAATTGGCTGGATAACTATACAACTTTGTGCACACATTCATTATCCCCCTTGGATGACCCCCGATGGCTGTGTTGATTTCCTGTCTTTTTCAGTCAGCGGTCTCACAGACTCAACTCTGGTGTTGTGGAGTTCAGTGTCTTGAAGTCTTGTTGCAGCTCTTGATATATGTCGGGTATTGAATCTTATCTTTTTACTGCAGTGATATCAGCCGTGGTGTGAAACACAAGGTTATTATGAGCCTGTGTGTCATTATCAAATTGTGGACAAGGAAATCTTGTTTGTAACTAATCATCACCTTCACGTAGTGTTTTGGTGGCAAGTTTCTTTCTTCAGTTATTTTCGCCGCCTGAGAAGAAAATGTTCCGGTTTGTTTTCCCTACTCCCGTCGCCAGTCAAGTCTTCAAAGTCAAGGCTGACCTGCTTTAGAGGAACTCTCCTGTCGGGCTGCGACGCCTTGGGACTGAAACCTACAGACAAAGACTAATTACTCCGAGCTGCCCCGTCCCTTTCACCTGCCTCACACAGATTATTCTTTTTTTCTCTCCTGCCTCCCACTCGCGAAGGACACCTTTTGAAAGGCACGAGGGAAAAGGCAACAGTGAAAAGAGCTCTTGCAACTATATTACTGTGGTGACAATAACAAGTTTGTCAGCAGAAGTCTGGCTCTGGAGAATTACTGTGTTGGAGAAATGACACGTCATTATCAGGACAGACCGACTAGAGCACAGGAGCGTCCACTTTGCTTTAAGTATCAAAAGGATCTTAGGGGGGGAGGACTGTCATGAGAAGGTACATTTAAATATCTTTTCAGTTCAATATAGCAGCATGAAAAGCTGTCGGACAAAAGGTTTACAAAGAGGAATATAATGATAAAATCATACTTTTATACATTATACTCTTAGCAAGCATAGGGACCTCTGGCTTATGAGTCCGTATATGTCCTATTTTAGATACAAGTATTTGAAGAAAACACATGTCCTTGCTGACGAGCGTCACAGTGACTTACGACTGTCCTTGCGGGGACACACTGACCGTGTTGGAAGAGGCTGATCTGGAGCCTGATTACAGCTGGAAACACGCAGGAAAAGAGGATGACTTGCACGGACAACGTTTTGGATGACGTCAACGCTCTTTGGTGAAGTTTGGAGCCCAACAAGCAGCTTTTTTAACAAGACCACGTTCTGACAGAGGCCGTGTTATGCAGACATGTTTTACAATGAGCAGGATCATGACTGAGAAACAGAAATTCTCATTCACATTCGATAAGGAGCCTCGTTGCGTCTTTGGAGCTTCTCAAACTGGCCAAGTATCAGTTCGTCTTGAAGAGCCATCAGATTATTGATTATTGGAAAAAACCATCATTATTTCTCCAGTTACATAGGTTTCAATTAGTTATTCGATGCTATATAATCGGGCTTAAACTTCAATGATTGACAGTTGTGATTGATTGAGCTTGTGCTGACCTTGATACTGCAGCTCCCTCCCCCTATGGGCACTGTTCAGAATCTGGCTCCAAATATGCAAGATGGCTGCTTTTGTATCTATGATATTTTGTCTTCATTTCAGGATGGTGGGAGAAAGTGGAAATACGTCGTCCATCTTTTTATACAACAAAATATCACCTAACATGACATTTCAGTTCCTGGAATAACTGCCAAGTTTGATAGGAGGGAGGAATTATTGATTAATAATGATTCTTCAGCAAGTTGTGTTGGCGAAAAAGTCAGTTGTGAAATAGCATCATCATCACAACCATCTGACATCAGAAGAGATCGATATGGCCCCTGACAGGAAACAGGCTCTCAGCCACTGTTATGTATTCTAAGTTGCTCTTTTTGTGCAACACTTATGAAACATTTTTTTGCCCTTAGCCATCAATTTAATCCCATGTTGACAATATGATTGATTGTTTTTTTAAGAGTCAGATTTCAGAGGACACACTGGATCCATATCGGTCAATAAAGGAGCTGAAGGACCTTGATGAGGACACTGTGGATATGTATGACCCGTTCAGACGTCCTCTCCTCTAAGCTTCTGATTTGATTTATAGCTCATGTCTGGCCACTGTCCAGTCAGACCTAATAGAATCACAGAAAAGGTCGACTGGGGGTCATCGGTCCAGCCCAGCGTTAAAACTGGTGTGTAAAGGGGGACAGAAGGACAGTGGCTGCACTCGAACCACGACAGGACAAGGACGGATATACAGTCCCATCGCATCAGAAACGTAATGATTCACTCGGATTTACAGTATGAGCAGCAGAGGCACCAGCCAGAGGCACAGAGAGGGCATGGAGGGAGAGGAGAGGATGGGGAAAGGGGGGGAATGGAGAGGAAATAAAATGAGAAGAGACAATATCAGAAGGAGGTGAAATGGTCCACTATTGTTTAACTACGAACAGACGTGCTCTACAAACAGATCAGCGAAGAAATCCCTTTCCACACACTCCACCTGATGAAGGTGTCATTTTTTTTACACGTCTCTGTTTGATTTATTCCTGAAGTTGAAGAGAAATTAGGTCGATTTCGGTTGTGAAATATTTCTCCATCTGTTCCAGGTTGAAAAAGGTGCAGTGACATGACAGTCACGTCCATCAGCTGATACTTTGCTTCCTCTTCTCAGACCGAGATGCCATATTAGATTTGAACCTGGCAAGCTGATGGTAAACTGTAAGATATAGTTGGAGAAAATACATTAGACAATAGTTGTTGGACATCGCAGTTATTAAATGGAAACCACAAACTGTCATCAATCTGAAAGCAAACTTTGTAAAGTTTTCTCTGCAACTTCATAACAGTGTGAGGGATTTCTTTTATCTCACCTGGCCACTATATTTTTGAAGGTTTTATTGTTGCCTTAACACTTAAAACCTTCAAATATGTTGTCCCTGTATCTAATTAATTGCATTTAGACGACTTTATATATTAGCATGCAAGTGCTGTGTCTAATTGTTCATAGTGTAGTTATAGTTTAAACTTTTTTCCCCAATGTATTTTATTCTATTTAGTTTTTACCTGTATTTATTTTGTATTAGGGCTTTTGCAATACCTGGTTTTCCCCAATGAGCAATAAATCCTATTTCGTCTTATCTTATCTAGTCATCAGTTAATCATTTTCATTTTCATTTTCATTTTTTATTTGATATTCCTTGTTTATTATAAAGTAAAGTATCTTTTATGAGTTTTACACTGTTTAATAGAGCAGAATATTTGATTAGAGCAAACTCTGATTGTGGCATTTTTCTAAATGTTCTGGTAATTAAAGATAATATGTAACAATTCTACATTAAAATGTCTAAAAAGGACAAAAATATTTTTGTTGAATTGTGTACTTACATTATTAAAAATATTTCCAAGAATGTTAAAAAAAACAGAGAAATCTCCAATTTTCATTCAGCGTAAAAGTTGTAAATTGAATGTTTACTGCTTAAAATGATCAATCTACAAACTCATTGCCGGATTATTTAATAGACTAATTATGTCACTTGTAAATTGGTTAGAAAGAAGTGTAGCCACTTGATATCTCCTTTACCTATTTTCCACGACAATCATACAAATACTAATCCGGGCTGAACACAAAGAGGAGATTTGAGTCCTTTGTGTCCTTTTCCTGCTGAAATGAGAACGAATGAGTCGGAGTGAGAGAAATCCTCCTGTTTGCTTCCAGGGTGAGAGGACGACAGGACAACTGGACACACCTTTCTTTTAATCTGGCAGAGATGGGAGCTACTTAGTCAGAGAGCACAGAGGAGACACAGGGGAGGGAGGGTGTGTGTGTGTGTGTGTGCAAATAAAATACACTCAGACAAAACACACACACACACTCAATGAGGGCGAGGAGGGAGGAGAGAGGAGTTGGAGGTGTATAGAAACAGAGGGGAGGTGCACGGTAAGGAAATCAGAAGGTAAAGGGATGAATTTTATTCTGTAGTGACCTGCACCTGGTGGGACGTCTCCACAGCTGATCAGCAGGATGCCTCAGAGGAGAAGGAGTTACACATTCGGAGCTTACGGAGGGTAAGAGAACAGAGAAACATCAACTCTCCCGGCTGTGTCTCCTGTGATGAATCTCCAGGACTGTGTTTGTGTGTCTGTTACCAGCCCGTCTGTCACCGAGGTGCAGGGAGAGCAAAGTGTGAGACGGCTCAGGAAGCGGTGGTGCACCCGCTCATCCACGACCCTCAGCACCTTGAACTCCCGACTCACAGCTTTGTCTTTTTAATGCTGAATCACTGAGCAGAGAAATGGTGTGAGCAGGAGATTGATTAGTTGATTCTCTCGATCCCACAAGTTCCTTTCTTCCCCACAAGTTGCCGTCTTAACTTCTCCACAGAATATCCTGAATACACCCCGGAGAACGAAGGCAGTTTGAGCACAAGCGTCAGTTCTCTTGATGATAAATAAATAAATCCACAAATGTCCTGAGGGATTATATGTTGTTGCTGTTTTCTTTCTTTTGGTAAAACAAGCAGATTAAGAAATGCTGTTGCGTTCCCAGAGAAACAATCAAACGCTGGGGATATTGAGTTAGTGTGGGATCAGGGATCCAATTAAAGGCTTATTTACCGGGTGTATATTTATCACTCTCAGGAAAACAAAGGGCAGCAGCATCTTTGCTTCAGTCGTGAACAACACACTTACTTGCGTCAATTGCATTATTGATAGAGGGTTGGGGCACGTGGCCTGCTGCAGCCGAGCAGGTGGAGCGGGTCGTCCACTCATCTGAAGGTCACCGGTTCAATCCCCGAGGCCTCTAGGTCACATTTCGTATTGTGCATGTTGAATAATGTGAATTGTATGTTAAAACATTCTGAGTGGACGTTAAGAAGCTCTTTATATATTCAGTCCATCGACAAAGAGAATCTCCCGGATCTGAAACTACTTTGGCTTATGAGCGATGAGCCGCTCGGCTCCACAATGCATCAGAATTCATGAGCCGATGGAATTACTTCCACTATTGTATTTTGATGCTCGTGGGCTCTGCCAAGTCGGCATCGAAAACACTTACAAGGCTCCATTTGACATTCAGAGTCAGATTGAAATGAAGCTCGTGTTCCCGGGAAGACGCAGCCAACAAGTTGTGCACGGAAAAAAAACACAACAACCACTTCATACCGAGATGTGCAATGGGATTTTGGGAGTTGTTGTACAAAATAAACATGTAGTTACATTTTAGAGGTTAAAAAAGGAGAAAACATAATACTGTCGACACTCTTTCTATAAACCTGTGAAACAAGTTGTGTTTTATTGACTTTACTGAGGTTTGGTAACTGGATATTTGTTGTAACATCACAACCTTTCCTTGCACATTAGTGAGTATTCTCTGTGAGAGCTTCTGAGCCTGAGCCTGATGTTCAACAGGGGCCACTGAGGCTCATTTGTGCTGCAGTAGTTTTTCTAAAGACTCCCATCAGAGTCGTTAAGTGAAGGGAAACAATCTCAAAACAACAAACCTATCTGCTTGTTATTTTCTAATTGGATCAGTTTGTTTCTTAACTGAAAAATATTGCAGAAAATTGTCCTTTCTTTGTGATATATGCAGATGTATTATGGCTTTTTCCGATATTATGGATGAATGTGTATTATAGTTCATGTATCACCTGACTCGGCTCTTCACCTGCAGTCGAACAGGATGTTTTCAGCAGCGTTCAACTCTTTTGTTTTTTGTTTCTACCCCTCATTGTTTCTACTGTTGTGGTTCCCTCTTACTCCTCTCAACCCATTCTCAGGTGCACCAGCGAGTTATTTACATAAACTTGAACTCTAGTGGCACACAACCAAGGTCACATATCAGTGAGTGGAGCTGCTGGACGGAGAGAATTGATCAGCTGAAGAGTCTCAGGAGATATGAAAGCTCAAGTTTTTAAGACGAGCGATTATTGGACTTGAATTTGTCGTGTCGCCAGAAACACTGAGGATAAATGGTGATGTTTGGAGTGTGTCTAGATGAAGTTTGCCAAATTTGTGTTTCCAGCTTGTTTCACACTTGGCAATTGGACAGAAAAGTCACTTACTGCAGGTTTTAAGTGGCGACCATGGACTGTTTATGAAGATGGACAAAGTGTCACCGGAGATGAAGCCAAAATATACCGGATAAGAAGGCAGCCATCTTGTGCATTTGAGTCTGAACAGTAGCAACCAGGAGATATACACACACTCAAACCAATCAGAAGTCAGGCTTAGCTGTCAATCAGGACATTTCACCTCATCATATTGGATCAAATAACTCAAACCAAACTTACATAAAAATGAAACACTTGAACATGCATCAGTGTGATAAGAGCAAACTAAAATAGATTTGATGTGTACTTTCGGTCCTCGTCCTATCCAGTAACATGGAGGAGGCAGGATTTATGATATATGGTCACATGTGGGAGCCGCTTGAATTTTCCATTGTGTTTAATTTTCATTTATCTTCCTCCATTTTCTCCATCCATCCATGATCCACTCTGATAACTGTCGTCTCCAGCTTGTTCCTCTGACCTGTCTTTGCCTCAGGATTCTTAGAAAACACGAGATGAATGAACACACGTATTTCCACAGAAGAAATTAGGTTTACATTTTCCACTTTAATCTGTTGAATAGTTTTCTCTTATTTGCGCTTGTCAACAAAATCCGTCTCTGTTGTTAAAAGCGTTGTTGTTGACGAAGAATCACTCCGGGGAAATTAATGCTTAATGCATAACGGGGGAGAAAAATGATTTTCAAAGAGAAATGGACCAACAAATTACCGCTTCTGCGTTTGCTTCAAGATTTTCACCGAAAAGACATGATTTTTTTGCAGAGTCCCTTCCGCACACAGTTTCATAGAAATTGCTGTTATCACATAATTATGTGGCTGTTTTGACAAAATACTAACTAGTAAACAACTGCAAAACGAAAAAAGGGATGAGCTAAAATAAAAGCTGGAAATTGTGCCCAATTTCAGCCTCAATCTCCTGCACGAGTGATTCGTTTTACGCTGTGAACATTCAAAGCGGGGCGATTATGTGAAGTTGGGAAAACAATTAAAAAAACAAGAGGTGGTTGAGGGCCGTGTGGGTGAGCAGCTATTTTGGATATCCATTAAACTTTCTTTTTTTTTCTACAAACCTCCCACTCGTATTTTAACCTCTGGAACAAGCGGGTGAAGTCAACACCCCCTCATGAGCTCAGAGGCTCTGCTTCATCTCAGTGACCTATTTCGTACCTATTTTCAGATTTTTGAGTTTGTGGAGCTGAAGGTTTTAGAGAAAGTTAGTCGGAGGCGCTGGTATTTTCGTGAGCTGTAAATTGCAGCCGGTTGTTTTGCTGCTGTTGAGTGAAGTCGGTTTCAAGCCTGGAGACAAGTGGCAAGACCAAAGGAGAGTGTGTGTGTGTGTGTGTGTGTGTGTGTGTGTGTGTGTGTGTGTGTGTGTGTGTGTGTGTGTGTGTGTGTGTGTGTGTGTGTGTGTGTGTGTGTGTGTGTGTGTGTGTGTGTGTGTGTGTGTGTGTGTGTGTGTGTGTGTGTGTGTGTGTGTGTGTGAACCTTCACTTCCAGGCTGCTTGTCAGATCCATATACATATGCTGTATTTATTTTTTGCATGATGACACATATGCATGTTTGTTGAGAGTTATGACTGTTTTTTCTTGAAGCAGCCCAAGTCATTACAGGCATATGACAGATTAAAGTTAGATGTGATGACGTTGCATCAGGTATCCAGTAATAATGACAACAAAACAAACAGCTCTATAGTTTCCCTGAGGAGGTGGTGGAGACCCAAACTAGAGCAAAAGGAGAGAGTAGGTTAGTGCTGTAAGTTCACACACACAACATGAACACTCTACGTCAGCCCTGCTTGTCTGTTGTTCCTCCTCTGCTGCTGCTAACGGGTTAGCCTGTTTTGTTGTCACAAGGCTCATCGCTTTGTATGACATAAAATCCTAAACGTGCTCACGCCTCTTCTCAGATGATTTGGTGTCGTCACAGCTTTGCTTGCCAGCGTTCTCTCCATGTTCGTATAGCGTTGCATTACTGGCTTACTTTACTGATGGGCGAAGAGCACAGGGAATAGTTGAAGCTACTGGATCACGAGGAAAACTTCTTCAGATGGTCTGATGCTATTATCGACTGTTTATTTTGAATCTTAACTGGTCAATACGGTTTGAATATGAACTTTTTCTCCCACTTCGAATGAATTTTTTAAAATATAAAAATGACAATTGGGGAAATAATGGATGTAGAAAAGCGTAACGCCAGAAACTTTGCTCCACATTAATGATAATGTTCGTACTGATAATGCTTTAAACTGCTGAAGGTGTAAATAAACGTTTGTCTACAAACTCACTGAACTAACTTGCAAGTTGATGATATGTAAATGTGTTCACAGCTTGATTTCACTGCTAAAAAAGTATTTTATTGCAGTTTTCAACTTCATGGCTTTAAAGTATTTCTCTAATACCAATAACACTTATTAATACATATCAATGCTGTGGAAAAGGTAAAACTGTTTATTAAACTTCAAAACTTTGGACTTGTGTAGGTGGATTTGATCAGCATTTATTGCAGTTGATAAATGACTAGACACTGATTTAAATGTCAAATCCTGACTAAATGACTTCAGCTGTAAAAACATGACGGAAAAGTAGAAACGTTTTATGTGAAATATCATCGTAAAAAGCAAATTGAGAAAAAACAAGTTTAATTAGATTTCTCTCATTTCCGCCGCGGTAATTTTGTGTAAAAGGCAATTATGTTGTACAAATAGCTTATTGATGATCTTATTCTTATTCCGGTGACTTGTCTTCTTGGACTTCTTAGAGAAGATTAAAATGTTTGTTTGCCTCATCAGGACGCTGCCAAACCGGCGTCTTTACCCAGCGACCAGCCAAAAGCTGCTGTTTCCCCCTTCAGGGCTTTCCTTGTCACTTCTACTAAAGCTGGATTGAATTCAGTCCAATTATTCCAAAAGTTCGACTGCAGCCCTGAAAACTAGATTAGCCTAAGAAGTTCTGGTTCACTGCCGTCGCTGTGGTTAAAGCAGCTGGTGAGAGAGTCGGGGAGTGAAGAGGGTCGTTCCCACCTTTCTTCTACTGGACACGTTGAAACAAAGACTGAGACAAACTGTTCACACCAGCGTGAGCAGATCCATAGCAGAGAGGAAAGTGGCGACGACGGATAATTAGCAGACGATCTTGTTCTGAGTGGTTTACGTTTCCTCGTCATTACACCAGAAGAAAGGCTGATGGATGCACAGAGCTGCTTCTCTTATCGATCTCTCTCCTCTAACACAATTCATAGAGATTTCTGTCTGAATGGATGAGCCCACTTTCATCTCTTTTCCTGCCAGGGAGAAAATTAGGCTGCGGTTTGAGTTTTTGTGTTACACGATTCAATATTTTACCTGTGAATTATATTTATAGCCCTAATAGTTTATTAGAGTAAAAGGTGATATCCATCCTAATGAGACTATTTCAGATTGTATAAAATCTTGTTTTTTATTAGATGTAATAACTGCTGAACATTTGACATCTTTGAAATACAGTTATGAAATGAGACATTAATTTGAAAACTTTGCAAATATGCTTAAACGTTTCTCAAAAGTTTCCAGTTTTCCAATGCTGAGAATTTGCTGCTTGTCAAAGTTTTATATAAAACTAAACTAAACATGACATTGGTTTGGATATAAGCATGAGTTTTTTTACTATTTTCTGACATTTTATACACTAAATAATCGTTTATCAAAAGAAATAGATTTGGGCCATAAATCAATATCAACTATAGAATTCAGTGGAGCGTGATCCTCCACCAAACTTGAACAGTCCCTTTATGAAACCACATCTGAATTCACTAGATCCGGGGGGGGTGTATCTGCAACAAATAAAACACACTCACAAATTCAATTCAATTCACAAACTCACCTGTGTCCCACCCCCTGAGCTGCATGTAGATTTAATGGCTTCTTCCCTTATCTTTCCACCGAGTTCCGTGATAATACGTAATGCAGGGTTTCCCCCAGAAAACTTGCTAAGCCTGGTGGTAGGGCCGCTAGAGAAGCCGACCGGCGGCTGACAAAAAGATGTTAAAAGTTGACAGGAATTTTGAAATTATGACAATTGTTATTTTAAGACATTTATTAACAATACTTATTAATATTACATAATACAGTTTACAAAAAATAATAAATAAAATAAAAATAAATATTATCAATTAGTAAAATCTAAATGAATCTAAAAAAACTAGCCATTTCTGGTCACATTTAAAAGTAAAATAAATTAACATAAACAAAAAAGTGCAAACATGGCCAAGGGGGAACAGGGAACTCAGGGCCTGAAGAGGTATGCTGTGTGACCTCTTTTACTTCTTGCAAGTGATCCGTCTCGGCTTCTGAAAGAACTCCTCAAGACCCTTACTGTAGTCAAGATCAGCCATAGAGGGACCATTTATTGTTATACAGAGGCAACCTGTTCCTGAGGTCTTTGGGTTAAATCCGCTACTTGGATGTTTCCCATCGCGACTCGCAGCAGGCTGCTCCGACGGGCTAACATCCGACATGCTAACATCCGACGTGCTAATATCCGACATGCTAACATCCGACGGGCTAACATCCGAAATGCTAACATCCGACGCGCTAACATCCGCGCTAACTAGCTCTGGCTCTGCCTCATCATCGAGCCCACGGCTCGCTGGCGATGCTCTCCGCTTGGCCTGGGGCTGAACGAGCGGCCTCCCCCGACTCCGGAAAAAGAAAGAGTCCAAGGTTTTTTGACCCTTTCTCCGTGACATGTCGCGTGAAAGTTGTTGCGAAAGTTGTTGCGTGGTAGAGACGGGTCGTGGTTTTGGAGGTTCAGGTGATGGAAAATACACCTGACCTCTTACCTTATGGGTTCACATACTGACCATAAGACGTCGCCATTGCGGTTTCAATCGTATCACCAGATGCGGTTAAAAGCGCAATGCCGTCTTTGGTATCATGTTTCTGGTGCATAACATTTTTTTTTTTTTTTAATAAATAAAAAAGCGACGCTTAGCCTGGCGGGGGGGGGGAGAAAAGCCTGGCGGCCCGCCAGGCCTATAAAGCACTGGGGGAAACCGTGTAATGTAGAAGCACAAATGTGTGAAAACGTGCTAATAGCAGTATAATAAAAATTCAATACATATCTATATAATGCATTGTGTAAGCAAAGTGAGGAGTTAGAACATATGATTGATCTAAATCAGATTAGTTAAAGGTTTTGTTGTTTATAGCGAGTTTAAAGGAATACAAACTTCACAAAGGAACAGAAATGAACCTTTACCCTCAAAATGTGTGTTTAATGGGACGTTTATCACAATAGTCGTTGATATTGACTGATGTTTCTTTACCTATTTTTGGCCGCAGCCCTAAATTAAATCTTAAGCAATCATTTCTAAACCTTGACCTGCACCCTTATGACTTACAGCCATAATAACTCGGCCTGTTTTCCCTCTTCCCGTGTACTTGCGTCAGTGAGTGATGATGGAGTTGATGGAGGCGTTGCTGTTTATGTGATGGTCTGTTCCTCACTCGCGTTCTGTTAACACCAACACAGTGTGTTGCCTGTGTCAGCAGGGGCAGGTAATCGCTGACTGGCAAACAAATATTTCCATTCTCAACACGCGGGGCAACGAACACACGGCTAAAGAGCAGCGCCCTCAGCAGCGCCTCGCAGAATGTCAGTGTTTCCGTTTCGAAAACAAAAGGTGAGTTGTGTGTGATGACAGAGCCGCCGCGCTGCGAGTGGGCATCACAAGAGTCTGGTGAAAACACAACTGTTTCAATTTCTTACATCACGCCATCCGCCATCGGACAGCTTTATTTAATATTGTGACAACAGGCTGAAACACTGGAGAGAGGGAAAACGGGGGGGGAACGATACGGAGCCAGAGCCACGGATGGAGGTGCTATCGGGCTGAGCCATAAAGTGTGAGACAGTGAAGACAGAGACAGATCAGAGGTCACACCAGGTCAAACTAACCCCGGCTTTATCCTGCCACCCAGTGGTGTGGGCATGCTACTGGAAATTGATTCTTTGCCCTTTTGAGAGATGAGTAAAACTTAATAAACCTTAATTAGAGGACGTGGAAGATGGAAACTTAAAAATCCAACTGTTGAGCTCATCCAGGGACGTTATGTGTTATGTGTTTATTGGTTTTTCTTTTTCCATCTTTCATTATTTTTTAAATATAAAAATATCCACTTTTTCCTCAGTTTTACTTCAATTTTAATTATGTCTCGCCATCTATTCATCCATCCATCTAATTATCAATCAGCCCACCTGCACACACATGCGTCTATCCATATTATCAATCCATCCAACTATCACAATATAACAAGTAGTTTTTGATATTTTAAATAAATTTCATCTTTTTTACTTTTTCAGTGCTGGACCTTTACTTCATAATCAGCATTTCTACTTGTACTGCAGTGTGTGCAGCAGGAACATGCGTCTGTATTTAATTAAATTTGTATAATATGTGTAGAGACGATATTTAATCTAAAACCAGATTTTAAGCTGCTCCTCAAAACACAGATGGTGTCGGACTGTGCACTCTGCTCTTATACATCCCCAGCCCTCTTTGGCATAAATCAATTATGGTAAAATAAGACGTCGTTCTATGAATATTTTATGGGGGTGAGGGGAAATCAAGAGCAGCCTTTGCATGCATCCCTACTCTCCGTGGGTAAATCCTACAGTAAATGGGTTTACTTTTCTTTTTTTTGTAGCATCTCATTCATCATTTTGAAAGTGTTTTTCATGAGACCTTGTGAGGAAAATGAATAATCGATAAGCCGTGGACAAATGACAGGTGAGTATATTGTTTTCGAGGCACTTAACTTGCCTCATGGACAAATCGCATTGGAAATTAAAATTAAAACTCTTGAGAAATCTTGGTATATGGATGAGGGATGGTCCACATTGAGAATCTGACACTTTGCACGTTGTAGTGGAAACAAACTTCAGTTGCCTGTTCTCTCTCTATCCACGAACAGGAGAAGAATGGCTTCAATTATCTCTGTGATTTTCATTTTGTACTTTTACTGAAGTGTGTGTGAGTGTGTGTGTGTGTGGCATCAAATGCTAGCAGTTTTCATTTGATTGGTTTAGCCCGGAGGAAATTGGGATTAGCCCTGATTATCAGTGGATTGATTGGCCCCCACCAGCGTCCACTCAAGCGGAGGCTGCTGGGAAGATTGATCCAGGTGGGAGGATGATCTGTTTCCTGTTTCATTTGTATGCAGAGCAAATGGAAAGCGAGCGCCGCACAACTCCTACCACTCTGTAGAAGTGATGCACAGACTCTGTTTCCCCTCAGGCAGTTTAATTCTACCGATAACACTCGCGGCTTATCAACATTTCCGTTTAACAACAACAACAAATCATAATTCCTACACCCTGCGTGCTGCCGTGTCAGTTTTATATACTCGTTTCCCAGTTTTATTACTGGTGCAGGGGCCGCTGCTGTGAACAGATCAGTTTTTTTCATAGTTCGGTGAAGCACGACTCAGTTCGCAGACCCATCAACTGCACGATCTGTTGTTGTGATCACACCCGGTGTAGTGGATGCGATGTTGTTGTGTTCGACAACGTCACGTACGTCGATGAGTTCCCGGCCGCCGCTGCTACAGAGCGCTGGTCGCCTGTTTATTCAAAGTTAATTGGTATTTGTTACAGTCATTAGCTCGTGGTGAGGAAGGGGAACATTTAACAAAGTGTAATTGGTTAATTTAAGATATTTAACCTCATCCTTAACCTTTTCTGTATATTTAATGTATGTATAGTGTTCGACATTGTACTTCCTTAACAATACAAATGCCCAGTGTTATAAGATAGACCTAAAGTGTCTGATAGAAGTGTAAGTTCCCCATATTGTTTTAACAAGGTTAAAATATGTTGACGTTTGATATAAATTTTGTTTTTGCTGCCATCAAGTAAACAGAAAGGAACAACAACCATTTTGCATTGAAGGTCACTGAAGCCATTCTGTTTTCGGTTTGTCTGTCCATCTGTTTTCTGTCCCATGCTTGTGAACACGATATCTCAAGAATTCCTTCAGGGAAGTTCTTCAATTTTGGGACAAATGTTGAGTTGGACATAAGGATCAACTGATTAGATTCTGAGAGTCACAGTGACCTCATGCTGTTTTGAATAGGGCTTAACAGGATCACCCATTTGGCACATTGCTTGGACTCAAGGATGAACCGATTAGGTTATGGCGGTCAATGGTCAAGGTCACTGTGACCTCACCAAACACTTTTGTTGCCTTGTGATATCTTAAGAATGCCCGAAGAGAATCCTTGCGATTTTGTAAAATATTTTCATTTTGAATCGCAGATTAAACAATTTCATTTGGGTTGTAAAAAGTTGGTGAACGTGATATCTCAAGTCTGTTTTGAGGGTACTTCTTCAAATCTTTGCATTTGTCACTTGGACTCAATGATTTACCGAGTTAATGAACTGATTGTCATCTTGCAATAACACACTGGATGAGAATCTGCATTAATCTGCTGCTATTTCTTTCTCTGCAGGGTCGACAAGAACTTCTCCAGGACCAGAAGCTTATGGTGAGTCCTGCTCTGATTGAAATACAACATAACTCATCACAGAGATTTGATTTAATGCCTGACCTCATTCACTTGAACATTGAGTTGTGTTCCCAACTATTGAAGCCCTTGAGATGCGTGCAACAGAGCTGCTGAAGCAGATTACATTTTATTATACATCCAACTTTAATCGTCTGAAGGCAGAATGAAACATGACCAGACCCTCGCGGACTATCTCTACTCAGTTAGTTGGTATTCATACGATCCCTCTGTTCCAACCAGATTGGTGCTCAGCATTCAGGTCCTAACTCCGTGTTGTGACCTGAATATAGACACAGTTATGAAGGCTGATAAGACCTGTAATTTTTCCAACAGTGAAAACCATAAGCAAACTTTCCCTCCTCCTTATCTCAACTCTGACTTGTTCCTGGCGCTTAACAAGAATTTAAATCGTGCATGAAATAATGTTGTCACTCAGCCAAGCCTGTCTGTTCTTATGGTGTCGTACATCTGCATTCGAAAGGACAGAGATAGGGGAAGTGAAGCCAATGTGTGGTCGTAAATTATAGACTGTATTTAAAGATTGACGACATGACGGCTTTCAAAAAGTGAAGCCGATTGATCCTGACTGCCGCCCCCCCCCGGGGAGCTGGCTGCAGTACAGGTCATAAATCCTGCCTCCTCTGTGCCGGTCAATGGAACAAACTGAAAAGCCAAAAGCCCACGTTCGCTTTGGTTTCTGTCGTTTAGGTGTAATCACACTGATGCTTGTTGTGTTTAGCTTTCCAGTGAGGTTGGTTTTTAATTACTTGAGACATATGAATGGGGTGAAACGTCTAGATAGGTGAGATTAACTTGCGATTGGTCGAGCCCATGAATCGGCAAGAACTTGATAAAACCCTAACCCTCCACTCGGTGATAACCATCTCCCAGACTTTGGCTCAAAATGAAGTCAAAATTGCGGAATCGACATCTGATATTTTGGCTTCATTTTTGTATTTACTATTTATGCTTTAAATACTTGGGCAAGTGAGAGAGAACACCAGCATGTACTGTATGCAATACAGCTTTGAGACACAAACATTAATATTACAACTTGCGCACACATAAATATTTTCAATAGTTCATTTGTAATCCAGTTCCACAACTCTTTGTTTGTGGTGCTGTGAGTTGTGACCTTTATATTTAAGTTCGAGTTTGTGTTGTATGGAGTCAAGGCAGTTGGAAAATGAGACTAAGCTCCCGTCTTTACAATATTTTTAGTTCCCATCTTAAATACCCTTATAAAATATGTCATATAAGGGTAGAATAACCTAGGATTACATGTTTACAAAGTGATAAAGAAAACACATGATATATAAATCATGTCACACTAATGGTTGATATTCCATAAAAGGCTCAGAATCAATAGCTGTCAGTAACACTAACTACAGGAGGATTCAAGACAGCAAATGTCTTTATGAACACTGGTTATCTAATCTAATTATCAGAGGTGATTGTCGGAGTTTGTCTGTTCTGCAGGCGGCTGAGGTCGGGTTTCTTCTTTCACTGGGTTGAATGAGACGCACCAATGAAAAGCGAACGGAGAAGTGAAGACTAATTACCTATTAGATTATAGATTTCTGTCTTTTTGTTTGCACGATTCTCCGCCAGAATCTCAGCAACTAAAAAAAGAAGCAGTCGCCTCCTCATTCTGCATCAAATGGGCCAGAGCCACGTACAAACTGAGTCATAATGAGTCTGGAAAGGACAATGAGAGGGTTCAGCGGATAGAGGAAATTGGAGGTGCAAGGGTGCTCAGGCTGCACAGAGGAGAACACAGCGCTCACACACCCACTGAATTTCATTATTAGGGTTTGGTTTCTGTTGCAAACTGGCCTGTGATGCATGGTAATGGTGCCTCCAAGTTGGTTTTGAGCAGTCGATAGTTATCCACACTACAGCTCTCTGATAATAATCACTGAGTCATTAGGCCCATTGTGTATTCAATCAGTCTCAGGCTGCACTGACGTTAAACAGCTTAGCTACCCACAGCCACATACCTACTGTTTAATAATTCATCTGCTTTGGGCCCCAGGAGGGATTTCTTGATTTTTCTCTGAATCAAGTGGATTTTGTTCCAATACAAAGTTTGCTCATATATTATTGGATCATACTCCAAAAAGGTTTATAAACTAGTGTCTAATTTGTCAATAGGAAAGTTAGGAGTAACACTCTGATCGCTATACCACACTGGCTTTGACTCAATTCACGCATCCTTCACAGTATGGTTGTATGTTCTGATTACAGGCAACAACCAGCACATAACATGTGGCTATAATTCATGCGAATGGATTCCGAGATCAGGACGTGCAGGAAATGTTTGAAAAGAATTCAGCGTAAAGGGAGGTTTTTACAGAATTTTGCAGACACCTCGGTCGAGGCCTTTGTGTTCTGGAAAGGAAGCAGACATTCAGTGTCCGTCATTAAATACTGTCCTCCTGGATCCTCTGCCATAGCCACTGCTTCAAATCTATTACACCATTATCCTGAACCAGCCAGGTGTGTGTGAGTGTGTGTGTGTGTGTGTACAAACACAAAGCACTCACACTTTTCTCTCATCGGTGGTGAGTCTCCTCCATCTCACCCTGGCACACAGGACTTTCCTCTTTGTGTTCTTGTACCTTAAATAACCCTGATTCACTGGGGGTAGGACAGTGCTCCTTAGGCAAAGTGAGAACACACTCACGTCTCGGTGCTGAATCGTTCCCAGCGACGTGTTCCCAATTAAGCACTCATTAACTTGATTGCTCTGGATAATGGTGGTGCTTATCTCCTCAGTCTAAAGATCCTGCTGTGCTGCGGTAAGGAGGCCAGAATAAATGTCGTGCCATTTCTGCAGGAACTGTTATTTTCCGGATGTGGACTTTTTTTTTTTCTCCCTTCACAACTTAATTCTGCTCTAATGGGAAAAATCATTCAAATTGCATTTTTTTTTGCATTACTGTATGTCCAGTGATGCAGATAATAACCATTTCTATGAATTATTTATAAAAAATTAGTTTTAATGAACATGTTTGGTTAGGGACACTCCTTATTGATATATTATGTAAAGCATATGCACACATCTGCCGCCGTGCAGCCACTTACTCTGGGCTGGAGCGACCCTCGGACTGACAGGAGGAGCTGGGTGGTAATGAAGAGCTCCTCAGCGCTGGACGATGAGAAGGAGCGAGCCAAAGAGGCTTTAATTGGGGATGTGTGCCACTTCGGATCGCTGTCAACGGCCATCTTTCCTCCTAATTCGGTGTTGTGAGGAGGAAGAGAAAATAGAAATGAACAAAACAAAACCAAAGCTCGCCCACTGAGTCAGTCATGGGGACAAATAAAACCATTTGAACGGTTGCTGTATTGGACATTCTGAACAAGATATTACTGCTGTCTTCCTAATGTTGTGTTGCACCCCCCCCCTCATTGCTTCCTGATGTCCTCACATTTCACAGATGTTCAATTGATCTCAGAGTGTGATTGCCAGGAAACAGTGAATTTACCGTGATGGGAATCAAACCATTCCTGGATAGCCTCTGCGTGACGGCACACCCCTGATGCCAGAATCATCAATTTTACTAAAGAGACAGTTTGCAATTAAACACACCCACACCAACTGAGCATTACCACCATGCTACGGTATTGGCATATGGCACAGTGGGTGGAAAGAATAGTTTTTATCATGGATTCCTCGGAAAACGGCGGAAATAACTCTTCAAATGTGACAATGTGTCCAGAGTTCCTCATTGTAATTTGGAATCATCCCTTAATGAAGCAGCGTCTCTTCAAACCCATTGGCTGCCGCTCACCATTATACTGGGGTGTAACCATTTTATGTTTCTGAGCACCTCCATTAGACTGTATATGTCTTGGCTGCTTCATCTGTTGCTCACAGATCATTGCAGCCTCCTCTGGCTTCATCCTTTCCTCCATACACACAGACTGAGGTAGATTTTATGTCCATTAAGAACCATGGCGCCTGCAGGACTAGATTTCATCCAGGCAGCTCCCACAACCTAATTCTCCCTCTGTTCCCCTGCTTGATAAGCCACGTTCTTTGTACTCGTATCACAAAGTATTAGTCCAATACTTTTACCACATGAGTACACCACAGTTCACTCTGGGAGTAACTGATTACATTTTTGACCTCGGCTCCCAATTCTCATCATAATGAAATTTAAAAATAGTCAGTGCTCTATTATTTTATTCGTATTTAATATCTTGACCATCAGTTATGAGGATGTAAATACGTGGACATGTTTGAACAAGTCCTATGAATCTGATAAATCACATTACATAAAAAGTCAAAACTAAAGAATGTTTCAGCAGATTTGCACAGTTTAATGTACAGTAATTTATAGAACACAGTAGATCACATATATAAAAGCCTGTTTTTTTTCATGACACCTTGGCACACTCACAAGTCCCAGCTGAGCGGTGCTGTTTTCGATTTATCCCCTGAGGGCAGAAGAGCTTTCTCTGTTCCACTGGCTGTTGTTCATACAGAGGTAGTTTGGAGCAACTGGAGAGGTTCCTCAAAAGGGCAGCGACTGGGGACTGTGTTCTCCCCCTGGGAAGCTCCACTGCTCATGTGGGCAGCAGATAACTGGTAGAAATGACCTGCCTGCTCGGATCCAGGTCTTTATTATTACACTCATCGTGGATTGGCCACAACAAACAACTATTTTTGTGCATAGGGTGGTTAATAAGTTATCGGGTACCAGAACACCCAAAGGCTTTGATCGGGGTTAGGGCACCAACTGATCACCAGCAGCTGGACAGACCTGTCAAATCCAGATGTGTAGTGAGGGCTGACCTGAAGGAGTTAAAGTATCTCACTCACATAATGGAGTGTGAGATCAACAGGCAGATTAGTGCAGAGTTAGCTTAATTGCAATCCTCTCACGGGGCCGTCGTGGTGAGGAGGGAGCTGGAAGGCAGAGATATGGATATAAAGATCGATTGCAGCCGTGAGCTTTGGGTAAAGAATCAGATTGTGAACACGAGGAGTAAATATGAGTTTTCTCTGTGGGGTGGCCGAGCTCATCAGTGAGCGGGTACAGCATTCTGACATCTAAAGGGAGCTTGGAGTAGAGAGAGTGCTCCGTCACGTTTAAAGAAGCCATGGGATTCTCCAGGAAGAGCTGGAAACCAGTGCTGGTGAAAGCTGCTCCCACCCCAACCCATTCTCTCTTATTGTGCTTATACATAATAATCTGTATGTAACTGATTACAGACAGAACACAATCTGTTCCATCTCCTTTTTTGCTTACTTTGTTTCATAAAGTCAAACCAGCGGACTGTCATCTTGAATATAAAAGCAAAGGCTGTTTTCTATTTTAACGGACTGACTCTTTGCTATTACTGCCACATCAATACCAGGCGGACCCCTGCTGTGACCCAAACTGGTGTATCTGCTCCTGAGTGGGTTCACTGGGGCAAAACACTGTGACCCCCCCGGTGCAGCTGCAACGTGGTCTGCCTGCAAAGGTCGTGCAGAGGACACCGGGAGAGAGCCGCCCCGGTGATGATGGAGGTTATTTCAGCAGATGGGGTTCGCCTGTTAGTCAACGCACCTGTTCAGTCAGACACAGGCTCGACTGCAGCTGCCACGGTGGAGGAGAAAAGAGGAAGGCAGGGCTGGAATCTTTCTGAAGTAATGTCCTATAATGCTCAGCTTTCAGCTTTCAGACGTAAGAATGAAGTTTGTTTTTTTTGGTCCGCTCTCCATTTCCCTGCAGATGATTTAAAACGGCAATTACAACATTCCTCCCCTGTTGAGCTTCATTGGCCTCTTCAGCTAGTTAAGACGTATTCCGCTAATTAATTGCAAAGCTCAGACGTATTGAGGGAGTAATGCTGCCTGCTAATGGAGCCATTTGACATTATCGGGAGGTCGAATCCATGTAATCAAGCCCTATTACGTCTCAGTTCAGGAGACACTTCATTTACGCACTGTACATATACCTCACTGAGTGGGAATGGAGAAAGCGAGGGAGCTTGAACGGGGGGGGGGGGATGATGCGTCAGTGATTCAGCTGCTTCACTCAGGCGTTGTGTTCCATTGTTCATGATCCACAGCAATAGTTGTGCGATGACAGAAATGCAGCCTGTGTCGTCAAAAACATGTTTCTAAATATAGCCGACTGTAGTTGATGTTGGTTTTTGTCTGGTCAGTGTCGAAGACGATGTTATTTTTCATGCTGCGATTCCTGATAGAAAAATTCCAGCATGACTCATAAACACTCGGTGTGTAGTCGGTAGCGGCAAATGGTTTGAGTTCTTCTCGATTTCCCACAGAGCCATAAACGCACTCTACAGTTCCGAGACCATAAATGAAACTAGAATGAATTTTGAAGCCTGTACGTGGGTTTTATGGTCCAACCTTCCCGACGTCATATACTAGAATTTCATATCCAGCTGTTGCTTCACGACTCCAGCCACGAGTTGTTGTTTTATTTTTTTGTTTCCTCTCGTCTGTGTGTGAGGAGCGGAACGGTGGCGCAGTGGTTAGCACCGTCGCCTCACGGGGTTCACTCAGCTCAGCCAGGACCTCTCTGTGTGGAGTTAACATCTTCTTCCACAGTCTACACCGGATGTCTCCTTCCTGCCGCAGTCCAAAGACGGGCAGGTTGAACAGTTTGGCATTTCCGCCCCGGGCCATATTGTTTTTCTGAAACCAGAAGCAGCCACGTCCGGGGGAGTACGACCTTTGACCTGTGCCCATTGGTACCATCTGTCAATCACACAGCATCGATGCCCAAATGAATACCGTGCCATTACCTACGCAAAGAGATATGTCCATTGCAAACTGTGAGACCATCACTGCCCACAGACATGTTAAGGACTACATCCAATAAAGGGGACATCACAGAGTCGCGAATTTCCCAAAAACTACAAAAATGGCGACAGCAGAGGAGATGTCTCTCTGTTTTAACAAAGGGGCAACTCACAAAGTCTCCTCAAAGAGTTTCAGCCATTGTTGAAACTTCATTTCATAGACGTCCATAGACTTGGACTGCTTTTTGCAATTAGTGGTGTCGCCCCCTGCTGTTCACTCAACAGAATACAGGTTTCTGGCACAGAACAACCATTTTTTATATACAGTCTTTGGTGTTTAGGTGTTTGTGTGTCGTGGGTGTGGCTTACCTGGCTCCCCTCCACACCTCATCAATCTCAAAACACCCCGGCTCTCCGTGCACCCCCGACGCCAGACTCATAAGCCTGCTCAGTGGTATCTACTTCCTCAGCTGCTCAGCGGTTTCTTAATGTGAAGTTCATTCTTCGTGTTCCTCCTCCTCACTGACCTGTAATCTCCTGTGCACCAAGATGCCAGCGTCTTTCCGGCCACGCCATTCATTTCACAATGCCACAAACCCACTCCCCACGCCAAACCATTCAGCCACCTGCCAAACTGCACCATGCCAATCCCAGACTCAGCCTGCCAGCCCGAGCCCTCACTTATCCGTCCTTAGCTATTCTTTTCATGAACTCCTTTTTTTAATCCAGCTCCACTGACTGTGTCCATGTCAGCTTTTGGGTCCCAAAAAAAACTAAGCCCTCATAGGTTATTCTTCATTTGTATATCGTCTTCTTCACTTTCTCAGCCTCATTCTCTGCCTCAGGTTAGTTGGGTTGTTTACTGCGTTTTCTCTTTTTCGGTGTGTGTGTGTTTGTTTGTGTGTGTGTGTGTGTTCCTCACTGCCGCAGCAGCTGACCGCCCTGCATGTCCACATAATGACTCTAATCACTGAGAGACACTGCAGCTCACTGCACTTACATCCACTCGATCAAGGACATATTGTCAGAAGTTTAATTTTGAAGATTCTATATTTTGGAAAGTGTATCTTACTTTACCTCATCGGAAAGATACAGGGTTCCCTGAGACTAGTACACATACAGACATACAATAGCATTGGATGGAATATACTAGTTTATTATGGTAATCTAAGTGCAGTTAACTGGTTCTGTATTTTTCACAAAAACATGCACGATTAAGCAATTTGGACACTTTTTCTCATAGGTTTGAATGTGATTGTGTTTGTCTATACGAGCCTGTGTAACCTGTATAGTTGTCTCAATATAGTTACACAACTGTTCCTGGTCTTTGTCTCTGTCTCTCTCCCTCTCTCTCTCTCTCTTATACCCCAATTATCTCCTGTCAACCTAACTGGTGACCTGCAGCTGGGCACTCCCCCCTCAGTGCCGTTCAGCTCCAGGTTCCCTCCCCTTGTACTTGCTAATTGTGAGATCTGCTGGGTCTCTCTCTGTAACACTGTAAGGTCTCAACGTAACTCTGTAAAGTGCCTTCAGATAGCGTTCTTTGTAATTTGGCACTATATAAAATGGAAGTGAATTGCATGCTGGGATACATTCCAAGTCAGCTTCTTCTGATGCTCAAAATGCCCCGTACAGAGAATCAATGGGCGGATATGAGAAGGTCCATTCATGCAGCTATCTGCAGCCTCCATGTCGGGAACAGCAAGCAGCCGGTGGCCTCATGTTCTCAGGTTGTTTGTTCGTCCATCTGTGATGTTCTTGTGAACACGATATCTCAAGAACACCAGAACGTCTTCACACTCAGTTTGAGTCATGTATGAAGTGATTATAATTAGGTGCTCAGAGGTAAAGGGTGCAGTGACCTCACAGACACATGTGTTGCCTTGTGAACATGATGTCTCAGGAACACCTGCAGGGAATTCTTTCAAATTTAGGGCACATGTTCACTTGTATTGACAGATTGTCTGATTAGGTTTGGGGGGTCAAAGGTCAAGGTCGCAGTGGCCTCACTAAGGATGATATGTATGAAACTGCTCTTGTTGATGAAGGGATACAACCACATGATGGTTTTAAACAGTGTTTTCTATTATATATTGAAATTGAGATGTAGTGGTTCAACGTATATCAAATGAAACTCAGGACGACACTTGATAGTCTGACAAGAAATCAGGGCACTGTGTTGCTGAGCTGTGGCCAAGCTCCAGCACGTCTTCCATATGCTGCCTGCTCCACTGGCTGTCCTGTGGTTTCACATCCAGTTAGGGTCCAGCTTTATCACTGCCAAAATCAATAGAGGGCCACCAGAAAGCAAGGTGATTATGGGAGCCAGCGGGATTCTGGGAGAGCTGACAGCACCGTGGCTGTGGTGAAGAACTTCCTCTGCCACCTTTCAAGCTGTGAGGAGGACGAGGGCCGAGCATCCACTTCCACATGTTAATTACATTTTCAGTAGAAACTCATCTTATGCAGCTTTTCCTGCTTTATGGTACCCTCAGGATCTATTAATCAAGCAAAAGTTATATTTATATTAAGTGTTTCCTACTGAAATTAATAATGTGTGTCCTCGAGGGCCGAGAACATCCTCATAAAAGATTTGCAAAGCCATTTCCAAAACAAAGTGCATCCTGTATTGTTTACGTTAATATTTGCATACACGCTGTCTCCTTTTCTGTCCCCGCTGTTGGTACATTGCATCATTTACTTAAATTTTACTGCAACCAGCGCTCCATTATTAGAGTAGTGGAAAAGGAATGACAGAATGAAAACTATTATTTTAAATTTGTATTCAGTGTCTGTTTCCATGACACAAATGCACACAGTTATAGAAACCTTGTTATTCATAGAGATAATGAAGATGCATAATATTTCAGCTTTTTTGGCCCTGACAAATAACCAAACCAAAGTGTTCTGCACCATTTATTTACTGTAATATTACAACGTGTACTTTTCACTTTGCATCCACCAGAATCTTAAAGGTTTCACCCGTTCACAAAGCTGCCAGACATTTTTGCGGGAGCTGAATCTAGTGCTTTTAAAAAGACGACCGACATCAGTGGTGACTTTTAAACTGAGGAGTTCAAATCACGGAGCAGCTGCAGAGTATAAAGGTTCCAGCTTCACTCCAAGTGTCGCTCCAGCCTAAATAACAAAGTCACACTTCGAAAAAACGAGTGGAACTGATGTAAGATCTGCAGATTCATAGAGATATGATATGATGAAAAGAATATTGGATGCACCTGAATCTGCCCCACAGTGTTTTACCTCTTAATGCCAAAATTAGCAGGTATGCAGGTTTAATACATGCTGGAACCCACTTCAAATAATTCATTGATTTATTTCCCCCCATTGCCAGGAGAGGAGTTTTGCCTTTTCCGTGTATCAGAAAACCCGGTTTGCATTATGCAGAATAAAATTAGCTCTTGATGGTTGTTCCAAAAATGAAAAACTAACGTTAATGGCCATTTATGCACCAAGCCCACAAGTTCCATATCGTAAAGTGGGGACTAAAAAATGAAGAAGGAGAAATTAGCGTGTTTGCCTGGGTGTTATATTTCCATCATTGCCGATTTGAAGCCTGCGTCTACTGCAGAGTTATTAAACCCGTGAGTGAGCGCCGATCGTGGCCCTTCCCAGATGTGAGTGGGTTTTTTCCACCAGTGGAAATTGGGTTTCAGAGGAGGGGGACTTGAGCACGTGGGCGGCACGGGCATAGAACTCTTGCAATCGAAAGTGTTACTAGCTCGGTTTTCAAGGGGTATTCTCCGCAGTCTACTGGTGTGTACATAAATGTTGCCGCCTCAGGAGAAGACCGTGAATAGAGTGGGAGGCAGACAGTCACAGTGAGAGACGGAGAGGGGGGATGGAACTAATGAAATGAGATATGGAAGAAACCGAGTCAGAGGAGTCTCAGCATGACCCACATACATTTGCTCTTATAAGTGCACACCACCTAATTCTCTTGACAATCCTGAATTCCCGTGTACTCTCTTGAAAAAACTTGTTTAGTCGACCCCCCCCCCCTGACTCGGATGACCATTTGTTCTGCTGTGTGTGAGAAAAGATCCTGTTTCATCTTCACCTCCGGCCCACTAGGCGACTCGGAGGCATGTCACAGGCAGAGGGTGTTGATCGTATTTAACCTGCTCTCTTCATGCTCCTTCTCGGCCGCGGTGTGTGGGGCTCTGATTTTCTCCTGGTGATTCCCGTCCTCCCCCGGGTGAGTGAGGAGCAGCTTACCTGAGACCTCTGCTGGGAAACCACAAAACACAGCTTATCCAGTATCACCCAACCTCCTGAGCGGTTAAACGCAAAGAAAACAGGCTTTGTGTGCTCCTTTCATTGTTGTGCACTTGCCTGTGTGTGTGTGTGTGTTTGTGTGTGTCTGCCTAACCCAGCTCTGGGCTACCTGTAACATTACACCCACAGGAGGGTGTGGACTGGCCAACCGGCCGCCAAAAGGCTCGCCTCACATCCCCTCATGGGTTTGTTTCAGGGCCGGCAGCTTGGTTTATCGATTGGCACCAACCACCATTAGGGTTTCTGCAGCTCGGGACTCCTGGTGCCTCTACAGCCGTAACCTTAGCAAGCAGCTAAATCTGTCATCACAGGAAATGCTTCAGAGGAAAGGAGGAGGAGGAGGAGGAGGAAGAGGGGTTGGCATAAGATTTTGGAAAGTGAGCTTCTCTGACACTGTTTTCCACAAGATGGATCATTATTGGTAAGATGAATGTGTGATTTATTACGTATAGATCTTTTTTTATCTTTGGTTTTATCATGTAGGACTCTACGTGTTGAATGGCCTTGTGTAAAAGAGATGCGATTCCTTTGACAGTTTTAATCATCAATTAAGGTTGTGTCTGTTAGTGGAAGGATGTAGTTTGGGTCAGGGAAGATCTCATTCAAATTTAATTTGGGTCCAGATTAGGGAGCCGATACATTATTAATTCCATTCGACTCTATTTAACGTTACATTTTTCAACATTTCTTTGATTTCTCAAGAGAATAATTCATAGATATTGATGAAAAAAGTTTTGTGAGAGTTGGTGGAGATGCGGTCTCTTTAGGGGCGGTGTGTGCTCACTGAGTGGGGATATAAGACTTTTCTCAACTGATTGATTTAGTATTTATAAATCTTTGAATGTTTAGAGGGCGGTGTGGCCTAGGGGGGTAGAGTGGTCGTCCTCTGACAAGAAGGTTGGAGGTTCAATCCTCACTCTTCTCCATCTGCGTGTCCTTGGGCAAGATACTGAACCCCTAAATGGCCCCTCATGGATGTTGAATGCACTTATTGTGAGTCACTTTGGATATAATGTAATGTAATGTATGTTTCCTGCAGGACATGAACTGGCAGCATGTATTGAAGTCCATTTAATGGCTTATGTGTAGATATCTGGTTGTCTCGAGGCTCGTAATGACAAATGGTATCTTGCTGTCTTATGGATGAGGATTTAGCCTCCTACAAAAAAAAAAGAAGAAAATAGTGAAAATGTGATTACTGAGCAAAACATTGGACAACACGGTCCTGTGCTTATTCCTCTTTTGGCTGTGCATGTGTTCTCGTCCCCATTATGTGTGACCCTGCTGCAAAATGTGCAGCATTTGAGAGCTTTTCCTCTGACTGCCGGCCACTAATGTGTCAAATGGACAAAGGGATAGTTGGGCTATTTTATGCAGGAGGTGTTTTATGATGTGGGAACAAGCTGTCAGGAGCGAGGCAGATAATAGGACCGGGAGATCTGATGTCACCTCCCAAATGAGACTCTCCAAAAAAAAAATAGCTTTCAAGCCTCCATGCCGCCTGCAGAATTTTTGCCCCATTGAATGTGCTGGGGTCTGTCATTAACGAGCAGACTCACTGAGGCAAATGGAAAACGCAGAGCAACATCCACAGCTTGAATGGATAACACTCCGTCATTCGCACATCAAGAGGGGAAACACTAATTGGGGGAGGTGGAGATGAAAAGCAAACAAAGGGGAGACATCGGGAGGGACAGAAGGAGTCGGGGAGAGGAGTGCATTTGTGCTCGCCTCGGAGTAAGAGCAGCCAGGAGAAGGCACGCATGTGTGTGAGGAGAAAAGGGAGAGAGAGAGAGAGAGAGAGAGAGGGAGGGAGGGTGGAACGGAGAGGGAGGATGGAGGGAGGGCTGCTCTCAGCATCATGCGAGAGGAGGAGAGGCTGATCTCCGACAGCAGGTGCTGGAGGACGGAGAGTCGGACGCACGGAGCGAGCGGTTGCGCGGAGGAGCATCGAACCCCGTTCAGGAGAAGAGGCTGAGCCGCGAGGGAGGCAGGTGAGATGATGGAGAGCTCCTGTGAGCTGCTGAGAGATCAGCTGAGAGAGACGGAACTGAAGTCGATACCAAACAGAGTGAAAAGACCAATGGAAGCAGCTCAAGAAGAGTGTGATGTAGATCTCTGTCCGGCGCTGGCTGATCTGTCCTGATCTCTTCATCCTCAAACTTTCTCTCTGAACGTCTCTCTCTCCCACCCTCCTCTTCCTCCTCTTCCTCCTCTCCCTCCTCTCCCTCGTCCACCCAGGAAGTGGCCGACTGGCGTCTCAGAGTAAATGACTCTGTTTTCATTGTGCATTAGCTGCTGTAGTTGATTGGATTAGTTGCTCTCTTCTAAGTGGACCTGCAAAGCTTAGCGGTTTATGTGTACTTGTACTGTCTCTGACTGTGTGTGTGTGTGTGTGTGTGTGTTTGTGTTTGTGTGTGTGTGTGTGTGTGTGTGTGTGTGTGTGTGTGTGTGTGTGTGTGTGTGTGTGTGTGTGTGTGTGTGTGTGTGTGTGTGTGTGTGTGTGTATTTCTTGGTGGAAGAAAATATGCAACCAACCAAGCAAGTGTTTACTCTTAAAGCAGAACAAAATTTGATCTGAATATTACTCTTGCTCAGTATTTATGAATCTCTGGAGCTGGAGCCCTCAGCGAGGATTTCATCTGTAATGGCACTGAAAGGAAAAAAAGAACCTTGGAGCTGCTCCAGTGAAGATAGATTGTCAAATTCAGATTCAGCTCTGAGTTCAGGTTCAGGTTCAGGTGAGCTTCATCTGACTTTTTTTTTATCAAAAAAACGAACAAGGAGAAAAGAAGGTGCCAGAATGTCTCCAAGGTTTTTGCTTTTTTAATTTCAATCTTAATGGAGCAACTTGAGGTCGTTATGGTGACGACACTGTGTTTTATTAACAAAATCCAATTACAGCTTTTCTCCTTTAACGGGTGCAAGCAAAGCAAAGCAAGTGTTTTTCCTAATTTTTCATTTCCGACTCAGTGTTCGCAGAGGCAGTGAAAGCTCATTGGCTGGACTCACGCTGAGACAGATTGAGACAGATCTCTCCAAAGTCTTCAGATTAACCTTGAACATAGAAGAACTGACTGGTGGCTTACTGGGTTGATGTACACATGTCGCTGAAGACCTGCTGGTTCCTGCATTCTGTTGTTATTACAGAAGTGTTCACCCTGGAGGTTTGTTGTGTATATAAAGCCCCGTTTCATTGAGAGAACCAGTGTGTTGTCAGATCTATAATCACAAATCCACTGTCAAACCTGTTTGTCAGAAAACGGGCTTACCAGGATGTGTCAGATCAATATGCATCTCTGTTTCCCAGTAGTTTGCAGCCTGCTTGTTGCTCACAGAAATCATTGCTCGTTTGGGCCGTAGCTACAAAGTAAGTGACGGCACTTCAGATCTCTTTATTAATGGAAGACGCCCGGAGGTCCTTCACTGGGAGCCTTGTGAGCCCATTTGCAAAGGTTTAGTGGAGAAGTTACTTTGCCATTAATAGAGAAAGGATTCTGATAAAACCTGACTCTCCCTGCAGCACCTGTGGCTGCCGGGTGTGTGCTAAAGAAACCACTGCATCTGTTGAGCTGGTGCACGTGCAGCTGTCATGTTAAACCCATGTTTAGCCCGAGGCCAAGAGAATTCACCAGAAGAGGCGTTGCGGGTTTCTGATAAATGTTAAACTCACACGTGCCTTTGGCGTAGAGGCTGCACCACGACCGATAAACGATGAGAAATCAACTCTACCACTGCTAATTGACTTGTTGTGGTGCAAAGTCAATGTAATTATTGTCATCATATCTTTAAAGATCAAATAAGCATCTGAACATTATATCTGAAAAGGAAAAAGCAGAGCTGGAATAGGACAGATTTGTTAGGGGTTATTATATCTGCTGCCACTGCAGATATAATATATATTTTGATATTATAAATGTAAGTGAGGCTTATTATTTCACATTTGGTTTAACTATGGACAAAAACACAAATAAAGTCAAATGTGTAAAACTTGAATTAAGAAAGTGAACATCATTTTTTATGCAAAAATGAATGCACATATTTTCTTCATTGTTTATTCGTTAAAATTGAAGATTTCATATCGGTGCATATCGGCAAACATGAACTCAGATATCGACACGTCTGTGAAAGGCTCACGTCGGCCGATCCTACTGGATAATCCATGTATTGGTCGAGCTCAACTGAAAACACAGTGTGCACCTACTTCTTAAAATGTAACTGCACTTTCTCCGTGGCCATCATCATTCCAAGGATGACTAAGCATGACTCACCACAACATACAGAGGATCATACTGTTTGTGTTATTTCAAGCCAGTGAACCAAACCCTGGAACTTATATGTCTAAAGTAGGAACAGGAAAAATGTTATTGGACAGTGGATCGTGAGGTGAACCAACATTAAATATTTATAATAAAGTTTCAGCTGTTGACCTGCCCGACCTTGACCCTCTTCCCTCTGACGGCTGCAGCTCTCTCCAGAACCCATCCTGCTCAGGTTGACGGTTTCAAATTTAAGATTGCGGGGAAGTCGGTGATTCCCGGCTGATTTGTGTTTGCAGGTGCTGGACAGGGCTGAGCTGCGATCGGACTACAGATGGTGGATTCTTATCGGAGCTTATGACCCAGCAGGCTGTGCAGGCAGCTGTGGGCAGCACACGGGATTAACCGGTGGATTTGGTTTCAGGATTCTTTGTGTCCATTTGGAAGCTTCCCGCTGCCAGAAAATTAAGATGAGAACATATGTTCAACATCGTATTCCATCAAGTAAAGAGCGTGATGGAGGAGATGGGTTTATTTTTGGACTGTGGATCACTGGCCCTGGAGATTTACTCTGGTGCTCCATTCAAGCTGAGCAGAAGAAAATGAGAACTCCGGCAATTTTGCTTAAAGACAATATTTTTAACGTCTATCTTTACATATAGTTAAAGGCAATCATTGTCTAAATTTGAGATTAGTATTTAGATTATATATTTTTTAATCAGTCTCTTTACCTTTTATAGATTCCTACATGTAATATAGAGGAAAATATGTAATATTCATCAAATGAAACCACAGTCTTCTTGGAGTGCAGGAGCTCCTTATTTAAAATCTGCTCAGTCTCCAGATAACTACACAACTCATGAGGTTGGCGATAATACTTCTATCTTTCATAAAGTTTTTATATTTTACTTTTTAAACAGAGCATCTTACAGTGATACTGGGAATAGGTAATGTTGCTAGGTGACACACACACTTACACAACTGCAGCTGCAACCAGAGCTCTGCCTCCGTAGAGAGAGAAGAAGCTCCGTCTACACACCAGTGTTTGTTTGTTCCACGGAGCAACACACTGCTTTTAAAGTAACACAAATGTGACCACATGCTCCTAAAAGTCAAATAATATCAGCTTCTTTATTGGCTCTGTGCAGCCACTGGATCAGATGTGACCCCAGAATGAACCTTTCACCTGGACTGGAGTGATGTGTGGGCGACTCGGCAATGGACAGCTTAACTGTCATTATTTTTAACCGGTGAGATAAGTGTTGCTGTGGATGGCTGCCAGTCACATGACCACAGGTGGCACAGCGACCTGCCACCCGGCTGCTGCTGTGCACAGGCTTCACCTGCCGTGTGTCGCCTGGTGCACAGCTCCACACTGGAGCATTCAGTTCAGCTCTAGGTTGTTATTATAACTCATCACGCGTAGGAAAATGTGTGTAACATTAGAATATCAGTAGCATTTTGTACAAAAACACCTTTAAACATGTTTAAAATGAGCAGCGATGAAGTAAAAGAGTTTCAAAGATAAATACAAGCAGGGACAAGTAACACGTCAAATAAGAAACTTTACTAAAACACAGAAAACTGGTGGAAACAAAGGAAATACACAGAATCATATAGGAGCCAGCGGCTAAACTGAACTACAATAAGGTTTGGATTCCAAAAGACTTTTGACCTTCAATGATAGTATTCTCATTATGCTTGGTTTTTGGACTGTAGGTCAGCGGGAACTAATTAATTAGCATCTCAATGGATTGACAAAATAACTCACCCAATTAATCAGTAAATGACAAAAAAGCCAATTAGTGTCGGTTTATACAACAATATGAGTAATAATAAAGATTACAGTCTTTTGTCACTGCAGACATTTGGTCCCGTCAGTCTCATTAATGCGAGTGATGCCCACCGGCTGCAGAACAATGGGAACTGGTCGACTGGAGTTTTGTGGGTTTTTCCCAGCAGAGTAAACGATGAGATGAATAATGGCTGAGTTCCATGTAGCTGCTGCAGCTTGTGTGTCCTGGTGGCGTCCACGCTGTCCCACGGTCAGGTTGAACTGAACAGGGCCATTGTTAACAACACCTGGGCTTCTACTGGCTGAAAGGAGCTATTGTGGCTTTTATTTTGAAACACAGGGAGAAGATGTATATTTAATCACTGTTGGAGTACATATATATATATATATATACATATATATATATATATATATATTTATATTTAATAATACAATAGTTTTACTATTATTCATATAAGTGCGATAACCTTGACAACATTATAGAAATATAACCGAACGACAGGAGCTGCGTAGGCGACTGTATTTTTTTATGACCTTGATTAAAACGGTTTTCATCACACTCTTCGCATGCTAACAACATCAACCCCAGCTTCTCTGCAGCAGATGATGAACGGCTACACGTCCCTCTTTGATTTGCGACTTCACAAATCGTACAGTGTCACCCTGGCATGTGTCGGGATGATGACATTTTGATAACATGCGCTCGCTGTGATTTGAAATCTTTCCCTGAGTCAAACTTAGCATTTACCCCCATTCACTGGACTCATTTCTGTTATCTGGCTTGCAAATCGATGCAACGAGGGAGTAAACACATCTACTTCTCTCTCTCTCTCTCAGTCTCTCTCTCTCTCTCTCTCTGTCACTTCTGTTTCATTTTGCCCGTTGGGTTAATACATTTACATATCATGTATTCCCTTTGCCTTCACCCCAAAACATAAATACTTGACCTCAATCTTAAAGGATACGTGATGCTTTGGCTTTTTAGCTTGTGTCTAGTGTGTTTTATAGTTTTTTTGGTGTATGTTTAAGTTCTGTAAAGTTGACAACCCCAAGGAGAAGCTTGTGGGGCTCCTGAAAAGCCTCGTCAGGAGTCCAGCCCGTTCACCGAGTTTATCGGAACATGCCAAATGTTTGCACAATGAAACCCGAGTGTCTCATCTGGCTCACGGACGAACAAAGCCAGGTAAATAATCAAAACGGGGAGGGGCCTTAAAGGGACGGGAGCTCAAACCAGGTGTTTCAGACAGAGGCTGAAAAGAGGAGCTGCAGCAATGGACAGGTTAAGGAAAGACCTGCGTTTTGTTAACATAAAAACTTTCCAAGGAATGACCCAAATTGAATTTATCAACAAGAATATGTTTTACCTTGTACCTTATTTTGAATGGAACCTTAAAACCCAAGATTCAACCCTCAAACTGGAACACTCACCCTGTAGTCATTTTCTCTTTGAAGAACACACACACAAACACACACACTCGTACAATAACACAACAACCACACAAATGTATTCATCTTCTGTGATGAGAGCCATAGGGCACATCAGCAGTGGAATTGGCCGGCAGACAGGCAGCCTTCATCTTTGTGTCTATTGACTCCTCCTAAATAAAGATTGATTTGCACGTTGGCCCTTCATTATGAATGTGGGCAGTGTGGCCTCGCTGTGTGCATGCTGAAGCAGCTGGTGACTCGCACCTCCTGTGCAAACGATAACCTGTAAATCAAGAAAAATGAATCAAGCTGTTTTTGCGAACATAAAAAACCTTCAGAATTCGTTTGATGGTTTTTCTGACTGGGTTTTGATTCCCACTCCTCACCCTGAACTGTCTGTTCCTGCTCAATGGAACTTCAGTCTTTAAACCAGAGTCTATCTCCAACCATCGCAGAGGAAACTTTTATAATATCCAGAATTCCAAATAGAGTTTGGTGGATTTGTTACAGCAGCAGCACGTTTGGTTCAGGAAGCCGGGGATCATGGGTAATATCTACTGATCAGTTGTGTCAGTTCAGTGGGATTATGCAGTAAAGACATTGACTCCACTTTATCGCGTGAATATCAACAGAATTAACAACCATCTGTGGCCATAAAGGGCGCTGTTGATCAGAAAAGTTAAAGAATGTTGATGTATTGCAATAGTTATTGGGCTTTTCAGATATTTTTCTTAACCGTCTTTAATTCTTCAGTTACACCAGGTGTCACCAAAACCGAACCAGCTCTGTGAGACATGTCTTTGTGTAACTCTGGGCTTGGAGCAGCATTTGACATCATATTTTCTTTGTGATCCCTTTGTATTATATGAAAAGACATAACAAGGCCGAGGATGATGTGGGGAAAGAGCCTGACTGCCTCATTCAGTCAAATTTCCCGGATTCAGCAGAGATCAGTCGAAACAGGTCTCCTCACCTCATCCCGGTCAGCAGTCTGTTTGATAGAGGTGCTGCTCTGGCTTCTCAGACTTACAGACTCTCCCCAGCTAATAGGCAATGTGTTGTGAGATAAAAGCTGCCTTTAAAAATAATGGCCTGTGTCGTGAAAGAAAGACCCGCACTGTAAATGATTTCCTATTTCCAATGCTCCACCTCTAAAACACCCTGTGCCAGGCTGGAGGAAATATGTGACTGCGTGAGAGAGAGAACAAATCTTCACTTTGTTAACAGCAAATGCACCAGATTGTGTTGTTGGTTTGTGTGTCTCTCTGCCGCCGAGCAGTGTTTGGAAAGGCCCGCTGCTGCAGGTTTGCAGAACAGGATGCATGCACAGACGGGCTGCCAGTTCTAGCAAGTGACTGTTGCGTGAGACAAAGTGTGAAGTAATATGCTGTGACCAGAATCGTGGTCGGACTGGTAATTCACCGGAATCGCACACAGAGGAGAAGAGGCCGAGAGGAGCGGAGGAAGAGTGGCGAGGGGCAGCGGGTGAAGAGATGAAAGCACAAGGATCCTTTCTTCTTCTGCTTTGTGTCAGTTTTCACTTTGTTCTCCCTGGTTTCTACATTTTCCACTTTTCTCCCCTGTGCACCTCTCAAGATCCTCAGTTTCACACTCTCGCCTCTGATCAGAACTCCACACATAGCCGTGATACGTGAGGGTAAGAAAGTGCAGGCTGAGCTGTAAAGTAAAGTGCAAGACCTTTATGATTTTTATTTTAGGATCCAGATGCGAATGCACACACAGTCAGGTAGAAGAAGAGAAGATGTTTCTGAGGGAATAGAATGGACTGATGAAGAAGGAGAGGGAAATTATGCCACATCCATACTACTACATATTGTTTGAAAACACATAAACTCTGTAACAGATACACCTGCCACTCAGACTACTGCTAGTTTGAGAACCACTAAAATGAAGAAGTTTGGAATCTGTGTTTTAGTGGCCGGAGAGAAACGCTTGGAGACGTTAACGTGGACATTCACAACTGCTTGGGTTCTTTATGCCATTTTCAAAACATGTAGCAGTATGGATATGATGTAGCCATAAGAACAGGCAAGAGGAGAAGGGGGGAAATACACTGTTCCAAACATAGAGTGTATATTAAAATGGACGTGGACCTTATAGGTTTGGAGAGCATATGTGGAGAAACCAGTGTGGACCAGAGCGTAGCTGCCCGACCTGATCCTGATGGATTCGGAAAGAAAAACAAAATACCTGTCAGGCTCGGTCAGTACTCACTTGTGTAGGGTTGGACAGAAGTTGAACAATTACTCAACAACAATTACAGCAAACAATTTCACTTTAAAATACTAGTTAGATGGACTCGGTTACTTTACCTGGTGCTTTGTCATCTTCTGCAGTGAATGTCAAGTTAACGGCACCAGTTTGTGATGTTTTGGGTTCAAACTTTGCCTGTGTTAAAACATCTACTTCAACCAATGTCTTCTAAATGTCATTTACAAGCTGTGAGAATGGGAACAATAATTGTACGATAGTCAGGAGTTTGGGGAAAAAACACAAACTTGCGTTTGGACGTAAAAAACAAATACCTGTGGGTCACTTGTCGCTCTAGTTCGGGTCGAAAACACCTGTTGGGTGGAGGTGGGTCACTACTCATTCCAATGTGGTCAATATGGACCTGCCTGAAACCTGTATTCTCCCAAATGACCAGCAGGGGGCGACTCCACTGGTTGCAACAAGATGTTTCTATAGAAGTCTACAAGTAATTGACTCTAAACTTGGGGGAATGGCTGTGATTGACAGGTGGTACCGTCCAATGGTTGCAAGTCTCAGGTGTGGGTGGGCGTGCAGCGTCCTCGAGCTCAGTCAGGCGCCAAGAGGCAAAACAGCAGTTCAGGAACCAATGGGTGACATCTTGGTTCCGACACATTATCGGGCGGAGCAGATAATCACAGCAGGAAGTAAGACAACTACAGAAACCTTAGGGAAGCTATTACAAAATAAAAGAGGAAATAAAAGTGTAGAGTGTAGAAAGTCCCACGGAGGGGCGCGTCCTGAGAACTGAACTCCTGACTGAAGAAACACTCTCAGGACAGTGGTGAAATAATAACATCCTCCTCTTTGTAGTCAGAGTTGAATGAACCTCCCTACTGGTTTGAATCAATGGTGTTACAGACGTTTTCCTGTGCTCTTATTGCGTAAATGAGAACCTCAGCTTGAAGCCAGTGCTAACCTCTCTCCCTCTCTCCACCCTTCCGTCCTCTCTGACTCACAGGAAACAAGATGGCAGGATTCCTCGTATCCCGGATGAAGTAGAGCCCTCAGCAGCACACTCCCACCCTCCATTTCCTCTTCCCTCACTTTCAAAGGTAATGCAATACTTTGACCGGCTGCTGTTCTCCCCTCTCATCGTGCTCTCTGTGCTGGAAACTCGAGGCAGCGCCAAGAGCCTGATGTGATAAATCGGAAAGTGAGAAGTACCTGGAATCAATTCTTCATACAATGGAGCCTTCTTTCTTCTTCTTCTTCTTCTTCTTCTTCTTCTTCTTCTTCTTCTTCTTCTTCTTCTTCTTCTTCTTCTTCTTCTTCTTCTTCTTCTTCTTCTTCTTTACAAAAGACATTTGTCGTACAGAAAAAGCTGTCCTGATATTCATATGGGCGCCTGACTATCGGAAAACTGTGAATCCACTGTTCCCTTTTGATTAAAAAAAAGTAATTTCTGGATCCTGGGCCTGTATAGTTTTGGGAACCAGCACGGTTCACTGGTGCATTTGACCAGAATGGTAAATGGTCTGTATTTATATAGCAATTTTTTAGTCTTCCACTTAAAGTGCAAGGCCAGCACAGATTTGCCGGTCATCCATTCACATTTATACAGTGAATCCACGTGCAGCACTTTCTCCATCGCACAATGTCAGCACAGCCGTCACAGGCAATTTGGGTTTTAGCCCCAAGGCCACTTTGGCATCAGGAATGGAGGAGCCGGGCATCGAACCACCAAGATACTGTAGTGGATGACCCGCTCTACCTCCTGAGCCACATTACTCTAATAGAATATAGCCATCATCAAAGACTAATGTTATGAGTTCCTGTTGGAGCACAAGTAGAGGATTTCAGTTGTGTGTTTAAATGATGAGTCGAGATCACCCAACATAGACGAGAAAGAAATTGAAAATGAGACACACATATAATCTGAGCCCCTGGAAAGAATGGAATAATAAAACCTTAAACTAATAGATAAAACAAATATAAAATGGTAACTGATAATCTGCAGCAATAATCAGTGATCAGTATATTTATTCCCATTTCAGTCATGTTTTCTAAAAGTGTGGAGCTAGAAAGTTACATTATAGAAGAGAGAGAGTATTTATTTTTAGCTTATTCAATAATTGATATCCTCAGTAGGGAACAAGTGGCCCAGACGGGGCACGTGTAGGGTATTTGGAAAAGGATCAAGAGATGGTCTCTGGTATATTCTAACTCTTTAAGACTAAACGACAGGGGAGTATTTGACTTCGGTAACTACATGATGGATTGACTGAAACGCCGCCTCCAGTCAGTCCCTATATCCTCGGAGCATCTGTGCATTTTAATCCCCGGTTGGCTCCCGCTCGTCAGATCTTCTGCCTGCTGCACCCAGGTGAGCGCCTCCTCTGATGCCTGCGCCTCCTGCTGACACACTTGGCAGGCTGTTGTGCTGCCTGACGGAGCCGGAGCCTGTGCCCTCTGTCACAAATATAGATCTGCAGCAGTTGTTCCTCTCTGACACATACATACCGGCACCAGAAGGCACACTGCTGTTATTTATGTCCAACATGCACCAGTGATACAATTTGCCTGGGGGATTAATAATAAACGGCTTTATATGGAGCTGCCGGGAATAGGCTTGTAGGGTTGAGTCATGTGTTTCCATTTCCATATTTAAATATAATACGTCAAACTGTGGACTCCATGATTTATTTTCTATTTTATTTTGAACAGTAAAAGTGAAATGAAGCTCTAAGTTGCAA
This sequence comes from Pleuronectes platessa, assembly GCF_947347685.1. NCBI lineage: Eukaryota > Metazoa > Chordata > Actinopteri > Pleuronectiformes > Pleuronectidae > Pleuronectes > Pleuronectes platessa. The sequence goes on along the minus strand of NC_070627.1, from coordinate 6,225,701 downwards.
TTACCACCGTATGGTCGGGTCAGGTGTGTTCCCACCGGTGGTTGTAATATTTTACAGCACAGCAGGTTGCACGCAGCAGAGTTGTAAAAAACACTTTATGGTTTTATTGCCATGTAGAAAAGTTCCAGTGGCTGAAGTTTAAAACTCCTTTGTGAAAAAGAGCCGAGCTGAAGTGAAGACGTAACACAAGTCGACAAACAGTGGAGTCATGATCGTAGAGAAGCTCAGAGGGCTTGAGATGAAACACATTTTATAAATATGACGTATTGAATTCCTCTTTTCATGATGACGCCTAGCTGCAAATGCTAAGTCATGCACGTTGTGTTATAAAGATATGATAAGAGCTGATAGTCGAACGTATGACGGCAATACAGGAGTCAAATAAACTGCTTTGCAAAACCTGTTAACAAACAATGCATCCACTGCGAGCTGCATAGTTTGTTAACAGGTTTTGCAAAGCAGTGGAGAAACAGTTAAGTTTGAAAACTACACATTAGAAAAGGAAATGAATCTGAGGCTGCAGAGTTAGAGAGTCTCCATCAGCCGCCACCAGCATAATGTGAGTGAGCGGTCAAGTTGCATGCTGGGTAATCGGAACTCAAAATGAAACGGAAGGCTGAAAAAGAAAAAGGGGAACCCATGTTCTACCTCTTCTGGAACCACAAACCACGGTCTTTCTGTGAAACCACCTTTTGAATAGAACGCAGATGTAACCGATGACCTGTGGACCACCGGCAAACATTTCATTATTTATAAGACCTAAAGTATAACTTGACAAGATGCTCCACGTTCCTCATTCTAAAGCAGCTCATCATCTGATTGAGTGAGCGGTCGGTGGTCATGTTGCATGGTGGGTAATCGGAACTCAATATGAAACCCGAGGTTTTGACTAGAAGGAAGAGTGAAAAAGAAAAAGGGGAACCCATGACATCAGCTCATCATCTATGAATGTGACACTATGAATATGACTCAATGCTCATGATAACAGGCTTCCGACTTTATTCTTGTAAATACAACTCACTTGATTCTTCTTGTTCCGACTTTTTTCTCATTAAAGAATCCATATTTTTCCCATTTAACTGGCTCTAATACTCCGTGGTGATAAGATGAGATCCTTCTTCATGAGTCTCACAGGCTGTTAGCTGTGGAGGCTCATGAATAGGGAGGGAGCCACTATTCACTATCAGTTCAAGGTTTTCCTCTCTACCCTTGATGAGACTTTTTTGTGATGAGACTGCATCACACATACAAACGCCTGGCAGACATTAATCAAAGATCAAGAGGTTTTCTGTGTCGGGCGGGGGGGGGCAGTCCGTGTCTCTCTACATCTCCGCTCTTTGTTGGTGTAACGGCAGTAAGGAGTAAACACATGTGTCTCCCACACACACACACAGAGAAACCCTGCAGTCATTCTGTGGACCTTCACCTCTGTGGCAATCACCAAGCTCTTCTGGCACATTGATAGAATGGGGGGGGGGGGGCATCTGTGTCCCCCAGGCACCAAGGGCCACAGCAAGGTCAGGGTAGAGTCTCTGCTGCAGCCAGACCTGATGAATGGCCCCTGATGGATTCTCTCTGGCTGAATACGATGGGGCTGCCGTGGCCTGTGATTGGCTGTCTCTGAAGATTAGTCTTCCGTTTTACTGCATCGCCTCTTAACCCCCCCCCCACCCCCCACCCCCCACCCCATGATGCAAAGGCCCAAACATCAGGATGGGGAGTGAGGAGGCGAGGAAATGTTGCTTTGGATGCAAATCATCGGCGATTTGTCTGTGGAACATTTTTGAAATGGGCTTTGTGTGTGTGTGTGTGTGTGTGTGTGTGTTTGTGTGTGTGTGTGTGGTTGTGTGTGTGTGTGGAGTAAATTAAGCGCTTTTATTCTTCCCTTCGCAGACTGTGCAGAAATGTCAGAGCTGTATGGCTCATGGATATTAATGCTGCTCGTACCCGGTAAAAAAATGTAAGAGAATAAGAAGGTAGAAAATCTTGCAGCAAAAAGATGCCAAAAGCTTAATGTCAAATTACAGGAAGAAAAAGAAGAGGGAGAGATATTAAAAGTTACAGATACATTCAGCAATATGTTGTGTATTTTCATGTAATATAATATATAACTAATCTTTCCATTAACTAACTATCTATTCATTCTGCTGCGATCACACTGTTCCTCCTCGTCACCAACACTTCTCTTGACATCTTTGTTATTGTTTACATCAGTTACAAATGTCAGAAACTATCCTCCAGAGGATCTCCTGCTGTGGTCTCACATGGGCACATAGGGACACTGTCCAAAGGGGTTGGGGGGTTAGTCACAAGAAACTCAGGACAAAGTCATCAGAACGTTTCAGGATATTACCCAGAGTTCAGTGCATGTCTGAAAGCAGCTTTAAATTCTGTGAGTATAAGTTTTTATTTACTCAAATCCTGTGTTTTGTGTCAGTCAATGAATCAGTTGATTGGTCAATCACTCACTCTCGGCTAATGCACTTCAACTCTGTCGCTTTCAGAGGCGCGCACACACAAACACACACACACAAACACACACACACACACACACACACACACTGCAATTGGTGGTAATCAACTCTGAGTAGTGTAGCTCTCAGCCCCTCAGCCATTGAAGCTGCGATGGTGCTTCACTGCGGCGGCTCCACTCGGTCTCCGAGGGCAGGAGACGAAACGTGAGCAGCTTAGAAGTCTCGGTCACGTGACGTCTGAGAAGTCCAGAACAAACACTTCACAATCAAACTTGTGAGTCTGGGCACTGTTTGTGTGTTTTGTTGGCCTTTTGGCTTCTTCAGTACATATTGTCCCATTCGATGACAGCACATACTGGAGTCTGGCAGCGGGTCGACTTTCCCCAACAGATTTGAGATCACAGTGTTAATTTTGGCAGCTATTTTTGATTTAGTCTTAGTCTTAGTCTTTTGACGAAAATGCATATTAGTTTTAGTCACCTTTTAGTCATTTTAATCCTTCTTAGTTTTAGTCTAGTTTTAGTCGACGAAAACAAATTCCATTTTAGTCTAGTTTTAGTCGACGAAAACTAATTCCATTTTAGTCTAGTTTTAGTCACATTTAATAGCCACATTAAACTCCTTTTCTATAAAAACATATAGCTGCAGCCTAATAGCTTAAAAATATATATTTAATTTTAAATGTGAAAACAAAAAGGGAGAGCAGGTCAGACTGGAGCCGGACACAGAAACTGAACATCGGTACAAACCAACTGCAGCTTCTGCTCTGATGAAGAAGCTGCTGCGCTGATCTCTGACCAGCTGAGACCAGAGAAACTCTGTGTTTTCACTGTTTCCATAGTTAAGAAGCAGTCGGTCACTGAGAGGCTGCTCCACGAGAACGCGCTCTGCTTTCACTGTGTCTCTCTGAGCGAGTGCGCGAGGCGGGGGGCGGAGCTACGGACCGGAGCGCTATCTGGGAGCGCACAGCCACACACACACACACACACACACAGATTCACTCGCCCGCTACTGATACTTCATGACGGCCTGATACGATGATGTTTTAAAAATTATTGTGACTTAGTCAACCACCAACATTTTCGTCTCGTCTCGTCTCGTCAACGAAAATTAAAATAGATTTCGTCATAGTTTTTATTTTCAAAGATTCGTTTTCGTTACGTCTTCGTCTCGTCTTCGTCATGGAAAAAAGGTCGTTAACGAATATATTTCGTCATCGTCTTCGTCAACGAAATTAACACTGTATCAGAACTTAGCAGTCAGTGTGGTTCACAGCTGAAAACCATGGATCTGAACAGTTCATTAATATCTCAGTCACATTTTGACATCATGTGACATTTGAACGTGATTATCTGGAGCATTAGTATTCACCTGTCTTCTTGAGTCCCACTCTGGCATTCAGCTGAAGCCAGTCCGGGGCAAAGTCAACAGAAAGACAGGCCGTTATAAAAATGGAACCTGGGTATGAGGCAGGGTTTTAAACAGCGGTCCCGCTCTGGTGCAGTAACACACTCCCGAACGTCTCCCCTGTCAACATAAAATCCATCTTCTGTGCACGTTGCATACAAACCATGTAACCTCTCCTCCTCGTGTGTTCTTCCCATTGATTTTTCCCCCAAAGGAAATCAATGGAGGGGGGTTCGCTCGCCTTGCTTATCTGAAATGAAAAACGTTTAACGTACATGGGTGGAATCAGTCCCGTTGACAATTCAGCAGTGTCTCTTTTTTTTTTCTTTCTTAAGAAGTAGGTCAATGTTTGTTGATATCTGATGCTGGAAGTGCGGCTGATGGAGCTGCACAGAAAAACACTTTCACAGAACGAGAGCTCTCCTTTCATCCTGTTGTTCTTTCCCTCGTTTTTTTTTTTTTGTATCCATCCTCCTCTTCCTCTCCCACTGTCCCCTGTGCTCTCCTGTCATATCCGCTCTTGACTATGCACAGATGAGGTGCCGAGGTCGGTGTAGTCGTCCATTAGGCTGTGGCGTCTGCACAGGCAGGGAGCCGGGCTGCTGCCTCGTCTCGCCTATCTCCCCTCAGTGGATGAGATAACACATGGAGCTGTCACGTTGTTGTGTTCTGACCAAGGACACGATGAAAAGAGCCCGATGCATTACCATGCAGAGCCTCCACTCGTTTACTTAACTTCCTGTTATCTGGCAGAACGGTGAGCACCGAGAAGTAAATTTCCAATTAATTTTTCCTATTGATGTTTCAGAAAATCGAGTTTTAAGTGTAGAACCCGGCCGAACAGCTACACCAATAAAAAAATGCAGGTGTTTGACTGTGCACATAATAAAAACAAAAATAAAATGTTGATTGATCCCTTTCCAAAAGACTTCCAGCAAGTTTCTTTTTTGAATTTAACCTTGTTGTTAACATAGTGTTGCTATACATTGTGATTCATATCTGTTATGCGTATGAAGCTAAAGTTTCATAACCTAGTACAGTAACGCTGACCAATACAATCATAGCAGATCAAAGCCAAAATGATTTTCGCAGATTTTGGGTTGTGTGCTACTTCATCGCAAATAAAACTTAGAAATTCAGTTTATCTCATATGAACTCTTCTACAGGGGCATAAAACCCAGTTTCACAATCTCGTAGTTTCTGCTCAGTCTACTTTGGATGATTAAAATATTATGGCTGACAATCAAAATCTCTATTTAGCATTTTTTCCAGCTCCATGAAGCTCTGGTTGTAAAAACAGCAGGGATTAAAATTAAATTAGTTAGATTTTCTTGTACAGAAAACGAAACTCATGTCTTAATCAGGCCTTAACAATAAGTGTTGAGCTCTGCAGGTGTAATTAACCTACTTCTCCACACGGGGAAACATAGACTGTAAACGTTATGGAAATGTCTTGGGTTGTGATTTATCACCAGAGAAGAAGAAATGTCAACACTGACCCTGTTTTTCATGTTAATGGCTGCCTCCCTGTTTGTGTATGTGGAGGCTTGAGAAACAGATCATGAAAGAAAAAGAGGAAGAGAAAAGTCTCATATTGTGGTATAACGAAAAAGAGAACTTTGTGTGCGAGTGTGTGTGTGTGTGTGTGTCCACATGTCAGAGTGTGTGTTTGCATTCAAAAGAGAAGATAGTTGTGCAGGGAGGGGAGAAACATTGTGTGTGTGTGTGTGAGTGTGTGTTTGTGTGTGTGTGTGTGTGTATATGACGGGGTGGAGTGTGTGAAAAGAGGAAGGAGGAGAATTGATATTCTCACATTTCAGCACATGCCTCTACTTACACATAGAGATGTATGGATTATGACAGACAGCTGTCCAGTCTCTCTTGGTTTTAATTGCCCGAGCGTCAGTCGGTCGGTGTGAGGTGTCGCGGTCGCTCTCACCTTCCTCCTTGTGGTTGACGCGTCCTCACTTGTGGAGCGATGACTGATCTCAGGGCAGCTAAGGATGACTTACTGGGGGCGCTGCCCAGCCGCCCCCCCACTGAGCCTTTACGCAACAGACGGTGCCACAGTGACGTGAGTTTTGTTGTTTACTTTTCATGGAGTGAGTGATTCTTGTCGCTCCAGTTATTGTTGTGTGTTTAAATCTTCAGGAGGCTCAGGGACAGATATTTGTTTACACCGTGTCGGCTATAGAATCTGATGAAAGCAAATAATTGACTGATGCTATTTTTTGTGAGAACACACTGGAAGACACGGGTCATGTTCTGCAGCACCTCCACTGTCCAGCACATAGTCCTCGGCTCCGGGAGAGGTTCTGTGATGTTACTGTGGAGTCCTCGTGGTTCACTGATAATCTGGTTTTCGCGTGGGACAGTGTTTGTGGATGTTTGCTTTGCAGTGAGAAGCGCAATATGTCCCCGACTATCATATGGCACTGTTTGCTTTCACATGCAACAATGGACCCAGGCTGCACCCTCGGCTTTACGAGGTCAGGGTCAGGTGTGGTTGTGTGTTTGTGTGGGTGGTGATATGTGTAGGTTTACAACTAGGTTTTAGTGCATGCATGAAAATGTATGTGTATGCTTTCCTGGGTCTGTGTGTGTGCATGGGAGTGTGTGTGTGTGTGTGTGTGTGTGTGTGTGTGTGTGTGTTTAGCGAGCCCCGCAGTGCCCCTCCAGTAAATTCAAGCTGTCATGTGGAAACATCAGCCTGGCACTTCAGTCCACTTCTGTTACATGGTGAACAGAGGGCTCGCCCCACAACAAGCAGCGCCTGCAGGGCTGCTGCCATCCCCCCCCCCCCCCCCCCCCTTCATCCCAGGTTGGCTCTGCTCAGAATCCCAATCCTGGCCTGTGCAGATAACACAAGCAGGCCTCAGGGTGTGTTAATGCCGTCGCTGGAGGCATTGTGTTTTCAGGTCGTCCGTAATATCTCAGGAACGCATTGAGGGAATTTCCATCAAATACTCAAAACACATTCTTTGGTCATAACACAAGAGGGAATGTGCTAATCAGGAAAAATGTCCAGGCCAATCTGTAATTGGAAAATAATGATGAACTGATAAACATTTATACCCACATATTCAAAACTGCATAATTTAAAAGTTAATTAGTAAAATACTTTGTTTAATAACATTACTCAGGAACAGAGGAGAGACTGGGCCCATATTCCCTGCTGCCCAAAATTAATTTCCACTTACACAAACATTGCTGTGATTCCTATAATGGTAGGAACCATATTTTTGAAAAAAAATGTATTGAATGTGTCCTTTGAATTTTTAGCTTGGTTCATATTCCATTCACTAACAAGGAGAAGGCTCTGTTTGTTATGCCACAAGTGACAGATGTGGCCGGAGGCACTAAGCCGGGCACAAGCCTCCATCCCAACATCTCAGGAACGCCTTGAGGGAATTTCTAGTAATATTTAAACACAGAAATGCCACTTTGACTCGAAGATGAACAGATTCGATATGGTGGTCAGATGGCGAGGGTCACTGCTGTGTCACAAAACACCATTTCGGGGTAATAACTCAAGAGTAAATGCCTAAACTTATGCCACATTTCCAGGCAGAGATTCAATTTAACCAAAAAGATGAAGCGATAACATTTTCATATCCAAAAGTCACTTCACTGTGACATTGCAATGTTCTGCTAAAACACTTATCTGGCCATTGCTTAACACCATTACTCGAACAGAAGGAGGCCCATGGTCCCCGCAGCTACACCAGTGAGCAGAGGCAGACAAATTGCAAACCAGTAATTGTGCTAGTCCCTTTACTGATGATATAACTTTATTTTCTCTGAACCAGTACAATAAAATTCTGTTGGAAGCCATTCGGAAGGTGTTTATGTTCTGTAGTCGTACATGGTTCAGGTGTGTTTATGAATCAAGGAGCTGGATTAATCCCTTTAGTCTAATGAGCAGCAATGACATCACAAAACCCCCGGGAGGCAGATTAAACCACAACAGGAAACACTTCTCAGACCATTCATGTGAGTTCATGTTTACGATCGGTATTTCCTTTATAGGTTCAATATATCTCCTTCACACACTAACATGACTGTGTGTTTTTATGTGTGTGTGTGTGTGTGTTTGTGTGTGTTGTGTTGGAAGCCACAACCACAGTGATTTCCAGTCAGATGAGCTGTCGCCTGCAGCAACAGATAAAAAGCACCGTGGAGCTCCGAGGCTTGTTTTGTTTCCCAGAAGAGTTGCACCGTGTTTGTCCTTAAGTGTGGAGGAACGATTCTCCTGGCGTTGAATGGAGCTTCAGTGAGAGTGAGGTCAAGTGGGGTGGGGGCTGTGGGGGGGGGAGGCGGCGCTGTCATAGTGATAAATGGAATTGGGACTTCTGAGATTCCACCACGAGGTTTTCGGCACCGCCAGCTTTTCTTAGTGAGCGGTGTTGGAGGATGAGTGAAGGGAAAGCACATCCACACTTTGCTTTGTCTCCGCAAACCATCAAACCCATGTCCCTGTGTGGATCTGTGTCAACTCTCTCCACCAGAGCTCGGACCTGTTTGCCATGATCGAGAGGATGCAGGTACAGTGATCGGCCTCCTGGATCCGCCTTCTTCTCCCCACCGCCCGAACTCGCTCTAATCAAACGCCGTCCTCCTGCACAAAACTTTCCATTTCCTTCTATTTTCAGATCACAACTCTGTCACTCTCCTTATACGTGTGTGTCCATGTGTCTCTGCAGCAGTGACGCCCTCAGGCTGCCTTTACAGACCGTATGCTTCTGAATGTGCTGAGCAGAGCCTTTGTGTTGGGTCTCCTCAACCAGGTCGTTTTTTCTTTTCTGTCACCAGATGTGTGAAATGTTGTGTTTTAGGTAATTTTTTTTCCCATATGTTGAGGTGGATTTGTGAGAATGAGCTTTTGTTTTTGTAAATTAACGCGAGAAGAGTTGATTTTTTGATTGAGACAGTTAAGAGATCAACATCATCATCGCAGACTTTGATCCCCACAGGCATCTTCTTTAACTGGATCATAACAAAGTCCCTTTTTTAAATATTGTTTGATGTAGAGTAGGATGTCTCTACAAAGACAAAAGGTGTTTTTCATTTCATGCATGTACCTGTACTGTACATAGTGGAGACAACTTTAAGGTAGGATTGATAAGTTGTGTCTGAAACAATTTTTCTCTTACTTATTGAAGCTCTCCTCACATCCCGAAAGCCATCAACAGTAAAAGTCGGCTGAAAAAATATAAACGTGGCCAATCACTTCATTTAGACCAAATAAAGTGATAACTTTGATTAAAGGGCTGATGGGCTGAGATGTGATGAATCTGATACATGTAGTGTAGCCTGCTCTTAAAAGCTTTTCCAGGATTACCAGCTTAAATGAAAGTGATCTATTAGCTGTTGCATTGCTGTGTCGGACTTCATCATGATCCCAAAACACTGGAAACATAATCTAATTAGTCTATTGTGTATTCGTTAATTCATTTTCCGTACATTTTATAAATATCCACATTCACGTTCTCACATGAAGGCCCCTCTTTAAACTTTCAGGAAAAGGTTGAGAGTACAGCGCCTGCCTGAAAGCAGCTTTTGGTGGAAGCAGGGCCGGGTCTAGACAGGCATGTATGAGGGGGCAGCCACAAATCTTGAGGGGGCATTGTGCCTAACCCTAACCCTAACCCTATTTAGTTTGAGGGGGCACAACATTTATTTGAGGGGGCCAGGCCCCCTCTTGCCCCTGCCTAGACCCGGCCCTGGGTGGAAGCATTGATATATTGTTGAAAGGGCCATGAACATATTATTTAGCAGTTGGAAAAAACTTTCTGAAGTTGTGGAGCCATCGAGCTTGTGAGGGTCTTGATGTTTAGACCAGAAGACATGGTTCCTACTGCTCATGCACTCGTTTCAAACATCAGGAGCTTCTCAAGAATCACTGTGATATTTTAGCAGCTTTAAACCTTATTTGTTTTGTTTACTCTTGGTTGTTTAGCACCGGAACAACACAAGAGCAAACTGTCTGAGCTGTGGTGATTTTCATTTTATGATTAGTGATGCATGTTCTCCAGAGCAATGAGGAAGGGAAAGAGAAACAGAATCAGAGTGGAGCTGTCTTCAAAGAATGAACTTGATGAAAGCATTTCCAATTTCCTCATCATCTCCCTTAGACCTTTAAAAAAAAAGAAGAAAGAAAAAATGCATTAAATCGGATACGTTTCACATTCTTGCTGCGGGTTATTTTACGCATATGGCGACTGATCAGGGATCCTTTGTTAACCATCTCTCGGTCCTAACGAGTCAGCAGAGTTAGAACAGATATAGAACAGATGGAAGCCTTGGGGGCCTGAAGTGGAATCATGGTTGTATTGTGGTTCGTGGGAACCGACTCCTGTGTTCTCATCCACTTCTCTTTATCTTTGTCACTGCACTGTCGTCTCTCTCTCCTCTTTACTTCCTCTCTGGTGATTGAGCTTCTTTTATGAAAACATGAATTACTATCACCAAGAAGTATCTCGCACTGCGCAAGAAATATCTCTAACCTCGACAATGAAAAATGAGTGTTTGTGTATCTTCTCACACACGAGGCGGTGTTTAGTAGATATTTCACCTTGTTCCATCAGTGTCATATCGTTTTCTTTCTCTCAACAGGGTTTCAGAATGGATGAGCAGAGATGCAGCCTCCCCCCGCCCCTCAAGGTGAGTCTCAAATCGTCAGATCTCCTCACAGAGCGCAGTCTGGTAATGCATCTATAATGGGAAAGTCCTAAACCTTTTCCTTATCAGCCGTCAGACAGGCTCTAGGGTGCTCGCAAGCTGGGTTAGGAGCTGGAAGGGGGACTAGGACTGAAATATCCACTGCTGTCCGTTACTTAGACTGAAAGTCAGGAAGACCACCCAGTAGATCGTAATCATCAGAAAGAAAAATATGGAACTGTTGGGGTTTGGCTCAAACTACAGGTTGTGTGTATAATCAGTGTTTGAGGTAAATACTCATATATATATAATGGCTGTTTGACCACATGGTGTTCGGAAGGTTCTGCACTTCAGTTGTCATGAATGATTAAAAATATAACATTCAGCGTGTTAGCTATCAATAAGTGGCCAACTGCTGTGGACCATAGACTTTACGTAAACATAGATGATGCGTCTCCTGTTGCACAAAAATGAATCAAAAATATCCAGAATAAGGGTTTTTAATAAGAACCTCCGTAAAGAACAGAAACATCTTGGAGAAAAGATTATTCGACGTGTATTTTAACTTTTTTGTTTGGTCCGTGTAGCATCGACTAACATGGAGGAGACAGGTTTATGACCTATACTCCACCCAGCCAGCAGGGGGCGATTAAGATGATGTTGCCTCGTTTTTGGGAATTTGTCCTTTAGTCCATCTTGAATACAATCAATTATGTGGAACCATGACAGTTTACATCTCACACTATATCTAAATTATTATTTGAAACATTATTGTGTCAGGAAGCAGTTAATGAACATGTCCTGTAAATAACTGAACACCTCTTGACAACATAATGCAGCGACAGTGGTGAGTGGGTTTTTAAATGAACCATTTTCCAAATGCCAGTTTTTAGTCACGATAGCGTCTCCGGGTCTGAAATATCTCAATAAATATTGGGCACAATATTGACTTTGCTGATCATCTGACATTTTCTCCATAAGGTCGAAATGAAATGTCAGGAAATTAGTCCTCATCACTCTGACATTTAGTGCCTCCTCCATGGCAGCTGTATGCCAGAAGTACAGGATCATATAGTGCTAAAAGAACTGTGACTAAACTTAGTTGAATATAAAAACGAAGCTTTCTCTCTTGCTCTCTGAAATGCAACAGGTCCGGTTCTGCTCTGCTGGGGACGTTCAAATGCAATCTGGGGGGTAATGGAGAATATCGCCTATCTGAAATTGAGGGGAGAAAGTGGGCTCGCAAAAAAAACTGAAATTGCAGGCTGATATCACAAAATGGCTTCTGGAGTGCAGCGAGCATCACAGATTAATTCCACTGCAACTAAATAGAATTATCAGAGAGTTAAATGAGAAATATTTGTCATTGTGTGATGACCACTGATGTGTTAAAAAGAAAGTCCTGCATGCATTAGCTGCCTGTTGGCTCCTCTCACACCAACACATTCAAATCCAGCAGTAAGCAGGTTGCTTTATTCATGTTTTATTAACATACCAAGAGGTTTTGGTAGTTATATGTAAAGTATATGAATATAGTGGGAAATGGAGGAACATCAGATATTTCCATGGTGGCCTCTGTCATGTTTGCATGTTTGCTACTCTAGAAAAGGGGATTTATCAGCAGAAAGTCAATTTATATTCACTATAATGTTTTTATTAGTGTGTACATACCTGTAACTAAGAATCCATGTCTTGTGATTACCTGAGCGTGACACCTCGACATTCCACATCGACAGCAGGTCCTCTTCCATGGAATCCACCATGTTGCAGAGTCCATGTTTCTAGAATAAACTGTAAATACGTGTTCACTTCCCCCAACAATCCAGAAATGAAACCAAAATCTCTCTGACCCTCATGACACCATCTAACCAGAAGAGCCACAGTCGTGGTCGGGGGGGTTGGAGCCACAGTAGCGAGGTCACGCTTGACCAATGACACTTTATTTAACTTCTAGACCTGTTAGACCACGATGCACAAACCAAACCCGATATGTACACATTATGCAACTTCCCCACCAGGCTCCACTAAATCATACCAACTGGACCTTTTAATGCTCATTGTTAGTTTACGACAAGAAGCTCAAACTGAATGTTTGCCAAGTTGACTCATATTTCTTTCCCTCCCTGCAGACAGAAGAGGACTATATCCCTTATCCCAGCGTCCATGAGGTAGACACCTTATAGATGTTTAAACGGGTGTTCTGGAATAATGAAAGCAATGCAGTGCTGACTATTAGTTTTCTTTCTCAACATCCATATTGTCCCTCGTGGTCAGGTTCTGGGTCGCTGCAGCCCTTTCCCACTCATCCTGCTGCCACAGTTCGGAGGCTACTGGATCGAGGGAAACAATCATGAGCCCAAAGAAGCACCGGAGGCTGAGCAACCTCCCTGTCCCTCCACCCACATCAAACTGGAGACCAACAGCACCGCCAAGATCTACAGGAAACATTTCATGGGCAAGGTGAGGAGGGGGAAACCTGATTGTCTGCTGGGTCATTTGTTTGTGTGTTATCTACCAGAACAACTCTTAGGCACGTGTGTTCCCCAAAAACAACTCTTCCTGGACGGCATGGTGGTAGAGAGGTTAGCACTGCTGCCTCACCACCAGAAGGTTCGAGGTTTGAACCCTTCTGTGTAGGTTCTGCACGTTCTCCCAGGCTTACACAGCTTTTGTCCAGCTTCCCCTCACAGTCCAAAGACAAGCCGGTTAATTAGAGTATCTAAATTGCCTGATAGTTGGCTGTATGTTGGGTCTGTGATGGACTGGCGACCAGTTCAAGAGCCCACTGTCTACTGGGATTGGCTCCAATCTGTAAATCTACTGCATCCATTACATATACATTATAATGGAGCTTGTTTCACAGCCTTCCTTCAGCCACATTCCTGTTTCTCCCTTCAGCCGCTCCACCTCAATGCAGCATTGTATTTTTAATTATCGTGTCCGGATTTGTTTGTGCATGAACGTTTCTTCTGCTCCTCTGCCCCCAGGAACACTTTAATTACTACACCATGGACGCTGCCCTGGGCCACTTGGTCTTTTCCATGAAGTATGATGTCATTGGGGATCAAGAGCATCTGCGCTTGATGCTTCGGTACATTTCCCATTTTCTTTATCTCTGACCTGTTCTCTCTCTCATTTGCATTTATTCTGTTTTCCTTTTCAATCATTCCTCTATTCTATATTTGACTCCATCCTGGCTTCTGTGTAATGCAGTCATTTATTTAGCATTTACCCTCTGAATCACTCCATGTAAATCGTATTTGCACACATGACCGCTTTTTTTATCTCCGGTGCTAAGGATTGCATTAGGTTGAGAAAAAATGACTCTATTCTCAATGTTGCTTCAGTGATGAATTAGAAATGTTATGAATAGGCGGCTCAGTGGAAAGGCCTGCCGCCGCTGTCAGAGGTTGAACCATAATTCCACATCTAATTCATCTTCAATTAAACATGACATCAAACGTTTGTAGAAGCTTTTGTGAAAGTTCTAACATCTTTTCTGCAAAATGATTTGGTTCAGTCACAGAATTTTGTGAAATTTGTTTTACTTGTTTTATAAGACCTGACCTGGTCTACGCTGCTCCAGTGGGTGAGATATCCACTCCAGTAACGAACTGGTACATCAGAATGGATTCATATAAAGACAAGAGTAGCCAGTGGTAAATAAGCTCTCTGTGGCTTAGCTACTACTATTAGCTTTCGACAGCCCGAAGGTAGGATCGTCATTATGGAGGGAACACACTGTTAGTTTCAGGGGCACTGGTGTTTTAATGGGTCCAGATTTGAACTGGAGATAATTGTGGGTCCAGTTCGGTTGGATGATTTCTCACACAGGACTCTGCTATAGACCCTAAAACGGACTTCCATGTGCATCACATCCTGTACCTCAATGCCCACATATAACGAGCGATGCTACGTGACTCACCTATATACATCATTCATATATATATATATATATATATGTCCGTGCCCTGAGCTCTCTGTATAGATGTTGACTCTGAGAAACTGTTCCACAAATTATTCAACCATCAGCCCACCGCTCCTCTCTGTTGTACAAGCCGGGTCTGTTTTGGCCAACCACCCACCATCAGAACTCACTCGCTGAAATCCTCCACACCTTCACACTCTGCTAGAGACAGACGAGGAGGGGGGGGGGGGGGGGGGGGGGGGGGAGGCATAGAACACAACGTACCACACAAAACCTGTGAATTAATTTTAGCACCTGAGAGACTCCACTCCAGATTTTTTAATAGCTGCAGTCCCTGTTTGTTAATGGAGCTGCAGAGTGGTTGAGTGTAGTAAGGTAGCAGGCGCTCGGCCCTCCACTTTTATCTTTTCACACAGTGATGTCGTGCGCTGCGTGGGCGCCACCCACGGTCACTCCGTCATCCAGGTCAAACCCCGTCACCTCAGCTGGTGTAGTCACTGGCGAGGACTCTCGGTTCATATTTAAAGAGACCTTCCTCCATTCAACCATCCATTACCTGCACCGCTCATCCTCTCAGGGTCACAGAGAAAGACCTGAATGATAGAAAATTATATCTTTGTGCCAACTCTTATTTTCTTCAGTATAGAATCACAGGCTGTTAGTGCAAATTGACTGTTTGACAAGTCTCAGTCTCCTTTATCGCTGTTGCTGCACCTGCTTTCCGCTCATAAACACACACAAACACACACACACACACACATATTGTGTCAATTCAGGGGGGTCGACAAACTGGTTCTTCTATCTCTGAGAAACAAAGGCTCCAGAGGGTGGATCCATAGAATAACAAAGTGCTGCGAATAGATGCACTGTATGAATGTGTGTGTGAATGGGTTAATATAAAACTGAGCTGTAAATCGCTTTGAGTGGTCATCAAGACTACAAAAGAGCTTTATAAATACAATACCATTTACCATTTACGCTTTGGTGTCAAATCGTACAAAGAAATAATGATGTGTTGTGACGTCTGATGCTTAAGTATCAGGCTTCAACTCAACATGATTCAAAACTAAGGGCCACTAGTATCCGTATAATATTGTAAAGTCTCGACCTCACTCTGTAAAGAGGCTTGAGATAATGTGATTTGTCGCTTTACAAATATAATTGAATATGAATATTTGTCCAGATGTTGAACTATTGCACTGTGAATGTGAGCCGCCATAAGTAGCTCAGATTTTCTGAAGACACAGTTCTCTTGGTGGTGTTTATCTTAGCCCTCCGACAGAGCAGTGACCTCTTACATAAGAGAAATTACGGAGCCGTTCAGCCTCCTCCCTGGCAATCTTGTCTCGGACACATCAGGTGTCAAGACCATTACACACACCCGGCTCCGCACAGCGTGTAGTGGAGAGGTCTCCTTTGAATGTGCGAATCACTCGCATGAAGGCCGAGCAACAAAGAGGAGAAGCATTCAAGCCCAAGGATCCTTTCGCGTTAGGGAAGAGAACTTTGACTTTTCAAAATTTTCTTTTCAGCACAAAGCTAAAAACCTACCACGATGTTATTCCCATCTCCTGCCTTACCGAGTTCCCCAATGTTGTTCAGATGGCCAAGGTAGGCAGTTGTTATCAGCTCTAACTTAAAATCTGCTGTATTTATTAAAGACACTATTTCACTATGTCAGCATATATTTAACAAATCTAATGATGCTCAATGTGTTTTTCCACTTGCAGCTTGTTTGTGAAGAAGTTAACGTGGACCGGTTCTACCCCGTCCTCTACCCGAAGGTAGGCACTGGTTCCTCATCGTGACTTGTACCTGAGATTTCACTTGCACCAACTCTACAGCTCCATGAATCCGACCTTAAACCTCTTGTCTTCTCCTCCTCAGGCGTCAAGGCTCATCGTCACCTTTGATGAGCACGTGATCAGCAACAACTTCAAGTTCGGAGTTATTTATCAGAAGTTCGGCCAGGTGGGTGCGCCTCAAAGAGAGAACGCTGCTAGTCTTTTCTGTTGAGTCGTATGTCACGGAGTCATGGAAATGCACTTTCCCCGGTCCTTGCAGACATCGGAGGAGGAGCTGTTCGGGAACATGGATGAAAGTCCGGCCTTTGTGGAGTTCTTGGAGTTCCTGGGCCACAAGATTGAGCTTCACGACTTCAAAGGGTTTGTACACTTTACATTTCGATTTCCTCCAGCGGAACCTTTCAGCACTTTAGGGTTAGTTCTCATTATAGCACTCAGCCTGCCAGAAGAAGGCCACTCGTCTCTTTGCTATTGATCCGAGTTAAGTTTTGAATGAATCCGTGAAAAATGATATTTGTAGTGGTTCCAACTTTGTGACTGAGTTGGCAGAAGAAGTGCCCGGTGGTGTTTTCTCAATGATGGACAAGCGTGGATGGCCCGGGCCTCTCCTCGCCTGTTTCTTCACTTCCTTCTTCCCTTCACTCTCCTCCTCCCTTTCCTCCCCAGGTTCCGAGGGGGGCTGGATGTCGCTCACGGGCAGACGGGCACAGAATCCATCTACACAAACTTCCATAATAAGGAGATTATGTTCCACGTGTCCACCAAGCTGCCGTACACGGAGGGAGACTCGCAGCAGGTACAGATCCATCATCACAGAAACTCATTTGACTTTCCAGAGCAGTTCTCAATATCCTCGACTGATTGATTTGCGAAGGCCTCTCCTCGTGACACCATCATGTGTTTGATTGCAGCAGCAGCAGCAGCTCGTGGGTCGGAGGCTGTGACATCCTCAATTTGAATTCTTTTAAAGTTGAGGAAGCAAGATGAATTGTTTTAATCTGTAATTAGCCTCATTCTGGGGGAACGGAAAACAAAAAGCGATAAAGTCTTAAAAGTAGTTGAAGCAACAGTTTGATGTTTTTTGGAAACTCACTTGATAACTTTACCGCCAGAATGAAGAGATAAACCCACTCTCGTGTCGGGAACAATAAATCTGTAGCGCCAGCCAGCGGGTGATTAGCTCAGACTCCAACAGGAAGCCTGGAAAAAGGAAGGAAACAGTCTCTGGCTCTGTAGCAAACAAAATCTGCCCCAGTGGCAAAATAAATCTCCCTAATTACCATCTCATTTGTTTATTCCATACAAAAATTGATTTCCAGTCTTTTCTGCCAAGCTGAGCTAACGTGCTGTGGTCTGTTCATTTCATGTTAATGTGGTAGAGACATAGAAGTGGAATCGATCCTCATCATGTAATTCTCAGCCAAGAATCTATCGTCTATTTCTCCCTGTATAGTAGTTTGAGGCTTCACGTACAATAATAATAATATAGTTTATTTATATAGCACCTTATACAGCCAGGACAGGTCTGAAAGCAGCTGGTGTCTAACTATTCTTTCAGCCTTTTGGGTTTTACCGCTGCAGTACACACTTGCTGAGCATTTATTCAGGTTTGGCAGGTTCGCTGCTGTCGTAGAGAAACAAATCAATCTGTGACATTTACAAATTCCTCCGGCGCCGCGATGTTCTCTCGTGACTTTTGAGTTTTCTCCTCTGTTTGTTTGCCTGGGAACCTCCATCTCTGTGATGCCTTGTCGGATTGGGCGACATTAGTCCTTAGCTGCTCGTCACTGTCTCTAAGAGTGTGTGCAACATTGTTAACACAGTAA
The DNA here is from genome assembly GCF_947347685.1 of Pleuronectes platessa. NCBI lineage: Eukaryota > Metazoa > Chordata > Actinopteri > Pleuronectiformes > Pleuronectidae > Pleuronectes > Pleuronectes platessa. Next base: position 6,207,601 of record NC_070627.1, on the reverse strand, counting down.
CGCTGCACAGATGGTCCATGTGCATGAGGAGAAAACAGGGGAACTTAACCCGCAGCGACATGATATGATCGATGAGGCGTAGCTCCCCCATAGTGCTGCAGCAGGACTTCAGAAAGAGAGAAGGTGCAGCATTAATGTCGTCAGATCTGATTTGAGGATGTAGCCTGTACTTCATTGCCAGATGTCAAGCGTCTGAATGAATGTGTTTCAGCTGTCGGGCGTCTGACAGCCTCTGTGTAAGTAAATACTAAAGCTGGCACCTAATGAGCTTGAGTGATGCACGCCTCGTCTCCAAGAGGGTGCCTGTTGATTTAAAGGAAATCTTCCCCTCCACTTTTTAAAAAATCTCTGTACACTTGTCTTTCGTTTTTACAAAGTGTCTCACAAAACATAAAATTATGATAGATGCTCAAACCAGCCTTCCAGGCCAGTAGGTGGCGATACTTGAACGATCCACTGAATACCAGAGAAGAACAATGTGCTCCAAGTTTTACATCAGGTGAGACAGTGATGCTCCATTTAGCTACAGCTTTATAATTAGACTGAGTCGTGATAACCAAACTTAGAGAAAACCATATATAGCTTCCGTTGATGTTGTTGTTGTTGTTTCTAGCTTGTACTTATTACACAAAGCAACAGTGGGCGTGGGCGAAGTTAGCTGTGACATCATCGTTTCCGAAACTCGGATTCAAAGAAACCGGAGTTTTTGAGAACCTGCTGTTTGAAAGTCGTTTGTAAAAATAAGTTTGAGTGAAAAACATCTTTTGCATGTTGACAAGAGGGAAGAACGCAGAGGGAAAAGTGAGTTTTGCTAAATATTTGCATAAAATGACCAGAATTGTTACAGAAAAATCGTCTGGTTTGGACAAAGGTCTGAATTTTCTTTTTCATTTATGTCAATCATGTCAGTTTGATCTTTGTATTCGCCAATAAGAATAATTTTGTATCAAGATGATTTGTTTATAAGTGCTCCAATCAGAAATACAAAGCTTTTTTAAAAACATTTTCTGAGCCAGTGTTAAATTCTGAGACATTCGCAGATTTTGGAAAAATAAACGGATGCGTCACTCTCTTACCCTTTGAGCGATGTAAAACATTTTTATTTTCTACTCAGGAATTTATGTCTGGCTGATACGACTTCAGCAAACAATAAAAACTCACCGGAGCCTGAAACAGATGGTTGATTGTTCTCATGTAAACAGATGGACTGGTTAGAGATGCCGTGGTGTCAATTCTTCCTGCAAAAGAATCGTCTATAAATCCCAGAATAAATGTTTGCACACGATTGTTCTTCTCTTTAGACATTTTATAGCAGCAGCAGCTCAACCTGGTGTGAAGTGGTTTAGCTAACAGCCTGCACTTTACTGTGGTAAACTTCCTGGTGGCTGACGCAGGGTTATCAACACATGCTGCTGCAGAGACACTGTCAAATGTGATCAGGCTTCTTTACTGAGTCTGATGGAGAATACTGCCAACGTCTGCACTGGGTATATTTATCAGGGATTTCTGTTTACCACCAAACTGTATCTGCAGAATCAGATGGATCTCCTGTGACTTGCATGCTGTGGAGGGATTTAGGTCACAGCGTCCTCGTGATAAGAAACGTTTTGGAGGGATGAACAGGGCATTGTGATATCCACTGGTAATTTTACAGTTTCATTTCTCATGGGAAAGCATTTATGGCACATTGTCTCAAATGTGAAATCCACCCCGACCACTGTAAATCTCTCCTTACAGATATTTACTTCTGACAAAGAGATGCTGTTCAAAGTTGTCCGTTTGTTTGTTGGTTAGTTTGTTTGTGACCAAGGTGACACAAAACCCTTTGGACAAATTGTGACTTAACTGGGAGGACGGGGCAGGAATGGGTCAGGGAAGAACCCATTACATTTTTGGTGCAGCTCCATATCAGGGGGCGGATCGAGGAAATGTTTTCATCGCTTTCTTTAACACGTCAACATTGTCGAAATTAGCATTTATTTACATTTTCACTGATTTCCTGGGGAATAATTCATGGGTCTTGATGAAATAAATCAGCCACATTGAAGAGACTGATTTCTATAAGTGTGTGCAATTTGGTGCAGCTTGATTAAATATAAGCGGACTGTCGGGGTCTGGGTGCAGGTCTGCGCTCTATTAAATGTCATCCCAGTTATTGCTAGTGAGATGGTTTTTCAGTCACATCTTCCCTGATGTTCATGGGAGCCTGCTTTAAATTGCCCTGCTAAACGTAGTCGTGACAATATAGATTTAAAATTGATTTAAAAAAAGAAGGTGCCCCTAATGCTTGGCAATACCGGGCGATTTAAAAGATATTAAGTGGATGAAAACTCGATGCTCGGGCACAGTCTCTCTGTCCTTCAGTAAGTTTCCTTTCGCCAACTTTAAGCTTCTTGGCAACGAGGGAAAAGCAGCCGCTCTGCAATGTACTGGTATTTAGATTTCTTAAGCTTACACACCACCAACACATCTGAAACCCTTAATTATTCTAGCTTGTTCATACCTAACTTGAAGCTAAAGATTAAGGGTCGTTGCACAGTTATTATAACTTAGATATGAGTATTATATCCCATTTTTGCAAAGAGATCCTTATAAATTCCACCCACTGCTCCTTGGGAGTAGATTTTTGGCCTATGTGTCCGTATATACCTATAAATATCACCCATACCCATGATATATTTAGACTTAATTCACTTTTTATAGAAATGATTGAGACACTTTTCAGTGTGTTGACTCATTAGCAGAAGTCATCAGGAAGAGCTTGGCTTCCATTTCCTGGCTGATATATATAAAACTGGGTTGTCAAGCATTTCAGAGAAGAGGTTGTACTCTTGGATCAAACTCAACGTCCACTCTCTGCTGGGACTATATTTACTCCCAGTCGATCTCCTCTTGTGCGCGCCCAGGACGTGACAGCTCTGTGTTTGTGACTCTAACTGGTTATTTGATGCGTTTCCGCTGTTGTTAGTTTCTGTTTATCTCTGCCCCCCCCCCAGCTGCAGAGGAAGAGGCACATCGGCAACGACATCGTAGCCATCATGTTCCAGGAGGAGAACACGCCCTTCGTCCCAGACATGATCCAGTCCAACTTCCTGCACGGCTACGTGGTGGTGCAGGTGGAGAACGCGTGCACGGACAATGTCACCTACAAGGTACGTGTTCGGGACAGCGGATACTTTATCAAGGCAGAGCAGTGACTTGTCTGTGTGGCTTTAAAAAAGCAGGACCACGTTTATCACAGTTAATCCTTGGGAGAGGTTCCACAGGCTCAGCTCTCCTGCTCTGTGTTCCAGGTGTCTGTGACAGCGAGGGATGATGTTCCTTTCTTCGGGCCGGCTCTGCCTGACCCGGCCATCTTCAAAAAGGTCTGCAATCAAACAAATGCATTACCTCACATGTCATAGCCTTTCATCACTCAGCTGTCCCCTCTCTGCACTTACTCATGTGCTGCTGTGGCTTAATGCCTGTATTTACACGAGATGACATTAAGGAGTGACGGTCATTTACAATATCAATGATATTGAGTTAAATAGAAAGAGGAGGAAACTCTCTTTACCGAAATAAGAGCCAATACAGAGGAATTAGAGAAATAAAGATTGTGAAAATATTTGTTATAACATTACATTCATTAACATGACTTTAAAAAGCCAAGTAAACAGTTTTGTGAGACATTACAGAATTTAGCTAAATTTAAAGATGCTGTATTTTGTTCCATGATTTTCATAGTTCAGAACCAACTTGTGGGACACGAAGTTAAAGCCAGTTGTTTAAGCGGGTTTGATGAAGTCTTATTGGTGAAGTAATAATCTGGTAGTTTCCAGTCAGAGCTTTATAAGTAAGTACAGGTAATAATGATACATTAAGGTAAACCGGGTCATCCCCAGCTCCTGCAGTCTGTATTCTGACGTTTTTACCGATTTGAAATAAATAGAAATCACCATGTGGTGGTCGGATCAAATCAGAGTAATAGTACACAGAGGTGTAAAAATACTTTGATTCAATGTGACACTAGAAGGTCAGAGGACATCGGCTGAGTGGGCGATTCTCCATATGTGGCCCATGATGCATTTGTGTTCACACGGCGTGAAGAATGAGACCACATGAGTCCAAGACCTCCTCACAATCAAGTGAGGAGGTGCATTCACTATGTACTTAGCTCTGACCAGGTCTGAACGGGGGTCAGCGAATCCTAAATCGCTCCCCCTGTCGCTGGATGACTGTTATAGAATATAGGTGAATGTGACTGGTGGAGTAAAGTGTTATATAAATTCAGTTGATTTGACTTTTCCTTTTGCTCGTGTCTGTCAGGGCCCAGAGTTCCGTGAGTTCCTCTTCACCAAGCTCATCAACGCAGAGTACGCCTGCTACAAGGCTGAGAAGTTTGCCAAGCTGGAGGTAAGTGTGTGTGTGTGTCTCTGTGTGTGTGTGTTTGTGTGTGTGTGTGTGTGTGTGTCTGCTCGGTGGGGAGAGATTTCAGGTGACAACACAGATTACCTCTAATCTCCAGCGCTTCTCAAACTGCCACAATGCAAATGAGCTCGACTCCTAATATTTGCTGTCTGCCGACTCTGGAATTTGAGACTCCAGAGTCGGCTCCTCCGCAGACTGACGGGGCGTTCTTCTTCTTCTTGTGGTTGTCAGGAGCGCACACGCACTGCCCTGCTGGAGACGCTCTACGAGGAGCTGCACATCAACAGCCAGTCCATGATGGGTCTCGGTGGGGATGAAGATAAGCTGGAGAACGGGGGCGGAGGAGGAGGAGGAGGAGGAGGAGGCTTCTTCGAGTCCTTTAAGGTAAGGGCCTCATCCCTCATTTGATGCGACGCTCCGTTAATCTGCAGACGCCACATGCATTAGAGGGAACGGTGACGAGCGGAGAGAAACTTCCAGGATGCTTTATTTTGTTCAACCCCCCTTCCCCCCCCCCCCCCCCCCCCGTCTCTTGGCCGGGACTCTGGGTATTCACACATGAGAAAACAAAGCAGAGGGAAATTTGTAGTATCTCAAAGGACCAGCCCTGTGGCATTTGATTTTCCTCACCCGGCTGTGCCTGCTGAACTCAGTGTGTTTTCACATGATGGTGTGGGGAGTTTTATTATTTTTTTTTATTTTTTTTCTTGAAGCTGTTTGTGTGTGAAAGGCACTTTGCTCTGACTGGGAGTGCTCCATCAATGACCATTAGGGCTGTGGAGCTCCGGCGCTGAGGCCCGGCAGTGGAAGCTGTGAGTGTGTGTGTGTGCCTGCTGAAGGATTTAATGACCCCTCGTTAGGGAGTTGATGATGCAGTTTGCATGTCTCCCGATGGGCAGCGTTCCCTCGCTGTTTTTCTTTCTTCTTCTCTCTCTGTGTCGCCGACTTGCTCTCGGTTTTTTATTTTTCTTTGCAGCTTCAGAGAAATATACCAACGGTTCCCACAGTGTCTGTTCTCTCTCTCTAGATTCATCTCTCTCCTCCATTGCTCCGTACACTACATCTATAAATGTGTCTGCAAGTCCTCCCTCTGTTTTTCTTTCAGCCTCTCTCTTTCACACCTCCACAATTTCAACCACACAAACATTTCCCACTCTCCCTTTCTCGCTAAGACTTTGTTTTTGTTGGAAAACATCGAAACTAAAACGATCCCTGTCCAAACAAGCTTTTTCTTTTTGTCTTGAGTCTTAATCCCCAACACGCCTGAAAGCACATATCAACATGGGATTTGTCGCAGATTGTTTTCGAATAATAACTCATGTCCCATGCTGCGCTCTACACTGGTAGCCAGTGGTTTCATCCGGTCACGTGATGGGAGCCTGACGAACACACGAAGGCTACGTCACGACCAAAAACAGTGACTAAGATCGTTTCCGATATCTCTGTTTCTACCTGTCTAGACCAGAACGCAGCCCCAGAGTTTTCAAACAAAAATGGGGCCGGCTGTGTTTCCAAACTTCTCCGGTTAAGCACTTCGAAAACTCTGGAGAGGTGTAAACACTAAGCTTAGCCGTCGTTTTATTACACGAAAACTTAGCACTGTGGAGGAAGCCTCTATCTGCTCTGCTTTTATGTGCTATTATATCTTAGTTTATGGCCACTGACACATTATCTACACTGACCACCTGATAATTACTGACACTTTTCTTAACCTGGTCAATCGTCCTCCTGACTCCGTTAGCTATCTTTCCCTTTTATTATTCATATTTATCCTCTGACACGTCTGAAACGCAGACTGGGTCAAAACAACAGTTTCCTCCCACGTGGTCAAAGATGACACCTTCAGGACGCGTTTCAACACCAGGTGTGAACAGACGACCTTCACACTGTCCACTTGTGATCAGATCCCTCAGGACAGGTGTTCCTACCTGGGTCCCTCTCTCTCTTTCACACCTCCACACATTTTTAAACCCAGCAAAGATCTCCCACTCTCACTTTCTCCATCTGCTGTTTTCCCACTGTGTGGACTTCACTGCTGCTGTCTCGCCCACTTCCACTCCCACTGTTGCTCCTCCTCGTTCTTCCTTGCTCCATGCTCCACCCCCCCCCCCCCTCCCCCCCATGAAAAAAACAAAGCCCAACCCCACACTCCACCCGTAGACTTCATCGTCCTCCGCTACACACTCTCCTCGACCTTTTTTGGACTCCCACTTCTTCCCCCCAGTTGCTCCCTGCTCTCCCAGTTGACCTGCACTGCCCCTAAGTGTTCAAAACATAGTCCTGCATAAAGAAATATGCACAAATACTCACAAAATGATGTATAAGCTCACATTTGTTTCAGAAAAGGTTCAAATTCATATTATTATTCAAATTTGGCCAGTTGTTGACTACTGAAATATATCAGGATATGTAATATAGTGTAGATATATTTTAGTACACAGAAGCATAGCTTTTACACCCTTACTGGGACTTAGCTAAGGGTATTTTGGACAAAGAACATCTATTTAAAGATATTCTAGATGAGACATTCACTGTAGTAGCAATACTCTTCATCAATTTCTACGTGTTGGTCGATGTAAACATATCCGTCAGTGTGTTGTGTTTCCACACGACGCCGGTGGATCCATTGACACCATATCTCCTCGTTTCTCTCTGTAGCGGGTCATCCGCAGCAGAAGCCAGTCTATGGACGCCATGGGCCTCAGTAACAAGAAGTCACACACAGTCTCCACTAGTCTCAGTGGCAGCTTTACCCACAATCCCGCAGAGAGCCCCAAAACCCCAGGGATTGTAAGTAAGCCATTTTGGTTCACATGATGCCCACCCAACACACAACGCACACTCAGGACGATGGTTTATATTTATATTTATGTCTGTTCACAGACTCCTCAGCCCCTGTTCTTTCATATGAGCGTTACTCCTTCTGCATATTAAAGCACCTGACTTACATCATTATGTTCATTAAGTCCTCACATTTTAATTTCACTCTTGCTTTGTTTTAAAGTGTCTTTCACTGATTGTCTTTCTTTCTATTTATGACTCATGTTGCTTGTTTTTAATTGCTTGTTTTTCTTCTTTCTTTGTGTTGACAATTAACGTCACAATTCATCCTCAGCATTTCATTCCTTCTCATGTGCTGAGAGAGTCTCAATCACCTCAGGGCAACAGTTAGATACTCAACCGAGTGTTTGTGAGTCTCTGACCTGAGACCTGTAGTGAGCTCAGTGTAGCAGCAGTTTGATTACCCAGACTCCCTCCCTTCCCCAATGTGCTTCAGTCATGTCTCCTCCCGTAAATGTTTTTAACTTTTCTCTGCAGCCTTGTGCATGTGCGGCTGGAGAACATGCATGGCCAGAGCCACACCTGTCACGAGCACACCATCATGGTTGTATCTGTTTCAAAAACGCTGTTCAATGCGTTTTACTTTGCAAATAATTCGGTTACTGACTGTATTTTTGAGTCGTAACTAGATTCACCCTGTATCGGAAAGTTTACCGAAGCTTTTCTAGAAGCTACGCCCTTTTTTGGATTGCGCCACGTTCTCTTTGCCCCTTTTTCCCAAGGGGGATGAGATGATTCACAGAAGAGCATTAACGAAAAATACGAAATAAAAAAGCCACAACACTACTACTAAAGCTACACTACTGCAGAAGCCACAACACAACCACAAAACCACAACGCAACTGCAAAAGATAGAGATAGAGCCTTTGTCGTATGATCTCTGACTTTTATTATTTGTGTCTGTATTATTATTATTTCTCGACTCTGATTGTTTGTCATGTTTATATTGTTTACAAGTGTTTGTTGTAAAACACTTGACTTGTATTGAAAAGTGCAATACAAATAAAGTTATTATTATTAAAAGCCACAATCCAACTACTAAAGCCAGAACACAACCGGATAAAAATACGTGACCGCAACTGCTTTCATGTTCTCCGTCGATGTGCTTGTGTGAGATGTTTCAGCCGCCGTTCTTCTCTGCCTCCGAATGCATCACGACACAGACCTGCTGTTCTCAGAGCAGAGGCTGTCCACCCTCCTGTGACGGAGCCCCGGCCGGCATCTCCTCTGAAAAGCCTCTCACTGTTTCCTCACTGTCATGTCTTCTCTGTATGATCTCTCGTCGTGAGCTGCTGTTTCAGGCTCCTTTTTGCACCTTGTTGTTTAAATTCTTTGTGCCTTGTGCATGAGATTCTTATGATGTGTTCTTTTCTGTTTTTTTCCTCCCTTCCCTCCCCCCCCTCTTGCTTTTTTCTGTCTCTCTCTCTGCTTCCCCCCTTCGCCCTGTCTCGTGTGGCTCAGTCATTGCTTGTCCCGGGGAAAAGTCCCAGTAGATATGGACGACGAGGCAGTGCCATAGGGATAGGAACGATAGAAGAGGTTCATGTATAACTCTCTATTCTTGTTTGATATTGTTTTCTTTTTAGAATGTGAGTGTTTCTGTTCTTAGTGTTGTGCCTGAAAGGGTTTTTTGTATATATATTATAATGACATTTGTTTGATTATGGTTGTGATTCCATTCATTCATTCACTAATTCACACAGTAACCAAACCCTGTTTTATTTATATATTTCATATTGAGGCAGATTTTCCATATTTTGCATTCCATAACACCAAATCTTATATGAATTCCTTCATTCTTTTTACTTTACAATGTTGCTCCTAAACACCATAAGAGAGAAGTTTGAGATCCAGGGTTTCTGCGGGCTCCTAAAGTCAATAATCTAAATTTAAGGCCTTAAAATGTCTTATAAATACGTTATAATACTGTCAAAAACAAGTAAAAACTGCTTAACCTTGGTGGCATGCATCATATGTAGTGTCTCCGTGTCATAGTGTGTCCACAATGATAATATATACTTTAATAAAACTAGGAAAAAGACCAACATGGATCTAATAACTGATCGTCTACAAACACCTTGGTCAGAATTTATAGAATATATAAAATAAAAAATCCGTTCCTGCATGAAGGGAGTGAATCATGGATTTGTAAAACAAGCAGGATGTGTCATCACATTATCTCAGCATATATCAAGCCTTAAGTTCATAATTCCTTTGCAGCTCATGTTACTGTTCACTGCTGTATCATGCATTCCATTCATACTGTGGCTGTGAGAAGCTCGTACTCTACCTGCAGTGTGACTGACTCTCCTCTCCCACTGTCAGTCATTGATCATTCCTGGGAAAAGCCCAACCAGGAAAAAGTCGGGGCCCTTCAGCTCCCGGCGCAGCAGCGCCATCGGCATCGAGAACATCCAGGAGGTCCAAGAGAGGAGGTGAGAGGACGGAGCTGATCAGCAGCGAGTGGGTGGTGACGAGCAAGTAGTGTCGCAGCAGATGGAGGCAGGGACATGAACAAGAAGAAATAAGATATTAGAGGATGTGTAAAGTACAAGCTCCTGTTGGAGGGCAGATTTAATTCAGAGGATCTGTTGTGCTTCTCTTTTTTCATTTCTACATTTTTAACTGAATCTTTCGTAACATTTTAACCACATGACGAATATGATCTGAAAAAAGTCTGTCAGCAGCTTGTTAAAGAGCTTTTTCTTCACATCCGACAGCTCGTGTTCACATCGTGTGAATCTGCACCAACAGATTTCAGTATGTTACAGTATGGGATAAGTAAAACTACATTTATCTCCATGTCTCCGTCCCTGTCCTGAAGCCGGGAGGCGTCGCCGAACCCCCAGAGGACGTCGGACATCAGCCACATGTGGCTGGAAAATAGATCTGACAACTCGTCCAATCACAGCTCTCCAGAGTTTCCTGCCCCCAGGAACAGGTGACTATCTTTTGAATTACACTTTGAATGATTGATGTTGTCAGACGCCTTCAGTGGGTTGGTGTAGGGATTTGTACAGATTGGAGCCGCAAATCTTTTTTTACAAAGAGTTTTTGGATCCAGATTCTCCCGATTTTGTTCTAATAAAGTTATGCAGAGAAAAGTGATAGAGATTTGAGCAGAGATGTGTTCAGGCGTCATCTTCAAATGTGCCACATTTTTGCCATTTGATATTACTTGTGATAAAACTCACTTATTTTCACTAAGAAACTCCCATGAAAGCTCTCTGCATAGGACTTTTACTTAAAAGCAAATCACATCTCAAAGGCTGCATCTGAGGGATGTCTGTCTGTTATTGCTAAAGAAGTCAAAAAAAATTATATTACGTGTATTATGCTTTTATTCTGTTTATCCCAGTCTCACTCAGCACTAGCGATGGCTTATTCAGAGAGCTGCTTTATTCAAACCACTTTTTAAAATATGACGTGGCACAAAGTAGCAGAGGCACAGCTGTCGCTTCCCCCTGAACATGTCACCAGAGGGAAGGACAGGCTGTGAAATGTCCATGACAATTTATTCGTTCTTTGGAAGGAAAAGAGATATTCTGCCTGCTGCTGCCTAAATGGGTGGACTGGTGTTCTGTGCATGTGTGTTACCCGGGTGTGTGTGCGCTCAGAGTGACCCAGGTGTGCAGTTTGGCGATGTGTTACAGGGCGCCGTCCATCCCCGAGGCCCAGGACCTTTCCCGCTCTTCCTCCAACGCCAGCAGCTTTGCCAGTGTCGTGGAGGAGCAGGAGGAGGAGGAGGAGGAGGCCGAGGAGGAGTACGACACCGGACTGGTGGGTGGAGGCAGACAGACAGGCAGGGTGACAGCACGTAATGGAAGTGCAGACGTGCAGGAGCGTGTGTCACTTCTCTAAACCCAAAGCAGCCGACAGCTTTCTGTTTAACAGCCTGAGACATATTTGTGGTTCCACTCGACACTTTTACTGTGAGGGAGAAAAATCGTCTATTTGTTTGGATGTGAGAGTGTTTGATGGATTTCACTATATCTCAGAAGTGACAGGTCCCAAAATGTATTGCAGAGTAAACAAACAACAAAAAAAAGAAGACAAAATGCAAATACAGTCAGAGAATAGAGCTGCAGTAGCTGTTTCTGGTGCACACACTAAAGTGAAAGACAAGTTCTGGCATAAGAGTGAGAGCTGCAGCTTTGAGGTCTGACGTGAACGGTAACAACTTTATGGACGATAACACAACTGCACAAGATAAGATAAGAAAATCCTTTATATCAGGACAGGTCAGTTAAAATAAATAAGCATGCAATAAAAACTAAGATATAAATGGAATGAAGACTAATACATACACCGTGAAAAACAGAATATATGTGAGAATATATACAGTGGAATAGGTTGTACGTAAGCCTTTGTATTAAATAGACACAATGAATATTGCACAGTTAAGAGAGTTAATCCAGTGTTGTTTCATAACTGGTGAATGAAGCTCTACTGGGAGCAGAACTGGTTGTACAGTCTTTGTCAATCCGTAGTTTTAATTCTCTCCTTGGTTTGAACTCCTCGTTAGAGACTCGGACTGGAACCATTAACGTTTTTACAACTCTCTTCCTGTTTGCTGGATAGTATCTGTAATAACTGTTTGTATTGTGCCAAATAAATGAGCTGCTACATTGCCCAGGTGAATTGGAGTGTCTCCCCCCTTCTTACAGGAGAGCGTGTCCTGTGTTACGCCACTCAAGCAGGACTCCTTTGCGTTCAGCCCTGTTGCTGAGGACAGTGTGAGCAGCACCGGCCTGGGAGGTTTTCCAGGTGAGTTCAGGAGAGAAGGACTCCAGTAGCTGGGCCAGTAGCAGCCTGCAGGTGTGAGAAGCAGGCGTGTGATCAAAAGGTGGTCGGTGTCACATACTCAGGGTATCTGGGGGGGGGGGGAACTAGATGGGGCAGATGTAAGAATAACCTTCTCTGCTGTCTGAGCAATTAATATCGAAGCAGCCTTAAGTGACAAACTTCCACTCAGCTGCTCCAGTGGAGCCGACAACAACTGAAGGCCCGTCGTGTGTAACTGTACGAAAACAAAGGATGGCAACTTCTCTTAAATGAATGAATGTGCCTCCAGCTTGATAAACTTATTTTACTCTGCTGATTTTTCTCCCACTAATGATTCACTCTGGAACATTAATCTTTTGGCATGTTGGAATATTATTTATTTTTGTTCCGCTGGAGCAGCTGGCAGCATTATGAGCCTGAGTTTATTAACTGTGACAGCCACACATCTGTCTCCGTCCTCCAGCCTCTCGTCTTGAGCAGCAAGCGGATGGAGCGAAGACGCCGGAGCCGAAAGGGACGGACGGCAGGTCCAAGACGGAGCCCCCCCCGCAGGAGCAGAAGTCCTCGTCGGTGAGACAAAGGGGTTCGGCCTCGGACATTAAATGACATTAGATGACACTGTATAGTTTCACAGAGTCACTGAAATGAAATCTGTTTTATTGTTTAAAGGTCCAGTGTGTAAGATTTAGGTGAAATGGATCTATTGGCAGAAATTGAATATAAAATAGTGTTTTTCATCTAAATTGTACGAATTGTTGTTTTCTTCACCCGAGGAATGGACCGTTATATTTTAATACTTTATATTTACATCGGGAGTGGGTCCAGAGGCTGCCATGTTTTATACAGTAGCCCGGACAGGACAAACTAAACACCTTTTGAGTTTTGATGACAACTGAAGGTTTCCATAGGTTCTCCTTCATGTTTGGAAGGGTAGGGTGAGGTGAGGGGCATTGAGCTGCAACATGCAACTTCACCACTAGATGTCACTAAATTCTACACACTGGCCCTTTAAGTAATTTATTGAGTAGAGGCACCAAATACTCACTTGTTCCTATAACTTCCACAAACAGACCATGTATCTTTGAAACGTGACCTGTTGAGGTTGTTTCAGTTCATCCTGAGGGGAAGCAAATTTGCAGCGTGGCTTCGAGTGAAGTTAAACTCTGGTGAACTTTGACTTCAGCTTCATTTCTTGATATTAACAGTTTCTCTCTTCCCGCCTGTTTGCAGAACTGTTAGCCCCAACCCAAATGAAACAAAATCAACGTCCATTTTCAGGTTAGTCTTATTCTTCGCTCATTAACAGCATTTTCCTTCTCAGCTTTCGTTTACCTGAACTTCTGCTTTACACTCATCTACGAAATCTCACCTTCTCTCCTTCTGTCTCAGCATTACCATTAGAGGCATTTGCCAAAAATGAGCAGAGGGCAGTGGTGATTTCCACCGCTGATGCAGAAGGGGAGCAGATAGAAGCCCGAACAGGAGACCGAGGGATCTGCCGCCTGTCACGATGAGACATCCAGCTTCACGGACGTGTTCCTACCTGTCGCCCTCATTCTAGCTCCACGGGGAATCCGTCTTAAACGCTCGAGGTGAAGACAAAGAGACCTCCACCTCCACGTCTGGCTGACGGACTGTCACGTGTCAGCTGGCTTAGCAGAGTATGTCTGCCTGCCCCGCTCTCCAGGCCAGCATACGCTCTGAGCTCTGAGACCTGATTCTTTCTGTAAACTGCCCCTCTCCAATGTCGTGTGTCTGCTTTTCAAGATAAGGAATTGATGAACGAGGGACTTTAATCTCGAGTGGAGAAGCCGAGGGTCCGTAGAGAGAAGCGTTGCACTAGAGAGGAAATGTGTTTTTAATGTCAGCCTCGCATCCCACTGTGATATTGTCCATGGGTTTTAAATGTACCGGGTGTGCGTGTGTGTGTGTGTGTGTGTGTGTCAGTCAGGCCATGTTTTGGTTTTATTATCTATTCCTCTTCTTCTGAGTATCCTGCTGTGAATATTGGTTGTAAACTCCTCGTGGTTTTGATGGAGGGTACGTGACCATGCTGCTGCTGGTGGCGTCATTAGCATCATTTCCACAGAAAATGTGTCTGAAAATGTTTTTTTCCATTCAAAATGTCTTTGTTCAAGAAACTCAGACTGTGATGATGCTCTATACATATGAACAGAACTACTGTAGAGCCCCAACCAGCAACATGCATCCTCCCATCAAGCTGTTCAGAACTCTGCTCCCAATCCTCTCTGTCACACGCTCCCCTTGTTGATTTGATGTCTGTGTACGGGTGTGTTAAACAAACGGTTCTGTGCATGGTGTAAATCTGCTTGCCAAAAAAAAAAAGAAAAAAGAAAAGGACCACCTCTCCTCCTGCGTACACTGGTGCCATCCCCCCCCCTCTGTGATTTGTGTTTTTATTAAGGGAAGAAACCAGCCAACATCTCCACATTGCTGATGGAGCCAAACGCCAATTTGTAAAGTTTAATATATGTATATGACCGAAGCACTACGTCCCCCCCCATCCCCCGTCCCCCCCGGATGCTGACCTGCTGAGAAACATGATGATGACTTGTCATGAATTACACTGTGACTGGTCTGGACTGTTGCCTTTATGATTGTGGCGCGAGCTGCTCTGAGGTAAAGGTCACATTTAAAAAGGCACTGCGATGCCGGCTGGGCTTGAATGTAAAACTACAGGCGGACATGAAGTCGTACGTACACGTCTGCTCCCAACAACAAGTGATGCTGCTCGTGAAGTGTGAAGCAGCTCACTTCTCCTTTGAGTGGACGAGTTTGTTGTGAAGGAAAGAACTGATTTGTTCACTTGTTTTATTTCAGTTGTGTAACTGAAGCGGACATGAGATTTATTGTCTTTAGTTAATCAGCATAAAGCATTTACATTTTACACGTGAAGGTACGAGATGTTTGAAGACACTGGGACACTTTCACTTGTTTTATTTCAGTTGTGTAACTGAAGCGGACATGAGATTTATTGTCTTTAGTTAATCAATAATAAGCATTTACATTTTACACATGAAAGTACAAAACGTTTGAAGACACTGGACCAAAATCTGTTTAAAGCCACAAATCATGAAAACAAGAAACGTTGGACTCCACAGAAAAGAAAGGCATAGAAACAAAAATAGACATATTTTGGTAATAATTACACGAGTGTGTATTAAAGCCTATAGCATAGATTTTAAATAGAAGTATGATGGATCAAAAGATTCTTCCTCTGGGCTTCAGGAATGCTTGAGTAGATGAAGTACGCCCTCTTGTGGCTGTGTGATATCATAGCACACTATGTGGTCCACTCATCTAACTGTGCTTAACACTGTCCGAAGCCAACGTCGATCCAAACCACAAAAACATTGGAGGTGAATCTTCTCTGTGCTTGATTTTAATGATTGTAATTCTGTTCTCGTCAACAGTCTGCTTAAGCCCGTGTTCAAAAGATTTGTAAATATTGCTGTACATCCTTTTTTTGTAAATGAAGCAAACGAAAAGGTTTAATAAATATGAAGATGCACAACATCGAACCTCTCTGGGATTTGTTTTCTGCAAAAGAAATGTTGATGAAACCGGCACTTGCATGATTTTTTAAGACTCAGTGGTAAGAAAGGCGCTTGCAAAAAAATAACTTCCGTCCAGCCTTAAGTTAACTCAATATACTATTGATCTCCAACTATATTTGAAACCCTCTCTATTCCCCCCCGTCACCATCTACTGCTCAGTCCCTGTTCACATCTCCAGGTTCCACCACTTGAAGTCGAAGGCCTCCCGGCGGACGTTGGAGCCGCAGTGCACCTCCCCCAGCAGCTTGTGGTAGGAGGCGAAGTCGTCGATGAAGGTGCAGGTGAGGCCCAGCCCCCCCATCAGCGAGCACATCTCCGCCTCCAGGACGCAGCGACCGTTCACCTTGGGGCCAAAGGGCTTCGGGATGCCCAGGTTCTTCCCCAGAACGATCATGTTCACCTGGAAAGAGATGAAACCGAGGATGAGACTCTCAGCGGCGCTTATCTCTAACTAATGAGTGGCTTCATTCCTCCTACGTCGGAAAGAACCATTAGGAAACGGTAGATTCATTATCTATACCACTTATCCTTTAAGGGTCATGATGGGGCTGGAGCCATTCCCAGCTGACGTTGAGCGAGAGGAGGGGTTCATCGTGGTCTTGTCACCACTGATCCCAGGACCGACATACAGTAACACTAACATTCAGGCCTTAAGTCTCAAGTTAACCTAACCCCAGTCTGCATGTCTTGGGACTGTAGGAGTACTCCACAAAGAAAGACTGGCCAAAGTGGGATTTAAACCATTTGGAAGTGATCACAGCCAGATATTAAGTCTGAACCCACCATGTCAGGGTAGTACGCCACCGCTCTGCTCACGGTCCTCTCCTCATCCAGCTTGAATAGGATCGGCAGGTCGATGATGTCCTCGTCCTCCAGGCCCAGCTCTCTCTTCAGGACGTCTCTGTTCCAGTCGATGCAGCTCTGGGAGAGGGAAGGAAAAACACAATATGCAGTCAGCGTGTTATACAACACACTAGAACTATCTTCAAAAGTCTGAAAACAAATAACTACTCAGAATAATGTCGCCCAAGCTGCAGAGCTCCGGGACTCATCTCTCCAGCATCTCTGTTTGTCAAATGTCTGCTCTGCTAAAATCACCCTGGTCCACTTCAAGTGCAAACATCTCTGATCTAAAGCAACTTGCTCCGGAGCAGTAGGCCACGCAAAGCTTCGGGAATCAGTTTGTCTTTCAGGTATGAAGAACGCAGCAGGAGGTTGTCCAGGTCAGACGTGTCCAGAGCGACAGGGAAACGTCCAGAGCATTCGAGTGAGGAGCGGTGCCTGGGCAGAAGATGCAGGAGTCGGGACCTGACGTAGAGCTTCTGCTGCTCAGTGGTTTTGTTTACAGCCGATTTCAAACTGGCTTCGACTCACGGAAAAAGCTTTTTGTCTTTTCAAGTTTTTCGTCGCCGTCTTCCACGAGCATGGCTCCTCTCATTCATCCTGAGGTTTTTGTACTCTCCCTCTCACTCCCTGCCAGTTCTCCAAAAAGGCTCCTGCTGTATTGTCGCATTGGGCTCACAGGGAATATTTTACTAAAGAGCTGGAGTGTTGTGTTCTCACGTACAGGAGCTAGTGTGTGAAAAGAGTTTGGAACTCGGGAAATAGACGACAAACTGCCTCTGGAAACAGCGTCAGCTCACAGGAGCATAGGATCTGTCAGCTGGTGAGGGATCAGTGATGGGTCCCTTCTCTCTCCCTGCTTGTCAGATGGCAACTCACAGTTTGGTAGCAGCTTTGAAGATCGGTGGAGGAGGAGGAACAAAAGGTCTGGGGCTGTTTTACATGATTCAGATTTAGCCGCTTAGTTCCGGTAAAAAAGGGGGAAATCCTCGTGTCACACCAGCGTAACTTTACCCACATCCGACCCCACTGGGATGAAGTGAAACGCTGACTCTGTGCCAGGCCTTATCGACCCCAACATCTGTGCCAGGCTCCTCTGGCTGAATGGGACCAAATCCCTGCAGCCAGGATCTGAAATCCTGTGGAAAGCCCCGCTATGGAGAGGAGGCTGTTACAGCAGCGTACTACTGCCTGTGGGTTTTAGAATGAAATATTCAACACTCTCCGACTCTGGATGGTTTTCACCGTCTTTCATCATCCACCACTCACCTGCACGTAGTTGTTCTCAGCTTGGAAACTCAGGTCACTGAGTATATCGTCCACTGTTCTCGTTTCTTCATCTTTCAGACCTGTGAGTGAATCAAATGCAGAGCGAGAGTTGAAGGATTACTTGAGGATGATCATGACTGGGACTTTCTCCACTAACACACACACACACACACAGACACACACAGGCCCTATACCGTCAAACAGCTTGGCTTGTCCGTGGCCATCGCTCTGTAAGCCTCTGAATAGCTTGTATCCGGCGTCGGGGCTGGCCAGCAGCAGCCGGAAACGCTGTGGACAGAAACACAAGAGACAAACATAACAGTGGCTGCATCGCGTCCTGAGAGCTTCAACTATCCCACCGCATCTGAAACAGCATGTCACCATCGAGCAGTAACAGCCAAGGGCAACGTGAGAGTCGGGTTTATGTCTCTCCTTATGACACAAAAGGTTTCAATCCTACGATGTCCACGACTTATATTATCTGTATTATTATTGTTTCTTTACTCTGAAAATCACTTTGTTACTTGTATTGTTACTTGTTATTATTATTAACCGCCCACCAATGAAGTTATGGTTTTCTCCATTTGTTTGTTGGTTTATCAGAAGGATTACACAGAATTTACAGTTTTGCCATGAAACTTAAGAATCAAAAAAGCTGCTGAATATGATCGGGGGGGGGGGGGGGGGGGGGGGAAGCTGCACTTTTTTTAAACATTGCAAGATGGCGTTTATCAGCCTTTTGTTTTACTGGGGGAATAAATCGCCTTGATGAGAAGAATCAGGCAGATTCAGGAGAGTGATGTGTGAAGTTGTAGTTTATTACCTCCGCCAAGTAATAAACTGGCCTTTGGTGGAGGGGCAGTCTGAGCTCTACTGAGTGCCTTTCTATTTTGTTTCAGTTTTACAGTTTAAAACCTGAGGTGACTTTACCTTTCTGTCAGGTGCAGGAACAAACGTCATGAATTCGTCGATGTGGCCGACAGTGAGCCAATCGGAATACAAGGCGATTGGCTCCTGAACCATCTGGGCCCACAGGAAGTCCTGAACCACTTTGGTCATGTTGCGTCCTTTAGTTGCCCTGAAGGACATGAACAGATGCACGTGTTCAGACATCTTCTGTTCGACATGCTGAACTGAACTTGTACAAGTCAGGGGAACTTGAGGACTCACGTGGGGAAAGCCACTCCGATGATGATTCGGCCCAGGGGGTAGTTTCTCCCGTCCACAGTAACAGGAGGACTAACCTCCAGGTTCCCGAACGAGTCCAGGCTGCTCACATCCTTTCTCCTGGCCATCCTCGTCACGTAGCCAAAGTCAGGACCCTGAGGATAGGAATTCACATCAGATAAGACCTCAAATCATGTTTTAATGGGAACAGTTCATATTTTGGAAGCTTTTTAAGATTACCAGTAGCTCGTTGTATGGAAAGTCCTGGAGATGTCCATCTCGAGGGGAATCCAGAACAACAGGGAACCGGTGATGAGGTGAGTCGATGTAACCGAACTCCAGCTCATCCTGAAACATCATATACACGTTATGTTTTCTGCTCTGTTTGAGTTCTTATTGGATATTCATCATAACAACATTATGATGTCTGCATGAATGCTTTGTACAAGTTTTGTGTTTCATATACATTTTCCTATTTTTTTTTGTATGATTTCATTGTTTCCAGATCAACTCATTTTTAGTTGTGCTGTGATGCAACTTCTCCTTCTCTGAAACCTATGACACAGCGAAGGCACTTCCTGTTTCACACCACATGTTATGACTCGCCTTCTTCTCATGAAGATTTACCGACTTGCTCGTCACGGCCCGGACGCTCTCTCAAGTTTCTTGTGTTCTCGCACGATTACTCATGTCAATTACACAGCTCATAGTATTTATAGATGGAATTTCCAACTCATTCAATCTGGATTTAGTTGTGAAGCCTTTAAATGACAAAAACTCAATGGAATAAAGTGGAAGAAGTCTCACAAACGTTGAAGATGTGAATAAGAAGCAAACATCAAATTATTGCAAATTACAGTTGAATTTGAAATCTACATTGCAGCGGATTTAGTTTCTGACCTGCATCCACCGATCTCCTCTGTTCAAATACTCGTGGCAAATCTTCAGCTTGTACCCGCTGCTCTTCACAAGTTTCATCATGCCTTTCAGGAACTGGTAGTTATCAGATGTGCTGGGAAAGGAAACCACAGGCAGACGTGCAAATTTCATCAGGAAATATGTGGCAATTTTGCATGTCATTTCATTAAACAAAAAACTAAAGTTTATTTGGTATAAATGTACATTTATTATGAAATGAAGTTTAAATATGCACAATTTAGTATGTATAGGTGTAACTTTTGCTGTACTTAGGGTTCAGTTGTGCCAAGTTAAGAATTACTGCCCAAAATAATGACTGGTCACCTGACAGCAAATTTAGGATATATGGTTTCGGCCTCTTGTAAGGTAGTGCATAATTACTTTTGATGGTAAATGTTAACAATGCACATTGCATTGCTGCTTCAGTTTTGTACTGTGCAATTAGCACTACCTCAAGCGAAAGCTAGAAGCCACAGAGATACAGGTGAAGCATGAGCCGGTCTTGTGAGTTGGTGGGCAAAATCGTACTCCAAAACAAACAGTATACTATGCTACATTCTATAGTAATACAAAAACAATTGACGTTAGGAATATAATTGTATTCCCGCAAAATGATTTTCCACGTATTTAAATTCTCCCAATGAACGACTCCAACACTGTCCAAATATTTAAAAGTACAACCCAAGAGCTTCTAGCAGGTGAGTGACTGTTCAAGAATAGTTGAAGCATTTCCTCAGTTGTAAGAGTTCAAATTGAAGTGAGTGTGCAAGACTGTGCCGGTGCAACACCTACCAATCATGTTTATTATTCATCAGTCTTCTCTTACCTGCACACAAACACCTCTACAGGCTCCAGGGTGTTGGGTGTCATGATCCAGGGCGCCACTCGGAACACCACTGTGTCTGTGAAAATGGGCGTCTCCGGGAGCCCCTGTGGAAACAAGAGAAGCTGCTGAGGAACGACGGTTAAAGGAAACTCAAGTCTAATCATTGTTTTGTGGTAAACAGTTTCATGAAAAAAAAATAAAGTACCAAGGTCATTTATGTTGCTGAGACTCGAAGGTTATTCTCGTCCTTGGAAACATTTATTATTAGCAAAGAACATCACCGAATTCAAAGGTTAATTTAATAGATATTTGGGAGCAATACACCAGATCATTAGAAAAGATCATTAAAAGTAAAAATATGGACCTTGACTTCAGATTATTGGGGAAAGTAAATTTCTATTGTTTGCAATTTCCTAAGATACAAGTCAATTAAAATGCAGACAAGCAGAAAAGGGAGTTGGAGATGAGAGAAAGGTGTGGGTGCCGTGCTGCAGGTCTTAACTGTGCTAATGGGCTCCAACAGACTGAGGTTGATTCTGAGGAGGCCATCGAAGTCCTTGTCGGGAAACCTGAGGCCCTCCACGTAAAACTTCATCTCTGCTTTGTCGCCGAGGTACGGCACCTCCTGTGACAGGACCTCACTGTGCAGCACCAGTGGATAGTCCTTCAACGGGCTGCTATAGACGAAGTTCGCTGGTGAAATGAGATTAACAACATTCAAATACTGAGAGACCGAGTTTGGGAACAGGAATAAAAATAACAGTTAAAAAAGGGGATGAACATAAAAGATGAAAACTGTGCAAAGCTTTAAATCAACAGGCTGCATTACACGCACGTTACACCATCTGTTTCGGGGGCTCTCATCGTCACTCACTTATGGCGTTGGTCATATTGAGGGATTTGGACCTGAACACCCTCATGCTCTCTGCGTCGCCCTGCGAGATGTGCATGGTGAGCTTGTAGCCCTCTGGGAGCTTTGCAGGGCCTCTGGTCCTCAGCACCATGAGCGACATGTCCTTCAGATCTGCACCAACGCAAACAAAGACTCATGAGAGCCCTGAGACCACAGACCTTACACTGAGGGATTAAATGTGATATTTTTTTCACATTCATCTCTTGTGATGAAGCTAAACACCGACACTATGTGGTCATATTTTCCCCCACAAACACACAAACACACACACACACACACACACACACACACAGGTACACACACACGAAAGTTGAGCTGCAGCTTAAATTAACACCCGTTTATAATATCAAATTTCAGCTCTACTGGTTTGTCGACTTCGAGGTCATTTGATAGGTCGGTTTTATCAGCCCAGCCTCTCCACATTTCTCTTTAATCAGTAATTTTCCATATCGCCTATTTATTCAGCTGACTTTGCCAAAGCAAACACGCCTGGTTTTTCATAATTAAGCTCCCGGTACACACAGAAGAACATAGTCACTGTTAAACCCTCTCACCTGACAGCTTGGAGATGCGGCCCAGCTCGGAGTCCTGTTCCTTCATATAGGTCCGCTCGGAGTCACAGTTGACCAATAGGATGGCTCCGTGTCCTTTAGGACCCCACGTCCAGGAGCCCTGACAAGGTTTCAACAAGCCAGACACGGGAGTTGAGTTATTTCACAGATTTGCTGCTCTGCGTTTCACAGCATTGAACAGAGCATGAACTCCAGGGCTGTAACGTGTGCATATTAAACTGTCAAACAAGGAAACATTCAGGAAGTTGACAAAGCAAAACTTTAAACCATCTCTGACATAAGCCCCTTCAGGCATGTATAGAGAAATTATCTCATGCAGAGTTGGCAGCACGACAGGTTTAAAGACTTAAATAGGACAAGGGAGCTCTATAAATAAAAGAGGAAATGTGCAGCGCAGAGTGAATTCAATGAATAGAATCCTATTCATTAAAATTGTTATTGTTTATCAGAAAGTGAGGTAAACAGAAAGTCGCTCCATCGTTGGTGTCAAACTTTGCGCTGTCATCTTGAACTGTCACTGAGAGATCACCTTGTTAGGGTTGTTGTTCTCCACCACACCGTCTCTGTCCGCATCCACATCCAGAGAGATCTCTGTGGGACAGACACATTCAAGATAGTGGCTCCTATCATAATACAACTATTGTTTTCAAAGGATATTAATATATATTTGCATATTACAGTCGAGCACGTTGCTCTGTGCTTGAATATTTGCAATATAAAGATGGTTCTGGTTAAAAAATACGAGTTCTGACTGAAATCTGATGTAAATTAAACACACAACTAATGTTCCGCTGACAAATTATTAACATAATTAGTTGTGACATGGATTATATACATTTTAATACAATAAATGTGTGTTGCATTTTAATGTTTTAACTTACCAACGGCTGTCAGGTGCAGCATCGCTCTCCCCAACACCTCGGTCTTCTCTCCATAGTACCTGACAGACAGCTAATAAAACAAAAGCACAAATTATTTAGATTCAACAAATGAGAAAATGAGTTTTAAACCACACATTTTAAGATAATGATTTACAATAGACTGAGCTATTTTTAATGTGGACTTTCCCTCTGGTTCTGCA
Organism: Pleuronectes platessa; assembly: GCF_947347685.1. Taxonomy (NCBI): domain Eukaryota; kingdom Metazoa; phylum Chordata; class Actinopteri; order Pleuronectiformes; family Pleuronectidae; genus Pleuronectes; species Pleuronectes platessa. The sequence goes on along the minus strand of NC_070627.1, from coordinate 6,184,398 downwards.
CAGAAAAATGGGATGAGTGCTTAATCAAAAAAAGAAACAGGTACAAATGCCTTCAGGAGGGCGACACTGAGTCTGATATATTTCTAGTAGAGTTGAAGTCTTCTCTTTCAAATGTAGAAGTTTCTTTTTTTATCATGCAGTGTTTTTGCTTCGGGCTCCATGACAGACTCATATTCATCCTTTGAATTTGCATTTTGCCAGCTCGTTTCCCGGAGCCGTTCCCGTCCCACTTCTCGCCCATTTTTGAAATATGACACTTTGTGACAACGGTGTCGTGCCACTTTACCTTGCTATCATTTTCATGCTCGCTGGCGCGGCTCATGCTGATGAGTAGCACTGAGTTTCCATTGAGAGGGATGGGGGAGAGGTGTGAGGTCTCCTGGGGCGGGGGGCTGATGCTGCACTGAACGCAGGGGGTGCACTTCACAGAGAAGAACTTGGAGTTGGGAGGGGCGCTCCTGAGAACAAGAGAAAGAACAGGTTATTAGGGCTGCAGCTGTACACCACAAAGACACGTTACCCCCACAGAGGAGGTTATGTTTTCACCCCGGTCAGTTTGTCTGTTTGCCAGCAAGATAACACAAAACAACCGAAACAGATTTCCACGAAACTTGGTGGAGGGCTGCAGAACGGCTCAGGGATGAACCCATTAAATGTTGGTGCGGATCAGAGAGCTGATTCAGGAATTTTCGCATGAATTGTTCAAGGATCTTGATGGGAAAAAAACATCAGGCACATTAAGGGAACTGATATATATGAGTGTGTGAAATTTGGTGCAGCTTGATTAACTTTAAGTGGACTGATGAGGTGTGACTCAGGTTAAACATGTTTAAGAAACAGATGTGTATTTGTATACACTTGAGAACGAGCTTTAACGTGTGAAGCCACAAGCGTGTATGTCATCACAGGTGGAAGGAAGAAGCTGTGGCTGGAGTCATGAGATTGAGTCAGAAAGACAACTGACGTCTAAAAAAGTGACCAAATGAAGAACTGGAATTGGAGTCGACAGACTGGGACACCTCATACTTCCCCAGTCTACCACCACTCGACCGCATGTTGTCGAAGTCAGCTGTTCTGCTCTTATGTCACTATCACCGGTTTGTTTAGGAACATATTAAAAATGCTCAGCTGACAATACGGGCATTGTCAGAATTATTGGGGGGATCACAATACAGACATTATTTTGCACTAAGAACACTTTATAAGACACTTCAACTCCATTTAAAATCACCTCCCCTCTACCCACACACACAAACACAGACACACACACACATCCAGTGCCCCTATACACACACCTGGACAGCTGTTTACACAACGTTACAACTAAACCATGTCTGTTATACTATATCTATTTAGTCGTACCTGCAATTCTCATGTCAGCTTCCATCTATTCATTCAATATGTGGAATTTCAGTCAGTAGCGTTCAGTATCCCAATGTGTGTTTGTACAATATTCATCTATTATTCTTTTATTGAGTCTTTATTTTTACTTTAGATAGATTTAATACCTACTTAAGAAACCGTACCATTCTAAAATATATTTGTGCCAAACTGATATTGTACAGTGCCCTTTTCTTGTGTTTGGTCTGAATGACAATAAAGTAAATTTTTGATTTGTCCAAATTACTGAAGCTTCCTTGTGACTCCTGCTGAACTGTGGACTTTGTCCCCGATATCTCACATCAGGAAACATCTCGTCACTTCTATTGACAGAAGGAACAGTAATGAGTATCTGTTTCAGACAGACTTACATGTATGTAAACCTAATCTTTCAGATACTGAAACCGCTATCCCCGGGAATATGCAGCTTCTATTGTTGCAGATTCCAAAGGACCGCGGGAGGCTGTACCCTGTGAGACTCTCCCACATTAATCCGGCCCTGCTCTGTTGTGTAGGCTGGCATTTGGCAGATCCGTATAGCCCCCATTTCTTTGGTACAACAAAGTCTCTCCTGTTGGCAGCACAGTGTACAGTTGATAGCAACAACAGACGTCTGTTGATTCTCTCCAAAGTGCAAACAAAAGACGACCTGCACCACCAGGAACTGAACAAACGATCCTTTCCTCGTTCTTGTTGACATAGGTCAACTACGTAGATGCAGTTGGGTTAGGGTTAACTGTTTCCAGTTGATGAAGGTTAAACCAAAACACACAGGGTTGTGGATATAGCTAAATTAACTTTATATCGATATAGTTAATGCGCTTCTCCACATCCTTGTTGACATAGGTAAGGCATAGAAGATTTTTCTTTGTCCAACCTGTACATATAAACAATTACAGGTTACAAAGCAGTTGTATTTAATACATTGGCGATTAAGAAATCTATACTTAATCTATAATCAATGAAAGTGATGTATGAAATTTTTTTTAAAGCCTACGACTGTTACAAATTGTAATGCATCCACCCTGCAGTAACTTCCACCTTCATTGTGGTTTTAACCCTCATTTTTGTTGATGTAACTGTGGTTTGTGTTGCTTTGTAATTGTAGAAGCACAATATACTGAGTAATACTTCTAAAATAGCCCTTGCTGCAGTCTACCCTTGTAGGTATGAATGGGGTGGACCTAATATTAGAGACGCTTTCATTCAACACAAATGATTACTGATAGCTGATTGGACAAGAGTCTCACCTGTTCAGGTTCACGTTGAGTTCCGAGCCAACCACGTATAGAATTCTTGTAGTTTTGTCATAATCTACTCTGAGAGTCCTGGGGTGGATCATGGCTGCAGTCGTCCCCCACAGTCAACCTGCTACTGACAGACAAATGTCCTGGTACCGTTATTAGATGCAGCCTGGTTATTACTGACTCTCCTGGCTCAGTGCAGAAGCTCAACGAGTGATTATGAGGCTGCAGCTCCTGAAGGCTCGGCCTCTGATTGGTCAGACAAAGGCCCAGCCCACCACAGCCACCCCCACAATCCACCCCCAGTCAGCTCTCCCTTTCCTTTGTCTTCTGTCGGTCTCCCTGTCTCTCTCTTTCTCTTTCGTCTTACCCCTCTGCATTGTTTGCTCAGGTCTTTTGCATTTCTTTATTTAGAGAAAAAGTTTGGATATAGGGCGGGAAAAAATGCAGTTGTAATTTTTTGTCTTTCCCATTTATCTCTGAGAACATTACTATACCAATGGCTTGACACTTCTAAATTTAGTGTAAATGCTATAAAAAATACAAAATAGAGAAAACAAATTATATTAAAAATATTAACCATAAAATAAATGTTAATACCGATTTTCTACAGGGTTATTCCACATCGTATTGGTGTCTTGCGAGGGCCAGCTGTGGTTCGAAACCATCATTGTGAGGACATATTGGATTGTCCTCACAAATTCAAAAGGTTGTTTGAGGGTTTAAGATTAAACCTTTAGTTGTGATGGTTATGGTCAGGGTAAGGGGTTAGGGAATGCTTTATGCAAATGAGTGTCCTCACAACTATAGAAATTTGTGTGTTTGTGTGTGTGTGTGTGTGTGCGTGTGTGTGTGTGTGTGTGTGTGTGTGTGTGTGTGTGTGTGTGTGTGTACCTGTGTACGTGTGTCTGTGTGTGTTACTGTACTTATATCTTTGTGAGGACCATTTTAGGCACAGACGCTACAGAGTGAGAACAGTTTTGGAAAGTGAGGACATTTTGACCGGTCCACACTTATTCAAATGGCTGTTTGAGGGTTAAGACTTGGTTGAAGGGTTAGGGTTGGGTTAGGACATTTAGTTTGGATGATTAGGGTTATGGTAAGGGGATAGGGAATGCACCATGCCAAAGAGTGTCCTCACTAAGATAGAAATTCAAACGTCTGTGTGTGTGTGCTCTTGTACAGCTATCTTTGTGAGGACCAGATAAAGCCTACAACCTACGGAGTGAGGACATTTTGGGAATGTTAGGATTTTTTGGCCTGTCCTCACTTTGGGACAGCCCTTTAATGGACTGTTTGGGGGTTAAGACTTGGTTTTAGGGTTAGGGTTAGAATTGGGTTAAGATTAAGGGTTAGGGTCAGGCATTTAGTTTGGATGGTCAGGGTTAAGGTAAGGGACTATGGAATGCATTATGCCAATCACTAAGCTGTACAACCGTGTGTGTGTGTGTGTGTTTGTGTGTGTGTGTGTGTGTGTGTGTGTGTGTGTGTGTGTGTGTGTGTGTGTGTGTGTGTGTGTCTGTGTGTGCGTGTGTGTGCGTGTGTGTGTTGCAGGATGATCTGATTTCAGTCTACCTGCTCAGGTTTGTCTTCAGAGTGGTCCCAACAACGTGGATGACAGCCTGAGGACTCGCTGTGTCCAGGCGACATGTCCGGTGGTGTCCTGCTCCTCCTGCGCTTCCTATTCTCCTCCTCTTCAAGAACTCAGGTAACCTGGTCTGTGACACCTCTTGAAACATTGTCGGTGGTTTCTCTGCCTCAGATTTGCTAGAGGATTTCTGGAGCTTTTGTCCTGGCGATGCAAAATCTGGAGAGGAGGTCTGGACGAGGCAGCCTCTCAGTTTGTTTGTCAGGGAAAAGGAGAGAGGAGCAAGGGGGATAATAACTCAGGTACGACTGGTCTGGGCTCAACCAGTGGGAGAGGCTCCTTCTGCAGGGCGGCCCAGCTCTGAGGGTGTGGCCAACCTGCCAGGACAGAGACCGAGAATTTGTACAAAGACAGTTATCTAATAAAGGTTTTACCCTGAGGAGTAAAAGTCACCATAATAATCTTTTGCAAATATACATAGTTTAATATTTAGTTTGCATGTGCATCATGTTCATCATCAAACTGTTACCTATATCAATCAATCAATCCATCAATCTATCTATCTATCTATCTATCTATCTATCTATCTATCTATCTATCTATCTATCTATCTATCTATCTATCTATCTATCTATCTATCTCTCTCTCTCTCTGTCTGTCTGTCTATCTGTCTGTCTGTCCATCTGTCTTATATCTGTCTGTCCTTCTATCTAGCTATCTATCTATTATATTAAAACCATATTAATTCTGTTTCATTGTATGTACTTTGTATTTTGCCAGTTTTATTCAACTGTTGTAAAGATAAAGTTTACTAATATTACTTCTTACAATAATGTTGAATTCTTTAAGATACGTATTGCATAACTTGCATAATAAGAATTGTTCACTCATGTAGGAAATAAAGAGGGATTACGTGTTGATGTGCTTTGTAAATGTTGAATCAGCCGATGTGGCATGACAAGGCTGATTTGTTCATCACTCTCCACTTGGTTTGCTGGTGCGATGAGTTGAGGTATGTTATTTACACCGCTGAAGAAGAATTTCAGATGGCTTCTGCATTTATAACTAATTATCTGTCCCTCTCCAGTGGTGAAGCCCTTTATTAATATTATTATTTCAGTTTACATTATCTTAATGTGGAGCATATTCTCATATAAAGTTTTATAAATTACCAAAAACTTTGAGAGAAAGGACGTGGTGTTTGAGCACAGGAGGTCTGGTTGGACTTGGACTTTATTTGTATAGTTCATTATTACACTCAGAGCATAAACAGCTATTCAAAAACACATTTAAAATGCAAGCATAAAAATAAATGATATATTGTAAGCTTTTAAAAAACGCAATGGAAGTCGTTTAAAACCTCGATTTATATGACAGCTTGTACAACTCCTGCCCTCTGTCAAAAGGTGAACTGTGAAAAACATGAGCCCCAATATTTCTGTCCAAACTAAAAACTAATCTTATATCCATATTTATTTACTTTAGTCATGTTCCTACCTTTACCTTTGCAAACAGCTACTGCAATTGTGCATGCTTTCTCTTATTTTGTCATCTCTTGTATTTAGTTATTGACACTGACCTGCTGCTGTAACACAATCATTTCCAAATTTTTTATCAATAAAGAACATCTATCTATCTATCTATCTTACTATCTATCTATCGATCGATCTATTTATCTATCTATTGTTTTGGTCCTTTGACATAAAGAGGAAATGACCAACACTAACCACGAGGATGTGAAAAACATTTTCAAACTGCAGTTACTCGGGAAAAACTTTGTGCTGTGAAAAGTGGCCACCACATAAAAAAAACATCGGAGCGAGGTCAAATCAAATCACTACAAAGGTTTGACAGCCTCGACCACTGGCCAATGGGATAGGTGTAAACATGCTAGCGGGGGCGGGACTTAAGGTATCCCAGTATCCTCCACTCCAGGCGCTTTGTTGTTCTTGCGGGACAGAAAGACGCAGAAAATACTCGTGAATTAGCCTTGATCGGCCCGGGCCGAGTGGGGATAACGTTTCCCCGGGTTGATTCAGTCTGAACCGGGACAAAGCGCGGGGTTAAACCGATGTCATGCGGGGAAAACACGCGCATTTGTGGAACTGAGCAGTGAGCTAGCATTAGCATTAGCTTCCTCCCCGCGGAGAGAGAGGGTGTCCGGACTGGAGCGGAAGAGGAGAAGCCCACCGGGATGCCTCACGCAAGTTGGGGGAAACTGTGTTTCACCGTCCCGCCCGGACTCCCTGGACTTTAAACACGGAGGATGTGCCGGTGCCGCTGATACAGGAACTACAAGAAGCGTTCGGCGGCGGTCCTTTGACCGTAAAACGTGCCACTTTAGCGAGTTAGCCACGTAGCCTCCCGGCAGGAAAACGCTTTAAAATGGCGGAGGGTTGGCCCGTTGCTTCGGCCCTGGTCCTCACGCTGCTCGGCCTGGCTGCCTGGGCCCTCGAGGCTTGTCCGGCTCCGTGCTCGTGTTCCAGCGGGCCAGACGGGTCCCGGGTCCTGGACTGTAACAGGAAGAGGCTGTCGGCGGCTCCTCTGGATCCAGAAGACGGGATAACACAAGTGTAAGTGGGCTAGCACTGAATGCACTGCACTGATTTGTTGCTGCAGCGTTACACACCAACAAACACCGTTCACATCTTAATATTCGCCTTTTGACCTTCACCTTATCAGATGTTACTCATTTAGTTTGCTCTTTGGGACAACTGCTAATTGTAGATTGTTTTATTATGATTTTAAAAGAATGAAAATCAAAGTCACAGTGAAACAAGCTCAATTATAACTGGGATATTAACCTAATAGTCTTTAAACTCAGTTTATTAGGTACACCTAGTTCATCTAAATCAGTCAATACAGCTGCAGTAATTGTTTGGATATCACAGGTTTTATTATTCAGTTTTATTACACACATGTTGAGTCCTGGTTTGTGCTGCTGTTCTTTTTATTACTTGTAATTACAATATGTAATCAGCATGTTTATATTGGCCCTTTGACCTTCACTCAATACGATGCTTTCATGTGTAAATGATCTATAGTGTTTTACTTATAATGAATTAAAACGAATGATAATCAAATCCAAGCTCACTTAACCAGTCACAGGGATATAAACCTAATAGTCTTTAGACTCAGTCGTCAGTTAGTGGTTTTAAACTCTTCTTTATGAGCAGAGATGGACAAACACTTAATAAACGGATAAACTGAGAAATATTTGTAGATACCAAAGGAGGATCAGTTATGTTGTCTTACTTGTTCACTGTACTTGCACAATACAGAGGCTATATAACCATATATATAAAAATGATATCACAATAATTGCTGATCTTGTTTTATTGTCTAGCCCCAGTATGAAGAAACAATTTGTTGTTATATTGAGGAGGAGTTATTTATTTGAGTAATTTGACTGCTGTGATTTATGTAAACATTCTTCACCTAATGTCCCTTTTCTGCTGCTTGTCATTTCAGCTCCATGAACCACAACGAGCTGACTGCTCTTCCGTTTCTTGGAGATGTTTCCTCAAACATCACCTCGCTGTCATTGTGAGTACACACTCTTGATGACTTTAACTTCTGTGTAACGTTTACTTGCATGAATCAGCATGTATCAATAGGTACACATATGGCATTAAACACTGACTCTGAGGCTTTAGATGTCTTTTAATGTGTCGTGATAAATGTACTAATGCAAACACTTGTCTTTTGTTTGTTGGTATATAATGCACAACTATAGATACCGGTTTTAACCCCCTTGATTTGAGTAAAACATAGTGTGCCATAATAATGAGTAGCATTCTGATTGTGAAGACTAATATGTTCTTTTTATGATTCAGAGTCCACAATCGGATCTCAGAACTGTCGATGCACCAGCTGCAGCCCTACATCTCCCTGGAGATGCTGGACCTTACATCCAACTCGATCTCTGAGCTCAAAGCTGGATCCTTCCCCTTCATGCAGCTGAAATATCTGTAAGTACTCCCTGCTCATCTCAGTCATCTTCAATTCTTTTATGATCAACAAAGTTAAATTTAATTGATTCATAAAATCAGTTGACAATACAATGAAAGTTAAACAATAAAACTAGTGAGTGTTAACCATGTGTATACATCTCCGAAGTCTGCACATAGATATTTTGTGTTACTTGCTAGTAACTAAAGGTCTAAGAAGGAAGAATGGGCAGAAGACTCTTTATAATACAACAGTATGATGACGTAGCATTTATGACTGTTCTAGTTATTAAAGCAGAGCAGTACTGCACAGACCATTCAATTTCAAATAGGTCACAACACTAAAGACACCTTGTATTGGTTAGTTTGCCATTGATAATGAAGCATCTTATTGTGGACAAACAGACTTTGTTGGCCTCCTCTTGTGGATATTCACACAAAGAGTTGTGGCAAACATTATGTTCCTGACTTATTTTCGATCCAACGTTTCTGCTCTTTTAGGAATTTGAGTAATAACAAGATCAGTGTCCTCGAGCCCGGCTGCTTTGAAAACATCTCCAGCTCCCTGCTGGTGCTGAAGCTGAACAGGAACAGATTGGCTCTGCTGCCCTCCAAAGTCTTCAGACTCCCTCAACTTCAGTTCCTGTAAGTATTGTATAATTTTGTTTATGATGCCACAGTAAAATCAGTGGAGACAAGCCAAGAATGAAGCTGCTGATAGTTGACAGACATATCTGTGGGTTTTAATTCAGTTTTTAACAATTCCTTCTGGGCAGAGTTTAGGGTGAATCATATTATGAATGTTGCATTGACCCTCTTTATGTTTTTCATAGTGAAATGAAGCGTAACAGGATCAAGATAGTGGACAGCCTCACATTCAAAGGGATGGACTCACTGAAGTCACTGAAGATGCAGAGGAACGGCATCACTAAGCTAATGGATGGAGCCTTTTTTGGACTTAACAACATTGAAGAACTGTAAGTACATTGCTATAGACTCTCCTTTAAAATGACTTTCAACATTGTGTTCATCAGTGATAAAGACTTAAAACATCTGGATTTGTCCTCGGAAGAAATTAAACAATTTATCTCATAACAATTATTCAGTTAACGTCATTATGTTTTTCCCATTTGTGTCTCAGAGAACTGGAGCACAACAACCTAACCGAGGTCAACAAAGGTTGGCTGTATGGCCTGCGCATGCTGCGTATCCTGCGGGTCAGCCAAAATGCAGTCAGCATCATCCGACCAGATGCCTGGGAATTCTGCCAAAAGCTTGAGGAACTGTAAGTGTGTTTGCTTCACAGCTAAAATCCTCACACAGCTAAGAGTCTCCACTTTCTTACATTAGCCCAGAGCTCTGGGATTCATTCTCTATGCTCAGAGGACTTACTCTTACTCAGTTTTGAGACGTATCTGGAGCTGATTTCATTGTGCAGAACTGTTTTTTGAATGTTGACAAACATTAACATGTAAGACTGGTGTCGACTGGAGGGAAGGCTTGAACTAATCCTTATCATATTTGTCCTTGTTTTCTGCAGAGACTTGTCCTTTAATCATTTGACTCGACTGGAGGGGACGGCTTTCGTGGGATTAGGTTTCTTGGAGAGCCTGAACCTGGGAGACAACTCCATCAGCCATTTGGGAGAGGGAGTGTTCAGTGGTCTGTCAAGTCTGCGTACACTGTGAGTTCTCTGCCTGTTTAAAATATCTTCTCTTTGATCTTAGAAGTGTAATGACGTTTACTTTTCAAAATATAACCAAGTCCTGACATGTTCTTGGCTCTGTGCATTCTCGTGAAGGCCGCTGACAAAAGTAGGTCTGCTTGATTCACCCCTCGTGTCTAGGTCTAGTCCTGTCTTGAATATGTTTCCTAAGTACTCCTAAGTAGTTTAGATAAATAACATTAGAAATTGTGTTTTTTGTGTGTCTTTATCCTCAGATTTAGTCTTTGTTGAGTTGTGATTCTGTCTGTTTGTTTTCCTGTTTAGACTTAGATCAAACCACCCAATGTGTAGCATCATAGGATCCTATTCTCTTGGTTAACCTAACCCTCTGTCCTGCCATCCACTGTGGGGATCATGCAAATGTCACATGAGTTTCAATGTGAACTCTCTACAAGACAGCTCAGTTTTACATTAATGAGAACTCTACCATGCACATACAATTGGGAGACCTTCATGGATAGGAAAGTGGTCTCAGACATTTGAACCCCACTGTATACAATATCTGAGATGCACCAAGTATGTGTCATCCGTGTAAAACCTGTATAGAAGGTTGCTGTGGTGCTTTGTCAGGCTTGAGAAAGAAGACAGGTCTCTACACTTTAGCTGAGGCAAGAGGCCAAGAGATGAAGGTTTGTTAATACTTTGGCAGCGTGGGAAGAGCACGACTTTTTCATATTTCATCACGCAGCTATAAATTATGTCAACGGCGCCTTTCTTTAAATAACTCAGCGGCTCTGGCTTTTGTCGGGGGAGAGATGGTGATTTTTTTCTTTAGGGTGTGAAAATAATTACAGTTATGCATTACAATTTTGTCCTTCTATATTTATGAACCCCATAATAATAAAGTATCCATCTATCTATCTAATAGTGCAGCAGAAAATTAAAGACATGGTTCAAATGAGGGGCTTATCAGCCACTTTTACCCTTTTCGACTCATAAAAATCAATGTGCCTGTCCAAAATATTGCACAATCATTTAAATACATACTTATATACATATTTACCCATGTATTTATCTAAATATATTTTTCACCCATTACCTAACTTTTTTCTGGATTCCCCAGACCCGATGCCAGACTCTGCATTAGTTTATAACCCCCAACAGACATTTCAAGATTCTTTGTAGCAGCCTTGTGTTCTTCATCAGTCAAACTTGTTCCAGGTGCAAGTTGAGAACTGTTGAATCATAAGCCTCTGAGCTGAAACCAGAGAGGAGTCATATTTGGGAGGTTGCCCGTCCTCGGAGCTTTCATGGGAGAGTTCCGAGATTCTTTCAGAGGTGGCTGGGCATGAGGAAAGAGAAACAAAAGAGCCCGTGACCCGTCCTGTAAACACAAGGTTTCCAGTAAACCTGTGAACTGTAGCATTGCTAAACAGAGCCAATTAATTCCTCCTCATCTGAGCAGCAGGGGCAGCCAACTGTGACACTCAGTGGAAGCATGGGTGTCTCAAATAGTTAGTCTCCCGACTGAGAATCACCGCCACTGACAACCACAGCGGAGGATGGAAAGTCTCTGTGGTGTTTGCGGGGAAAAAGCTGAAGATGTTCAGTTCGTGTTGAGAGTGTTTAATATCGAATGTCTCTTTGTTTTCCAGAGATATCCGCAATAATGAAATCTCCTGGGCCATCGAAGACTCCATTGGCGTTTTTAATGGAATGAAGAAGCTGAACACACTGTGAGGAAAAACTGATTTTGCAGATAAACATATAGATATGAGTGAATAGATTTAATTTCATACATCAATTGATTGCTGTGAAATATGATTCATTTATAGAGATAAAACACGTGCATCTTAAAGTATACATCATTGTTCTGGTGTTGATTGTTAATTGATGAGCTGAAGCTTTATTCTCATAGTTATGCTGACTCTGAATTTTAAGTTTTATTTAACTATTAAGTTGTTCATTTGTTTATTCTGACTCGTATTAAAAAGCTGCTCACATGTCCAAATTTAGCTGCAGCAATAGCTGCTGACACACTGGTTCCACTGTGCAATAAAATATTACCCAGGAGCATCAATATGAAATATTTTCCTCTTCCAGAATCCTACAGCGGAACAAAATCAAATCAATCACGAGGAAAGCATTCGAGGGCCTGGAGGAGCTGGAGCACCTGTGAGTTAAACCACTGCACCAATCCTTTTTCTCCACACAGCCACACGTCCGTCTCAGGAGGATCTGTTGTTGTTGTTGTTGTGTTTGAATGATTAAAGATAGCAAAGGGCTTTTATTACCACGGTGCTGTTGTTGCCTTATGCTCGTGAAATGGGACGCCAGTCTGATCAAATCACATTGTAGGTGAGTCTAATCCATATTCCTGTCCCCCTCTGCAGGGACCTGAGCAAGAACGGCATCATGTCGATCCACCCGGAGGCGTTGTCCCACATGAAGCTCAAAGTGTTGTGAGTAGTTCTAAACTGAGCACATTTTGAAGTCAATAAGCTCATTCATCATTGTTTGCCACAACCAAAAGTAATTATAACGATGAGTAATGGTTAATTGTCATGATTAGCATTTAAATTGTCATTATATCGTTATAGGAGGAAAATCTCAACCACTGAAATGTCAGGAGTCTTTAATCTACTGTAGCTTTACTGATGAATTAGTTAAAGGGAAGAATAACTTTACTTCCTTAACTGTTAAGACGTTTGTTGTCTTACCAAAACCAACACATTTATTGGCTGTTTTATATCTAATGCAGCCTTCGAGTTGTAGCATCTTCTTACTTGTGAAAAGATGGTGGAAATGTCAAGTCTCTTGACTTTTAAAGTTTTTAATCAGCCTGTCTTAGGAGTGTCTCTCAAGCAGCGGTTAACGAAATGCACCAGCAGCTGTCAAACCCGGTATAAGTGTCATGACAGCAGTCATATCCTCATGTGATTAATTAGTCTGCAGCTTTAATAGACTATGGCACCATTTGCCTGGCAAGTGTATAAATTAGCTTTGACAGAGAACTAAGCCAGAGGAGCACAATGGCAACACCCATGTAATTGAAGTGTATTTTAGGACAAAGTGTGGTAACACAGCCTCCTAGAGGCTTTTGTGGCTATGAATGTTGATCATGGAAACTGTGTTGATTTCTGTAAGGGTTGTTTCTTTTCATAAATCTTGTTTATACCTTGAATAAGTCAGAAAGTGTTTGAATTCCCCTAAACTTCAGTGTCGTGATTGTGTGCTCAGGATGGATTTGATTGCAGCCTCCTTCGATGGCCTTATTATTATAAGTTGTATAAGAAAACACAGCTTGATCTTAATATACAGAGTAGAGAACAGATCTGTCTAATCAAGGTCAATTAAATCTTAATTTCAAGGGTGTAAATGCAAATTAGCTTTTAGAGATTAAACCATAAATCCCTTATGGAAACTTCTCAAAGAAACCCCCAAAACCTAATTTATATCAATGTGTTTAATTTTGTCTCTACTGTGATAAACCCAACTAATCTTTCTCTCATTCATCTCATGTTTTCTCAGTGTCCTGAACACAAGCAGCTTGCTGTGTGACTGCCACATGCAGTGGTTGGGGCCCTGGCTCACAGACAGTCTGTTCCAGCAGTCTGTCTCTGCTGTCTGTGCTCATCCAGCCAGTCTACTTGGTCGCAGCGTCCTTACCATCAGCCCGGAAGAGTTTGTTTGTGGTCAGTCTCGGTCTGATATTTATTATTTGCTCTCAGTCTGATCCAGTTTCAAAAGTTTATGAAACTTCAATTTCCTAAAAAAACATCCAGATAGATTCTGTCAGACTGAAAAGTTGTCAAAGTTGTATTTGTGTACTTTTCTTAAAAAAATATAGATTTTCTGACGTTAAGATAAAAGCTGACAGAGTGTAACACTCTCTTTTATGTCCCTTTCCCTGCACAGATGATTTCCCCAAACCTCACATAACAACTCACCCGAAGTCGTTGGTGGCGCTGCGGGGGAACAATGTGACTTTGAGCTGCGTGGCCACCAGCAGCAGTGATTTACCGATGACCACAGCTTGGAGGAAGGACGGGGAGCTGCTGTATGATGCAGAAGTGCAAAACTACGCCCGGTTTCAGGAGGGAGAGCTCATCTACACCACGATGCTCCACGTCCTTAACGTCAACTTTACTGACGAGGGGCGCTACCAGTGTGTGGTCTCCAATCACTTTGGCTCCAACTACTCCAGCAGGGCCAAGCTTACTGTCAATGGTGAGTCTCTTTTCTGAAGAAAGTGATTGATGACTGTCACTGCCAGTGATTAGTGTTTCTCTTGTTCTTCACCCTTTTCCTCGAGGCTTTAAAGTGATGGTGTTGCCTGCATAGTTTTTCTTGCAACTTTGCTTAGAGGACAATGCTGTGACTTTCAGAGAATTTTTAAGATGGCAGATCCACAAGATTATTGCAGCCATTGTTTGATCTGACATCGATATATCTCTGCTTCTCCGTCCCCCTCTCTCAGAGCTACCATCTTTTCTGAAGACTCCCATGGACCTGACTATCAGGACTGGGTCAATGGCCAGGCTGGAGTGTGCTGCCGAAGGTCATCCATCACCCCAGATTGCTTGGCAGAAGGACGGAGGCACAGACTTTCCTGCCGCTCGAGAGCGAAGGATGCACGTGATGCCGGATGATGACATCTTCTTCATTGCGAACGTGAAGACAGAAGACATGGGAGTTTACAGCTGCACGGCTCAGAATGCAGCTGGTAGCCTGTCGGCCAACGCCACTCTCACCGTCTTGGGTGAGTCACCTATCTAATAAGTGGAGCCTGTTTTACCACTGGGTCATTTCAGCTGAGTCACTGCTTAAACGGGATACTTGTTTATGCCTGTCATCATTACGTTCTCTCATTTATATTTACACCACAACAGTTTTAAATAGTGACATTATAAATACAAACGTTATGATTTCTTGACCATGGAAAATATTTAAATATGGAAAGGAGTGACACAAAACAAAAACAATTTTTATGATCACATTCCTTAATGAATGGGCTTCTGAAGTTTGAGTTCAGCTACAAACTGGTGTATAAACCTTGTTATAACATTTGTTATTGTAAAAATCTATTCTGAAAATAACGAATCTGACCTCACACACATCTGTCCAGATAGTGTGACTCAAAATGCCGCTGGAATAATCCTTTAAAAAACCCAATAAACCTGTTCTCCTCCAGATACTCCATCCTTCATGCGGCCTCTGGAAGACCGGACCGTGGCTCGTGGTGAAACTGCCGTGCTTCAGTGTATAGCTGGAGGCAGCCCCGCCCCTCGTCTCAACTGGACCAAAGATGACGGACCTCTGGTTCTGACAGAGCGCCACTTCTTTGCCGCCGCCAACCAGCTGCTCATTATTGTAGACGCCGGTCCTGCTGATGCGGGGAAATACACCTGCATCATGTCGAATACTCTGGGAACGGAGCGCGGCCACATCAACCTCGGTGTCTCGCCGTCGCCGAACTGCGAAACGGGTGCAGGGTACGACCAGGACGGCTGGACCACAGTGGGCATCGTGGTGATCGTGGTGGTGTGCTGTGTGGTCGGAACCTCACTGGTCTGGGTCATTGTGATCTATCACATGCGCAGAAAGAGCGAGGACTACAGTATCAGTAACACAGGTCAGCAATTTAGCCATATTAACCTTATTATATCAAACAAATGCCTTTTATCTAAAGAGCGCTGCATGGAATACATTACGTGTGTGTGTGGGGAAATCACTTTGATGTGAGACGACAGCTCTCCTCAGCTCTCGATGCCTTGAAACAAAATGTGCCTCTGTCTGTTCCAGATGAATTGAATTTGCCGGCAGACATCCCCAGCTACCTGTCCTCTCAGGGAACTCTGTCAGAGCCGCAGGAAGGATACAGTAACTCTGAAGCTGGCAGCCACCAACAGCTCATGCCTCCTCTCTCCAATGGATACGTCCATAAAGGGACAGATGGTGAGTTATATTTGACATGTTTGGTTTAGCATCTGGATATATATCAATGCAGGTTGGAAAAACATGTCCTAAGCATACAATAAACCAACTGGTGCTTTAAAACTTGCTACTATAATCGCAGATTTGACATTTAGTAAGAGAGAACACTTCTCTTCAGAGGTAGTGGATATGTTCATACTGCACAAAAAGTAGAGTGAAAGTACCTTTTACCATCCCTTTAATACTTATATGAAGATTTTTCCCGTCCGGTTATATTAATATTTTGTTCACAAAAAAGGTGAAACCATTTGATATTACAAAGATTACACAATTATTGCGTGGCTACGAGAAAATGAAATGCATAGTGACACACCGCCTCATCGCCTGCCTGTCATGCAAACCCATTGTGAAGAATACATTTCAAACGTCTTTTAATTATGTACAGTTTTTCTGAGCCAGAGATTTCAGATGCCTTCTCGCTCATTAGGTGCTTGTGTCTGTTTTTGTGTTTGGGATCAAATCCCTGCTGAAACGAGACCCTGACTAATTATCACCAATGTCTCAGGTGTGTGTTATGGAGACACGAGCAGTGAGGTGGAACCGGAGGGGAGCGGCGTGCTGCACTGCCGGGTCGGCTCTCTGTTCACTGGCCGCAGCAGTTTCCACCCTGGGGATCCCCGTGAGGGACTAGCTGGAGTCCCCACAGGTTAGTGTCAACGACACACAAGTGATGATGTGGGTTTTATTCCTCGGTGTTGGTAGCAGCCACGAGCAGAAGCATTATGTGCTGGGTTTTGTGTTTATCCATTGACATGAACACAATAGTAAATAACTGCTTTGAGAGATTTGCCACAGACGCTACATATTTCCCACTAGAATTTGAGATATAAATACATCTTTATTTATATAAACGAATGTTTGCCCAAAGTACAAATATTTAAGATTGTCTGAAAGGCTTTAGAAAGATAATCCTGCTGGTTGTTTTCTCACCAGGTCCCAGTGTAACAGTCTTTATGATTATTTCATGTGCTCAGTTTGCATTAAATACATTTGTTACTTTGATTACTTTAAGCAGATATGTGGCTAGTGCTAAACTAGGAATAAAGGCATGATCCCCAAGCATAGCAAACTATAGTGCCTAAGGATCTTCAAAATGTACCTGAGACAGAATGACCTGTCCTCTGCTTCCTCAGATGTGCTGCTAACATCTCAGACTTTAACTATCCCACCAATATCCTTAAATATGTCCAGAACCAGTTCCAACAGCTTCTGTGTGACACGATGTAACTACATAGAACCTCCTCAGGTTTTGTTTAGTGAGAGAGAACAGATCTTCATCCCAGAATGATGTTGAATCATCTCCCTCTCTGAAGAATGAGCTGTTGTTTTTATTTTATTTTGAAATATTCTCAGAGTGTGTAAAGGCCATAAAACAATGATTAAATGACTTCTAATGAAATTCCACAAAATGTTTTTAAAACTGAAATTGTTTTAGGTCCTGCAACAAATGAGTACTGTTAGTTGTTGTCTGAAAAATTATTAGTAATGAGTTCATTAATCTGAGTGGACTCGAGAGGCCATTTTGCAGGCACTATCAATCAAACTGATTCATTATTCTAACGGTGCTGCAGTTTTTGAAAACAAACAACTCACTGTTTGTTTCCACTTTCTTTGGACAGGCGGTGCAGGTCAGCTGGTCATCTGCTCCGACTGCTACGACAACGCCAACATCTATTCCCGCACACGGGAGTACTGCCCGTACGCCTACCTGGGAGAGGACGACCCGCTGGACAAAGCTCTACCAGGCCTGAAGGAGAACTTCATTGAGCACGGCCAGCATGTGGACACGGCTCTGGAGAACCTCATCAGCAGCCAGGACACGTCCCTCTTCCTCCCCTCACATGACAGAAGGTTGAGCAGCCACACTCCCCCGGAGCACTACGCTAATGGTGAGACCTGGAAACAAAAAAATTCCTGTTTTACATTTCTAGAGCGGTGACCATTTGGGGTAAAATATTGAATTTATGCCATCATGTAAAATATTGGGAAAAGAAAAGCAGTAAGGGTAAAAAAAAAACAATACTCTTCAAAAGCAGGAGAAATATTCAAATTGCTGATTTAATCCAACCAACACTTCTCTATCTGAAAATCCTCATATTTCAGAAACTTCAGTTTTGTATCAATTAATCTTTTCTGCTTTTACAAATAGTATGTGGTGGAGAATCAGTCAGTGCAAGTTAAGTGTTGCCCTCTAACATCTGTGTCTCATCTTGGCAGATTCCCTCAGCAGATCGTTCTGGGGAGACGGGGAAGATCTGTCCTCCAAACCTCGTCCCGGAGCGTCCCAGCACCCAGTGACTGTTCACAGGACGCCTCCCCTGGCCTCCACTGCTGAAGGGGCAGAGGAGCACAGTGAGGCAGAGGCGGACTACTTCCAAATCCAATGCACACAGGCCCACAGAAGTGCCTCTAATAGGACTAACCCTCAGCAGCACCCTGCTCCCACATAGGTCCTCATAGTCCGTGTTCCGCCTCTGACTCCTTGTCGCTGCACCCCCCCCCCCCCCTCCCCCCTCCTGTTCACCCACTACCTCCAAAGAGACTCCTCACATTCTGCCAAAGATGCTCTCTTGTATGTTTACATTCCCCTTTCACTCAAGAGGACACGCTAACGTTCTCCGCTGTGGAAGGACTGCTGTGTCAGGCTGGAGAAATGGACCGGTGATTAAAGTGACCTCCTCCTCGACACCTCCACCTCTGCAGGGCTCTTATCCCCCCCCCACGTCCTCCGCCACTCCTCTTTTCTCTCTCCACAGAGAGAAAGCTATGAATGTATGCTTTAAAGAGCCATGTTGGATGGGATTGTCCCTGCTGCTGCTGCTGAGGGGCTGAAATGGTTTGTTTCATCATTCCTGGTACTGACACCACATGACTGAACTAGACATTACAAACCATCTCCTCCCAACTCGGAGGGGAGGGGGTTTAAATGGGGGACAATTGTAGCTCCCTCACCAGCAGATTGTGGTGGTTAATATATGGAAGAACCTCAAAAGCATATGAACCACATTCCCACAGCTTTTCTGACTGTAAACTATGCTATCTAGTATCCTGTTATGCAAATTCCAGAGACAGTTGAACACCAAAACGTGGTGTATATTATGAATATATATATGAATATATCCTATATCATCTTTATCTGATCTTGTTTTTTCGTCCTGTGTCAAACACAATCGCTGTTTCCTTCACTTCACATCTTCATCATAAGCAGTTTGAGGAGAAATCTTCTTTTGCACATGTGACAATCAGTTTGCTGGCTATTTTTTCTCGTGGTTGTCGACTTGATGGCCTTGTTTTTTTACATGGATGCTCAGTGACCTCATCAGGTGACATTATGGTTTGTATACTGGATGCACTGAATCGTTTCCCCCTTCTTCTCATGTCTTACAGGCACTTAATATAATGGAGGTAAAGTTTAAGATGGAATACATGCAGTTAGCCTGGAAACTAGACCAATCAGCGAGCTTCTGTCTGTTTGCTCTTGCACATGGGTCCGCCCCCAAACGACTGTCTGCTCAGACAGAACTCCTCCGATCTGCTGAGGTCGTTCAAATCCATGATCACGACTCTATTAAACAGAACTGGACATTTTCTCTAAAAGAAGAACCTGCACTTAGGCTTCATCCATACGTGATACGTCTGCCGTCCACACTCCAGAGGCCTTTGTGAATATAAACATACAACTAAATGTGTTAAGAGGTTCCAGACCCGTTTGTAAATGCAGATCGGTGGGATAGTGTCAGGCTAGCACGCCATGTTACTCCGTGAGGATTCATCTCCACCATTTTTTCCCACAAAGTCCATGATCCTTACGCAGAAATTGATTAAGCCTTAAGTTTTCACTTGGGACTGTGAAATATGAGAATGTATTGTATGATTTTATACTTGTATGTAAGTATGTGTACATAAGTTGATGGTCCATGGCCTATTTGTCCATTTGCAGAGAGGTTTGAGACGTAAGCTGCAGTAACTCTTTGAACATTAAGCCTTTATTGTCCCGGCGCTGTCCAAATGTTTTTAAATGTCACTACACACCTCCGTCAGAAGTTGTTTTTTTATTTCCTCAACTGAGACTCTTTCAGTTAAATTATCAAACAGCCTTCAAACTCAGCAATACCTTTTCCAAAAGTCAGCCTTCGCTTTTGAGGATGTGAAAAAAGAAAATGTCTTTGCTGTAAAAGAATGTGGACGTGTTTCAACAGGTTTTTATCTCTGGTTCTCCTTAGAAATCCTCCTGTACTACTGCAGCTCGGCGAAGCTCGTATCTGATTGGCTTTGTTTGTGACTGGCCTTGAAAACCTGACTGTATGTGCTCTAGATATTCAGTCTGCAGTTTATTAGGTACATCTAGAAATACATGATTCATTTTAATCCAACAGTCCTGCAGTAAATGTTATGTCTGACAACCTGTATTTTCTAGGTTTTTTTAAAATTATCATTTCCATTTGTTGATGATCATGACTCGACAGTCTGCTCTTCTATTTGTGACCAAGGAATGATTTGCCATTCACATCTCCTGCCTCTATAATGGGATATGGTACTCTGGTTGGTTTATTGCATGTTACACTTAAAAAGACTAAGTACAAACTCTTTAAACCATGCAACTGCAGAATCCTTTTTTTTAACTATTAAACTTGCAAACTAGGTTTTGGATCTGCCCTGAATGCACTAGCTTCCTGTTCTCAATCAATAACTACTCAAAACTGACGACACGCAAAAAGCTTTATCCCACTTTCTGCTTCTCCGGTTTGTGCAAACGTTTATTTCACGTCATCCTAGCAAACTTGTTTTCATATTTTTGTCACTTTGCGAGAATCAGAACATCCCATGCCTGTTTCTTCAAACGCCGGAAAACTAATTATCTTTCCTGACTCTCCTGAGTTCCTTTTGTACTCGACACTCTCTCTGTTTCTGTGGAAGAAGGTATCTGATGTTTCTTTATGTGCTCTGGCTTATACCTCTGATCATTTTCATGCCCCTTGAAAAGTTTAAAAAAGGAAACTTGCAGTGGCACGTCACCGTAATGGAGTTACATGTCCCGGGGGGGTAATACATCAATTCAGTATTTATTATTTTCTGCCGACCCAGCGTAACACAATGTGCATTTATAATGTTTTACTCTCTGAAACGTCCTTTATGACTTTATACCAAAGTTTAGCAGTAACTGCTCTGGCAATATCCAATGCTGCTTTTTTTGTATTGTTGAAGTTTTTCATTTTGTGTCGTATTTTTGGACCTTATTTACCTGTACATTCTGTAAAGCATGTCTAAAGAGACTTTTTGTTACATAGCCATTACTCCAACATTAAACATGAATTCTGATAATTTGGTTTGAATCTGGATTGTCTGTCCCAACACGTGTTGAAATAGGATTCTTTTCAATGTTGACTGAGCTGTTTGTTAAGTCGCCCTGTCAGTAAAATATCAGACCAGAGTCGTTCTGTTTTTCAGAAGCCAAGGTAACATTCTCAAATAGTTTCTGAAACTCGAACAGACACAAGTTGGACACTTCTTGGTTGAAAATGTCAAAAATGTTTTTTTATAATAATAGTCAGATTTAACAGATTGTTGGAAGTCAGAAAGAAAAATTAGAGAAGGTGTTACTGCAGGATTTGATATTGGTTGCATGTAATTCCAGACACAAGGCTCTAAACCACAATATGATTTCTCCGCAGTGCGTGGAACGAATTAAAGGCCAAGCCATCTGTAATCTGGATTTACTCATGTGAAGCCAACGCAAAGCCGGCTAATATCAGCCTTAAAAAACTGGATCCATCATAACTCTTTACGTGAGGAAATGGAACTGATTTTCCTGCCTGTGTTGCGGCGGCAGGTCCAGAGCGTCGTGTTTACAGTTTGTCAGAATGTTTGTACGTCCATGTGATCGTCCATTGGAACATGACGAACTCAAGTAAATTAAGAATTTAGATTTTATGTCCAAAAGGTCAAATAACTATTCAACCCAATGGAGAAGCTTCCAAAACAAAGGACAGCTTTAAAAATTAGGCTGAGAAAGAGAAAAGATTGTTCACCAATTTAAAAAATAATAAAGACCCATTAGTAACACACACAGGAGTTAAGTTTGTTTAGATCAAGTTAACAAGTTATGTTTGCAAAATTAATAACTTAATTTGTATATGTGACCAATTAAAGTATCTCTTTAAATTGGTAAATTACTCAAAGGGCCAAACTTACAAAGTATTTGATTTAAAGTATTACAATTGTTCTAAGAAAGCCCATGACTTAATCCCTTAATCTAGTTTTTATGATCCAAAACCTCAACTTTAATATGAACTCAGACCCCATGTTGTTCAATATCTGATAAATATCAACTATGGAGATAAAGTAATTTCTTGTGATGAGGTGTTTTTTGTGTATTAACCCACATCACTAAAAAAGTGGACTTCTCCACCGTCATTATTAATAATGTATCTTCGTAGCTGGTAGAGCTGCCTGTGCTTTTACTTTGAAAATATTAACATGGAGTTTATTCTATCAACCAGTTGAATGAATCAAATCATGATAAATTAACTCTGTTACCAGGTTGAATAGAAGTTTTTGAGTTTTAAATCTATAATATTGTATTGAAGCACTATTTGTGCACTTTTTTGTGCCTTTTCTCCAAATCCAACGTTCCACTTCCTGCCTCAAACTCAAGAGCCTCCCCGACTTGTCCTAAACACACTCCAGTGGACAACAAGTGGCACTCAGGTTGTGTGAGCCGCTCTGGAGAAAAACGCCGCCAGAGATTACATGGGAGCTGCAGCACAAAGAGCAGCCAACAGGATGTGAACTGATTCGCTCGGGGGTAGATCCCGTCCGCCCTGCACCAGGGAGAAAACATCTCAGGGAAATTGTCAGGAAGATTGTTTCCATTTATCCTTTGTCATTTAGAGGAGCCACTGAAGATCAAGTAGAGGGTAGTGGATACCGAGCAGGTGCAGGGAGGAGCTGACCACCAGATGAGGGGGAAATATCCATCTATACAGCACTTCTTCTCTCAGACGTCATTCACACACTGGGGCAAATTGGGGGTTCAGTATCCGGCCCGTGGACACTTCAACGTGTGGATTGGAGGATCAAACCAACAACCTTCTGGCTAGTGGACAGCTCGCTCCACCTCCTGAACCACAGCCGACCCCAGGAATCATTAATGGATTTAACCCTGATCTAGAACGGCACACACCTCCACCTTGTGTAAAACCCAGCGTCACTTTAAATTCACTCAAGCTGCACCACCGACAATCCCCTGAATATATAGTCCCCTAAATGTGCCTGATCTTTTTTCATCAAAGGGTCCATGAATTATTCTCTGAGAAATCAGTGAAAATGTCAAAGCACGCTCTGTCTCACTATGTCAAAGTGAGTGGGGGGGAAATTCCTGGATTCGCCCTCTGATCAGAATCTGCACAAAAATGTAATGGATTCTTTGTAACCCACATCCTTCCACCTAGTTCACTGGGATCTGTCCAGAGTTCTTTATGTAATGTTGCTGACAAACAAACATACAAACAAACAGACAGCAGGGGTGAAAGCAATAATATTCTCGAAGCATGAATACATTTGTAAATATTTCACTTTGACTTTAAGCTTCATTTCAGGTGTAAGACAATCAGTGGCCTGGTTCATCCACAGAATAAGTCATTATTAAAAATGACTGTGGCAATAAAGTTTTAACTTAAAGGGGAAATATTGTCTTAATGAAATGTCTGTAACATATCTTGGTCCAAATACGATAAGGATCATTTAAAACAGCACCTTTTTACCCTGTCTAAAACAGCCCTCCTCAGATTGACCTGTTTTGAGTATTATTTTCATAGTATGTCCCCTCTAAGTGTCTCTTCAAGATAAATCATGAAAAATTCAGAAAGGGGATAAAAAAAAAAACTGTTCTTTGAGTTATCATAAACGTTACAGACTTTAAATATGGAGAGTGTGCATTCCACTTTTAAAACTAAGAGCACAGGCTGAAGAGCTGTATTATTATTAATTATTATTAAGTATTGGTCTTCATTGGTTAATTTAAAAGAAACTCATTCAGCACTTTGCAGGATTTAACCCTTTCTCCAGAGACGCTGCCCTGATGATGTCTGAGCTGATGTTTCCTCTAGTTGACGTTACTCAGTCAACACATCTTATAAATCATAATCAATTTTACAACCTGGACAGTACATATTGTTTTTATTGGCTCTCTTGTAAAACGTGAGCTTTAGTGTTGATCTTCAAATGCCTAAAACCTGTCGGGCTGCATTAAACAGATTCATGTGAATATTCTATTTCCTCTCGTGTCGAAATAAAGACCAGACACGTGACAACATTAGTCAACGTGGCCCAAATGATTCGAATCCACCAAACTGAACCGGGGAGGTTTTGTTTGGCTAAGTGGAGCTGTGTGTTATTAATAACACACTGTGAGAGAGGATGAGTTATCCCTGGAGATACAGTGACATTTACCAAATTAAATTAACTTTCACTTCGGGTTTCCATCATCATCATCATTTCTATTAAGTTTCAGTAACGAATATAAACAACAGAAAACAGAGGATCTGTTCCGTCTCAGGCAGTTTCACACCTGTGCACGTTATGTATGAGCTCTCAGGAGCGGAGAGGTGTGAGCGCGGGGGGAAAAGGTCAGATCTCCAGCTGCACACCCGCTCATGCATGGTCACTGCACTCGTGCACAGGAAGAAAGGAAACGGCGTGAAACTGGAAAACAAAGCTGTTTTTATATAGAGTGATAAATGACGATTAAATCAATTAAACTCGTGTTTAATCATGCATGGGTTGATGCAGTGGAGCATAACGAAGGTAAAAGACCTGAGGGAGAATGGTGTGGAGTGCTCTGCTATCTTCAGTAGGTGGCGCTGTGGAGGCATCACCTGGAAACCTCCCTCCCCCAAGATTAATACTGACATCACAAATTAAGAGTCTTAATTAGGTGTAATTTGTTGTGCACGCTTAATATAAGAATTACATGCTCCGGGTGGTTTTAGTTACACTCACATGTTGCTCTGGTTCCGTGTCACGTGCAGGAGTAGATCTGTAAATAGCAGGTAAACATTTATATTGTTTTTTTCACGCAGGAGCTGAGATGAGAATACGTCACAGTGGATATCAGGTGTATGACTCGGTACGGTTGCGTTTTATGTTCATATCTAGTACCACAGCTCACCGGAGGATGGAGCTCGCACGAGGCGGCTGGAGGACGCTGCTGCGCCGCCGCTGTCACTGTGCGTAAAGGGGGCGTTCCGGAGCCGGGGCACGTCTCCGTTGGCGGTACCAGGTGTGTTCAAACCTGTGGCAGCCGGACGGCCGCGGACCTTCCCTCCGCTCAGTCATCGCCTCATCACGGGCTGGAGCTCAGCTGCACGAGCCGCCTCCCGGTGAACGCTCGCCGCTTCCGCCGCCGCCGCCGCCCACAGGTATGAGGGGATTTCTCGTTGACGCACCACATTTCGACGACGGACAGCTCTCAGTCTAGCGCACACTCGTGTTTACATCCCGGG
Source organism: Pleuronectes platessa (assembly GCF_947347685.1). NCBI lineage: Eukaryota > Metazoa > Chordata > Actinopteri > Pleuronectiformes > Pleuronectidae > Pleuronectes > Pleuronectes platessa. The sequence continues at coordinate 6,159,070 of NC_070627.1, read as the reverse complement.
TTTTGGCTACCGGGCGACGGGAGACGGAAGCCAGACGCACGGATATGGTTCCAGCGCACGGAGCCTGTGATTGTTGGTCCATTTTCTAAACCCACCGCGGTGTGTTGCTTTACGCACGGGGAGCGCGTGGAATTACTGCAGCCGCGGCGACCGTGCGCGCACCGGAGCACAAGCCCGTGGGATGACAGACCTCGGCGGCGTGTGGACGAGTGAGAAGCAGCCTCGTTAACGCCAGGACGATGAGATCCCCGGCAGGTCGGGAGGGAAACACCGGAGGGTTTATCAGGCCGCGTCACCCCGCGCTCGTCTAACCACAGCTCACGGAGGCGACTGTTCCCACTGAGATCGTTCGTTTGTTGAGCAACCGAAAGGGAGGAACCATGTCCCGGACACTGAAGAAGAAGAAACACTGGTCCGGTAAAGTGGTGGAGTGCGCGGTGTCATGGGGGAACCTCGGAGACTTCGGCTCCGTGGTGGAGGTTCTCGGGGGCGCGGAGATGGGACAGTTCCCGCACCTGGGCCAGATGAAGCTGGACGTGCTGGTGTGCCACGTCGGGAAGCTGCCGTACTACGGGGACGTGCTGCTGGAGGTGAACGGGACGCCCGTCAGTGGACTTACAAACCGCGACACCCTGGCTGTCATCCGCCACTTTCGAGAGCCGATTCGCCTGAAGACCGTCAAACCAGGTGCGTCCCCCCCCCCCCACCCCCTGCTGTGCGTCCCTGTTCCCAACGCTGCCGTTACTGGTGTTACTGGTGTTTCTGTGACACCCGAGCTGTGTTTGTCAGATGAGGGTTTTGATATGTGGCATCCTGGCAACACAAAAACCCTCAGGATTGTACACACACACACACATTAGTGCAGGGAACAGTTCCCATCTCTGACTCCAAGTCTCTGATCACAAGACAAATTAAGTTAAATGTGCCAAAAATCATGATAATTTGTAGTAAACATAGATTCTTCATTTCCTTATATAACTTGCTTTAGTGTTATGTTTTCCTGTGAGGTGCATGTTGATTAAATCATTGCCAAAAAGTGAGTCTAGGTGTCCTGGCACTGTGTCCTCCACCTAAAGGACGCCCAAGACCCCCACAGCCACGCTCCAACTGTCCCACAACAACTAATTGCCCACCGCTTTTTTTTTTTATACATGGGGATCAAATAGTGATAATGGTAATAATGGCATGTAGCCCAGTAGGAGCCTTCTAGGCTAAGTGCACTTACATGCATAGAAATAAGGCCTAATTACATCCTCCATTATTCAGGCTTCTCTTGCTGCCCATTGGCCACAGCCTGCGAGAGTGGTTTCTCTGTGTTGCATCCCGTTGTCCCATCATTCCCCATCCAGCTCTCAAGAGGATGCCGGCTGCAACTTCCAGACACTGATAATGAGGTCTAATAGCTGTAATGGCTCGGTGATGCTGCTGCCTGGGCTGCACCGAGGGCTTTAGTGGCACTGGAGTGAAAGTTGTGTGTGTGTTTATGAGCTTTGGAGATGATTATGCTCTCTTGCCTTTTGTATGCCGGAGCAGGAATCTCTGAACAACAACTGAGACTGTTCAAAAGGTTACATCATCAGGAGCAGCAGCTGAGTCCTATAGGACCGCAGGCCAGGATCCCTGAAGATCAGCTGTGTTTGTGCACACGCTTACTTAGAGTGTGTGTGGATGTGTGTGTGTGGCCATTCCTACTAGTTTACCTCTAATCAATATTTTATCGATTTCTTTTTCTTTCTTTTATCAACAAACAAAAAAAAGATTGGCCCCCTGAGTCCAGTGCCAATCAGGGTCCAAACACGTTAAGGTGTGTGTGTGTGTGTGTGTTTCATGCCTTTACACACCCCCGGAGCTCCTAACACCACGCTCTCTGCCCCACTAACCAAGGATGATTAATAAAGGGCAGGGGGAGAGAGGGAGGGATGGAGGGAGGGATGGAGGGAGAGAGGCAGAGGGAGACAGAGAGATGCATGGGGAGAAAGAAACATCAGCCCTGACTCTGGCTCCAGGCTGGACTCCCACGCGATGCTGTTGTGTTTGTGCTCTTTAAAGCTCACAGGGAGATAATAGGTGGCAGATTCCTCAGCACCCTTCTCCTTCTTTTCTCCGCTGTCACTCTCAGCAGTCTGGCTCCAACGTCCATGAGCTGCTCTGTCAGTCGGATGAAAGGTTGCACCAGCGTGGATCAGCTCTTTAATGTTGTGTGTGTGTGTGTGTGTGTGTGTGTGTGTGTGTGTGTGTGTGTGTGTGTGTGTGTGTGTGTGTGTGTGTGTGTGTGTGTGTGTGTGTGTGTGTGTGTGTGTGTGTGTGTGTGTGTGTGTGTGTGTGTGTGTGCAGGGAGGCCTCACGAAGCCGCCCTCCCTCTGGCCTCAGCGTACAGATGGGGTTGTTGTATTGTGTGATTACGTGTCCTGCTCGGGTGCACATCTGCGACGTGTGTGTATACATTCCTGTGTGGTTGCCTCATCTTTAATTCACACCTCTTGCATAATTGAGTTAGTGAGTGGATTTTCGCAGTGGGCCAAGGGGATCAGCTGTTACCAGGAAGAAGCCCGCGATGACGTGACGGCGGGCGGGCGGGCGGGCAGCCTTAGAGGACGTTACACACTCTCTCTCTCTCTCTCTCTCTCTCTCTCTCTCTCTCTCTCTCTCTCTCTCTCTCTCTCTCTCTCTCTCTCTCTCTGTCTTCCAGATGTTTCCTCCCCTGTTCCCCCTCCCAAGATCCTCTCGTGCCCGGCCTGTCTTGCCCTCCGGATCTGGTGCCACGCTGCTGCTGCTGCTGCTGACTGTTGGGGGGCGGAGCTTTTTTGGGGGGGGGGGAGCAGAGCGTGCACGGATGCAAAATGCAGAGATGGGGATTCAAGGGGAGGATGGAGAGGGAGACAGGATGTGAGATTGCATGGGTCTATGGAGACTATTATCTATCTCAGTCATTGATCGCAAATGGAACGTGAGCTGAACGAGTTGCACACGGAGCTACACACACACACTTCTCCATAGTTTCATCATGTATTGTCGATGGGGTTGCCAAGACGCCTCTCTCTCTCACATGCGTGCTCACATCCAGACGCTCTCTCCCTCTGCTTTGAAAGGAAGTTCACATTAAGCCTCACAATGTGCGGTTGAGGTGGATGAGCCCACGGTATCTTTGATTGAGCCCTGGAGAAGCCTCTATTTACAGCTCAGTGCTCGGAGCTGGAGTTTATTTTCTGCTGGTTTCCCCGGCTAAGGATCAGAAGAGACGTGTGTTGAGACGCCTGATGAATGGCATCGCAGAATTCCCTCTCCTGCACAGCTACTTTCCACTGTGCCTCCATTATGCAGCAGAATAATGAAGTTCTGCTCGCTTCATGTGTTGCAGCGCGATCACAACACACGTACAACCTGTAGCCTTTTATCTGCGGCTGAATGGATGAGGACTCTGACATGGAATGAATAATTTCACACTGGACTCTGTGTTGTGATGTTTTTACTTGACTGATATTAGCTTCAGTGAATGTGATGCACAACGGACGCACACAGCTTCTGCAGCGATTTGTGTCTTCTGCTAGTCATCCTAGATCTCTGTATCTGGAGAACCTCTCATCTCATCAGGTTCTCACTCTGCATGGGTAACGTTAAGGGCCTGAAGAAGGACAGGATCCATTTTGGTGCGATGTAATATTTACTATATTAATAACATTTGAAGAAACGGGCGACCAGTGCTCTGTAATAGCAGCGTCTGGGAACTATCAATGCAAAAGATGATCGCGTTAATGACAACGACAACTGATTCTGCAGTTCTGTGCCAATGTCTGAGTCGAGAGAAGCAGTTTGAGTTTTTGTAAAATCACAAACATGATAATTAAAGTTATGAAGTCAAACAGTTGTCAGCAGATTTTAGTTGTGTTTAAATACAAATGATATTTAACTGTAACACTGAGAATCCATTGGGAAACTAATTTTTCTATTTAATCTTTACTGATCTTAATGGTTGTTAATCGTTGGTGTGAAAACTCATTATCTGCAGATTGTTTCTTTAAGCTGCTGAGTTTAATTTAGTTCATAATCACCTTTTGAGTTTAGAGGGTGAATATGAGTTTGAGCTGCACTGAATTCTGCCGTCGATAGAGATTCGTTGCCTCCTCACTTTCAGAGTCACATCCGGATTTACCTGCTTCCACTCACTCACCCTCACATTTCCATTACCTGCTGATCAGGCCAATCACGAAGAATAGATAGTGACATGAGCCCCTAAGCCCCTGTATCAAACTGCAATAGCGAGTGTGGGTTAATCACGTTAATGCACCTCTCATATCAGGAAGTGCCTCTCACTGGAATCATCCACTCGACGGGCGACGCTTTGTCACTGCAGAGATTTGCAGTCGGCTGCTAAAAGAAGAAGAAGAAGAAGAAGAAGAAGAAGAAGAAGAAGAAGAAGAAGAAGAAGGGGATTGAGAGAGAGAATCCAGCAGCCCCGAGAGGCCGGTCAAATACCCCGAGAGGACATCAGTTCCTCTCGCCTCGGAGAAGCTTCTGACAATCTGCTGAGTGGAGGAGGAGAGTCGGACAATCCCAACTCAGCAAACCACAGCTGAACTCAGCTGAGCTCGGTCTTATATCTCCTTTTAAAAATTAGCAGGTGTACACAGTTTATATATAGAGGTGATTGAGTCCCTTCCCATTGCCTGGAAAGGAGCTGGCCTTTCTGCAAAGCTCTCACGCCTCACCGTCTTTCAAAAAACATTAAGTAGGCAAATGTTCATGGTTATTTACGTGCCAACACCCGACAGGCTGACTCGTGCCAAATCGTTGCACTGACAAGGATCAGCGTCAATGATCAGGCTGCCAAAACAATGAGGAAGAAATTAACGTGTTCACCCAGGTGTCATGTTTCCATCACTGCCGATTTAAAAACAGGCGATTTCTGCAGAGTCACTTAGAATGAACTGAGATCGTGTCAATTACCTTTTCAGGCAAAAGACGGATATAAGTTTTTCTTGAATTCCGATTGTCGTTTATGTTTTTTTTTGTGCTTCTTCTTCATCACGACCCAAATGATCTGCTGTCGGATCAGTGACTGTTTGGTGCTAACGCGGCTTCTTCTGCTCGTCTTTGAGGTTCTAACTGCTCTGTGGCTTAGTGTGCGTGTTCCTGTTTGTCGCCTGCAGCTGTTCGGAAGCTGCTTTCTAGGCCGGTCGTCTCTCGGAAGAAGAAAAATATTCTTTCTGTCACCGCGGCCAACTGGCGCAGATTAAAACGGGAACTTTAAAAAAGAAACATCTACTCTAGCTGGTGGTGAACTCTCCTTGGACTCATTCAAATTGTGAAAATGCAGGTAACGCAGAATGTAAAGCAGTAACTTGATGTACCTCTGTTGGACACTTATAGGAATTGTAAGAGTGATGTTGCATCCGCTGCTCTTCTGCCCCCGTGTTTAATGAAGCTCCCCAGCTCCTATGGAAGAGCTTAAAGTTTTATGCAGGTCTCAGCCCATTAACTGCAGATATGTCCTGTCTAAATGGCTGCTGACCATTTTCTAAAGCACGACCTAGTGTTTGAGCAGACATGTGTTTTTTTAGTCTCTCCTACCTTCCAGGGTTCCACTGTCCTCAGTTCATTTCACTACAAAATGAGAACCGCTCAGCAGAAACTCTCATTTAGGGTGATCCATCAGATAGGGACACCGTTCCTGCTTTTCTTATTGAGGAGGTTATCATCGTGTGGTCCTGCTGTTTCCCACTAACAGCTTCACCTCCTCCACACAACGACAATACAGCTTTAACAAGGACGAGACCAGACACCATCTCCGCAGGCTGATTTTCTCATTCTGCTGTTCTGGAATGACCGTGGACCTGGAAACCACAAATTCAAAAAGTCTGAGAAAGTACTGAAGTTTAATATTTGCAGATATGTGCTTAAAAGCTGGACAAAACAACTGGATGAGTTTGTGGAGTTGCTTTGGAGGCGGAGATGAAAAGATTAACTAAGTCGTCTCTTCATCCTGTGGGAGACGTGATCGTGTGCAGCAGAAGTTTATCTTAATCCGTCTGATAAACATTGAGACGTTTCAAAAGGACAAATGTGATCCTCATTGTTTCTCTAGAATCAGTGGATCCCCAGTGTTTACATGATTCCCCCTAACGAAGGCACCGTGGATGTCTGTAAGGACGTTTTTGTCCATCACACACGTCAGTTGAGACGTTTCATCATGAACCAACGCTGGTGACTGACAGTTATTTCCACCCAGAGAGCCAGGCACTAAAATATAGTAAGTGCTTTATCCATTTTTATATCTAATAGCTTCAGATAACATCCATCCGTCCCTCTGAGGGTCAGCGGCGGCCTTGAGCGGCTCCAGGCTGCCGCTGGGCGAGAGGCTGGAGAGGTCGTTGGCGTATCACAGGGTCGACCAACAAAGATCCGTTAAATAACAATACAGGAGAGCCACTTGAACTTATCTAAGAGTGCCTCCTTTTTTTATATATATATATTAAAAAAGACAACAGAGCAATTAAAAAGCCATCGGCAGCCTGACTCAGTTAAAAACCATTCTACAGCTGGTTTCCTGTCGTCCCCCAGTGACGACGTGAGTGATTAAAACCAAGGAGCAGTTTCAGTTCCTGCAGCACATGCAAACTAAATCACAGAGTAAAAATAGAAACAAAACAAACTGGGAGAAATGCGGTTGACCTAGTTCAGGCGATGTGGTTTGTGGAGAGTTTTTTCCAAAACACGACTCGATTAGCAAAACGTGAAGGACGGGTCAACTGTTCATTAATATCCAGTGGCAAAATCCATTGAAAGGATCTTGACAGGTCTTGATGGAGAAGCACTCAAGCTCCTCTAATCGTTCTTTGAGGTATGAGGGAAAGAGAAGGATCGAACAGCTGCTTTACAGTGTGATCCCAGCAGCCCATGATTTGAGGTCGTGACCCTTGACCCTCACCGGTGCGTCACCACGTCGGGTTTTGTTCTCGCTCCAAACCAGGAAGTCAAACTCCAGATGCATGACGCGGCGCCGGAGTGCGACAATTAGCAGGAGTGTTGTTCCATCAGTGAATATTCTCAACCTTCTAACCTCACCTCATTAACGTCTCACTGACTCACATCGCTGCCTCCTTCCTCCCCCGCCCCCCCCCCCCCGCTCTCTACGGGGACGACACATCCGCTGCTCTGCCAATGATGTTTATTAGAGCGAGTTTGATCTTCTATTAAAAATGCAATCTTTATAATGGCTGTTGTGATTTAGAAAGGCTTCATGGTGAAGCCTCATGTCCCTTGAAGATGAGTTTGAATGTGCCATGAGGAGTGTGTGCAGTGTTGTGTATGATTATTTACATTTTAAAGGGTTTTTTTTCACATGGAAAAGTCTGAACCAAGTGGATTGTGGGTAGTTTTGGTTTCACGTTGTAATTTTCTAAAGACTCTTGTATGACACATGTATGTTATTAAAGCCCATGTGGACTGCGTGTGCTAGACAGGGCCGTGTCTGACGTCGGCGTGTTGTCACCTCCACTGGAACCGTTCTTCAATACAGTAAAATGAAAGAACCAGTTCACTTCATTAACCTAATTGCCACTGTAATATTCTCATCATATTCCTCCCAGTTAAATGAACATCCTGGTTGTTCACACGTTATGTTGCCGGAGGTGAAGACGCCGATGAGTCGCTTCTTCTTCTCCTCCTGCTTCGGACTGAGATCACCTCTTCCACACCTGGTATGCTGGTTTGGACTAAACTCTAAAATCTGAAAAGTCCAGACCCAACAATTCAGCTGTAAACTGAAATATATTAAAAGAAACAGAAACTCATGGCAAATATCATCTCTATCATCAAGTCATTTCACATTTCTCAGTATCGGCCTTGAGATGCCCTCAAACCTGCAGCTGCAGTCTGAGCGTCTGTAGTCGGTTTTCTCTTTCTTTTAATTTTGGTCTTTTACATCCACTCCACACTTTTTGTTTGTGTTTGTCCGTTTTGCTGTGTCACTCCACAAAGCGTTTTGCTGATGTACAGCTTGTTTATCCTCTGTGACTCTCATCAAGCATCACCCATATGTGCTGGAGGCAGCTGTCAGGCTCCCAGGGAAGAGCTGCTGTCTTACCTCACACACACACACACACACACACACACACACACACACACACACACACACACACACACACACACACACACACACACACACACACACACACACACACACACTATAACTTCATTTCAAATCCTGACCTAGAATCATACTGTTCTTTCTAAAGACCTGCCTGACGGCTGAATATCTAAAAATAAGAAATTCCATAAACTCCCAGGAAATGTGGGGTTCAGATAAAGGGAGGACATTGATTAATTTCTGGCGGCTCAGGGATTTCCATCTCAACACAATTAATGAATGTGGATAAATCAATTTAAATTAAAGTGAATTGTACAGTGATATTGGACGTTTCCCGAACTGGACTTTAATTTCCCATGCAGGTGGAGTTGTTTTGAAAATTGGCAGTAAGCTTGAGATAATTCTTTTTTCCCATGTTAATTGAATTCTTTTCCTTTTTATAAGAGAAACTATAGAAAATTAACAGCAATTAAGAGGACGCAACTATTTAGATGAAATGGTCGCCACAAGAAAAAAGAGAATAAGTAGACGTGCAATGAGAAAAACAAGAAAGTGTTTGGAGTCCAAAAACAAACAGAAAAACCAGTAACTGTTTCTGATACGTTTCAATCTCAATACAGACTCCTCATCATTCACCAGCCAGGAGCATCAAGTATAAATGTATCCAGAGTCTTCCTCATTAACCAGCAAGTCACACACATCACTCTTCCTCACTTTGTCTGAAAATGTTCCCCACAGCTTTTAAAAAAGATCTTTGTCTACGATTAAAAGCAAATATTTGATATTTTAATCCATCGCTGAATACTTAGTTTATTCTTCTCTGCTAACAAACCATGAATGAATCCAACAAGTTGATCACCGTCCCCAGTTTTTTCTTCCTGTGCAACACTGCACCAGTTCCTCTGTGGTGCAGAGCCGAGCTGCCACATCCCATAGTGTTCTAATTGAGGCCCCGCTCTTCTTCTTCTGCCCCCGCAGTGTGTTCGTGAGGATGGAAGATGGGCGGAGGTGAAATGCAACTGCAAAAGAAATTTGCGTAAAGTTGCTCCCAACCCAAGTCTTCAATAATTCATGTGTACGAGAGGCGAATACTCTGCATCGTGTGTGTCTGTGTGTGTGTGTGTGTGTGTGTGTGAGTGAATGCTGCCATTTGAGTGGAGCGTTGAGCAATCATAAAAATAAAACGCACAACTCCCAGTCTCAGGCTCTCTATCATTATTCCCACTTACATCAAATTGGCGCAGCTCTTGTCGCACACTCCAGCAGCACCTGCCCTGATCACAATGTAAACAGCAAACGCTTGACAGGATGCTTTAGAGTTGGAGTCGAACATTTCGCCCCCCGATGACGAGAGTGGTTGATAATAGCCCGTGAGCTGGATGTGAAACGTATGGAAGGGTTTCATGTTCCATGTTCGAACATCTGGCAGAGGTTCTCGCTCCTCTCAGCTTTATCACAAACAACCACTGGAGGAAATGATATAGAGATTTGTTTGGAGGTGAGGATTTTAGATTTAATGATACTCCATATTAATTTCGATTTGTAATACATGAGAAAACGGGTGATGAAACTCTAGTTGTGTCCACTTCTTTATCTTCATCTGAAGGAGATCAGATTCATTATGTGAATACAGAAGAAAAAGAGACATTGCAGAGCCTCTGTCACAGAGCGAGGGAGAAGTGGAAGTAGAATTGTAAACATTTCGGTCTCGGCAACAAAACACATTTTTTGGTTGTCACTGCGAGGTGTCCAGTCACGACTCTGGGAATGTTACGCAGATCAAATCTGACAGGGGTGGTCACAGGTCACAGTGTGTGTGTGTGTGTGTGTGTGTATGTGTGTGTATGCGCACACCAGTACCAGTAACAAAATAAGATCATCTCCACCCCATGAAATAATGGGAAGCTGCATCTTCTACATGATATATAAATACCTCTCTAATTGTATTTTGTATAGTAATATAGTCGTGAAGCAGACAACAGCATGTGGGTGTTTACAGCAAGTGCAGTTTCCCCTGTGGTTTATAAATATTTGAATTCAGTTTTCATGAAACCTCTCGAGGAAGACGTGGGATTTGTGACGTGTATGAATAAAACGTGACGTGACCTTATCGTTTGGACGGGTCTGATGGATTTTCATCTCCTCCTTCAGTTCCTGCTGCAGATAAAGATCCTGTCGTCCTTAACGCCCGTTATAATGACTCATTATAATCCCGACCCTCTAAACACGTATTTATTATTCATTATTATTTCCATTTTTTTTTCTCACACACTCCAACAACGGACGCTAATTTGAAATAGGTGGTGGGGTTTGCTTCCGACTGAACAGATGAGGAGTATAATGGATATGGAAGGGGGTTGTCTTCGCTGTGACCTGCATCCTATTTGCCCTCATTACCCAGAGTTCCTTGTGCCTGCTGTGTGGAGAATTCAGATTTCCTCTGCTCCTGCCTCCTCATCACCATATCTAGATATGCTCCGATGGGATTTTTCCCTTCTCGATACCGATGGCGACACCTGGACTTTGCGTTTCGGATGAAAACCGAGTTCAGATCTGACACCAGCACATTTATAAAAATAAACTCATATAACATGTTTAACAGCTGTATGCCACTAACCCCGTGTGGGGATGTTAGCTATCGTTGTTGTTATTATCATCTAGTTTGTCATGAATTAAAAAGAAATGGAATAAATAACAACTACTTCCTGTAAATATCTGTTTAAGTGAAACCACAGTTTATTAGAATCAAAGATCTTTCAGGTTGTGCCCCCCCTAGAAACCGAAGTCTTGCATTTGGAGCAGGTTCCTGTTTTACTTGACTTCCCAGCATGAGTGCTTCCTTTTTAAAGTAGCTCTGTTTAACGCTAGTATCTTGCTGTTAACCTTTTAAAGACGTAGTATCTCTAGGCTTCATAGATTTGTGTACTCGCCAATGCCCAACCCGGTATCTTTTTATTCATTTATTCCTTCCTTATTCTAATCCATTATTCATCAGTCTATAGTAGATGTACTTGTGTTGCAGCCCCCGTACCTGGAAGTATCATAAAAACAGAGTTAGTCGAATCGTTTTTTATCCTTTTGGAACTCACATAAAACTCTGAATAACTTCAGAACAGAACAGGAGCTCAGAAATCCTCAAAAGCTGATGGATATGTGAGAAAAAGTACAATTTGAAAATACAGTTATTTATGCCTGTAGAGTGATTTTCTTTTCTCGGTTCCTCCTGCCTTGCTCCTCAGTGCATCAGTTCCCTCCTGTACATGTAAAACTGGACTAGGGGGTAAAAGGCGTGACGGCCTCTTTGGTTTGAGCTACGTCCAGATTGGAGGGGACGGCTGGTGAGGAGCTGCCGCTGCCATGTTTGTTTTACCGGAGGCGCAGCGGCCATACGGCGGCTGCCTGACCTGGCGCTGTCATGAAGGACGTTATCTTTATGCAACAGTGATTGTAACACGCCACCGCCCCTCCTCCTCTGCCCCCCCCCCCCCCCCTCCCCCTCGGCTGTGCTCGCCGATTGCACATTTGGCGAGAGTGTCACTCGTCGCCTTCCCGATTATCCAGATGTGCATTATCCTCCAACCTGGTGTTTATCACGGCAAGATAGGGGCTCGGGTCACCTCTACACAGCTCACAGGTAATGGGCCTTGACATCTGAATTAGCCCGCTCTTTCAAGGGGTGATTAGCGAGGCAGCTTAGGATTCTGGAGGGATGTTGATAGGCAGACATAAACGGGGCAGGGGCCGTCGGGCCGCTGGGCCGCTCTCTCTCTCGCTCTCTCTCTCTCTCTCTCTCTCTCTGGCTCACGATGGGAGGCTCGCCAGTCACAGGGCTCATCATGTGGCGGACACGCTGTGGTTTATGCAGACGGCGGAGGGTGGGATGGAGCGGGTGGCCGGTGCCATTATGTGTGTGCACAGGTGATTCAGCCACTTGGAGTATATCATGTTCATTAGCCGGTGCTGCAGCGTGAACGGCTAACCAAGCTGCCGCCCCCATAAACCTTACGAGGAGCCGAGGGTTCAGATTTTACACCGAATTTCTTCTTCTCTCCGTGTCCCAGCGTCTTGGCCATTTGACCGGCCCCCCCGCTGTCATACCCCCGTCCCCTCCACAGCTCTTTTATTATTCCTGGGTTAGTGTGGTTGGCTGTGTGCTTGTGGCGGCAGGGGAACGGCCGGCTTTGTAGAATCTTAATAGTGGTGAGCCGCTGCCAAGCTCTCCACTCGCCGCCTGCTGCAGGCGTGTGACTGAATGCCAATGAGACGTTAGGGCTGAGGTAGGATGGATCAGGCCGTCGAGCCCTTTACCAGGTGAGCAGCTCACGTCTGCTCCTGGAGAAGCTGACCAGCGAGAGGCGCTCGGTGTCTCAGGGTTATCTCCACGCTCAGGACGTGTCCTCTCCTCTGCTGCTCCGTCTGCCAGATCATCTCAGTGCTTGTGGTTTGACTTTGTGCCGCTTCCGTCTTATTACGTAATGTGCACTCTCCTCTTTGGGTCAGGTTAGATGATGTCATGCATGAATATTTATTTATTTTCCAGTGTCCTGCCAGTATCATAATAGTCGTTTTCTGTTGAAAATGCATAAATCTGATGTCTTCCTTTCAATAACTCTGTTTAAACTGCAGCTTTTAATCATGTAGCATATAAATTCTTGCAGCACAATACACACAGTGTACAACTGTAAAGGCAAAGGATGACAGGGATTTGTGTGTGTGTGTGTTTTTTTTCAGTCCTACATCTGCAGGTCATAGAAAACATGGGCAGTTAACAACAACACAGGACCTGTTAATAGAAAGCTGAAACATTTTCACCCTTATGTACACACACACACACACACACACACACACACACACACACACACACACACACACACACACATTAATCCTTGTCTCTCGCAGCGTGCACATGGTTCTCCACATGACGCAGATGCTGCACACAGTGCGATGGAGTGATGGGTGGATGCAGAAGCCCCAGTCACCCAGTCACTGCCTAATCTGATTACACACGGCTTCACACAGTCGGCCCGCCCGACGGAGGGAGGGCATCGGGGGGGAAGGGACAGATGGAAGAGCCGCGGTTGCTAACAGCTGTGGTTAACGCTGTTGTGTAATATACAGTTGTGGCGCCCGGAGGAGGAGAGCATGTGAGAGCAATGCATCCTAATGGTTATATAATCGCCTAGTTTCACAGTTCTGAGGAATAGAATTCATCCTAATTTAGAAATCGCTCGTGCATCTTGTTGTCCTGCAGCTCACAGAGGTTGTTGTGTGTCGTCACTTTTCTCTTATCACCTCAACATGGGGGTTATGGAGCCACGTCGCCTTTGATTTGCTCACACAGGAGAGCAAAGGCCAATAGCTGCTGTGATTCCTAATACTGACTTCCCTCACAGGGCGCTGATTGAAGTAGGAAGCACGAGACGTGTTTACATCAGTACCCGGCACAGCACACGTTTCACCACTGATTCATTACATCAGGAAGCCGAGTGGCTCACGCTCGTGCTCCTCTCTCACTGTTCATCACGGTTTTCAGCCTCGGCCGCCACCGCCGCCCAAACTGTGACTTCACAGCAGCAGCCGGAGCAGAGTGGAGGCAGCTGCTGCTGAAGGAGCGCTCGGATCAGCAGGGTTCCAACCATATACAGGCCGTGATGCCAGCACTCGGAAAACACACTGCATTTCCTGTCGCGTATTAGTTATTAATGTAACGCATGGTGAGGAAACAACCATCTCAACACACTGAAAAAACACATTCTAACAGTTCATATGTATATACTATAGGCTCCATGTAAAAATGGCCGACATGACTGCTCCCCAAAAGTGAATCCAAATGGTCTTGACTGCCACCTGCTGGCTGGCTGCAGTACAGCTCATGCACCCTGCCCCCTCCTTGTTAGTGGATGGGACACAGCACAAAAAGTCAAGACACACATAAAATGCATTTTTCTCAAAGTTGGTATTTTATTTAGTTCTACTCACTTGTGTAGGTTCAAGGGCTATTTTCTAGTTTGGTTTTATATTTATTATTTGATGCCTGAAACAACAAGATTGACAGCTGAGGCTCGTGATTGGTCGAGCATGTGTATCAGCTGGACCTTGACTCTGCAGCCTCACACCTCGATCACTACTGCACAGAGTCGGGCTCCAGATGACGTCACTATGGGGGCATCTATATTCTGGATCTTTCAGCTTAGTGGAGACATGTCATCCATCTTTATATACAGTCCATTGTATATACATTTAAGTTGATAATAACTGTAACTCACCTGACACCTGAAACACTGCTCCAGTATCTGCAGCACATGTCCAACGTGCCTCTAACCAGAAGGTTGGTGGTTCCATCCCAGTCTTCTCTCATAGAAAAAGTGCTGCACGTATTGTAGATGCACTGTACGAACGTGTGAATGGAAATAAAACTGCAGTGTAAAGCTCTTTGATTGTCCATCAAGACTCATACCTCCTCTCTCCTGCACCGTTCACTTACACCTGCTGCGACCGCTGCTCATGTTGTCCACCTTCACACCAGAGGCCTGATTCTCCCGTCCCGCTGTCGGCAGCTCGGAGCGGCAGCGTCTCTCCACAAAAGGGTTTCTTGAGATCGGGGATGCAGGGAAATCACTAGCACAACAATATCTGCCTTTCTAATATTGCATAATGTGAGTGGATGTCTGGGCTTTGTTCAGTCACTGTTTTTGTGTTGTGTCGGTACATTATCGTTTCGTGGCTGTTTTCTTGCTCCCTCGCAGATCTCGTGGGCGATGTCGCTGCTGTCTTCTGATTCCTGGTGTTTTGCTGATGTGCAATTCATTTGCATTGATAGTAATAGTGGATTTATTTATTTTGGTGTCTTAGCTTCCTTTTCTTTTGTTACTTGCCATGTGAATTGTGCTAATTATAACGTATTATTGAGATGCTGCTTTTCTTTTATACATGCTTATTATTATGAGTGATTTGTTTTAAGGTGCACATTTTGTCTTCCCAGCTTGTTGTTATGTTTTTTTTTAAGGGGGGGGCATTATACTATTTCAACCTCTCCAGCAACAGAACTAAAAGAAAGAGTTTGTAAAACAGTAGTTTAATAAAACTGATTGATTATCTCCTAAATTTGCCTTTTGGGGGTTGAGGTCGTTTCCCTACAGTCTAGTTAACATGAAATGTAGAACTGATTCATGTTTCATGTATAAAGCAGTCAATGGTTTTTAGTCCTTATTTCCATAACAACATGTTGGCTGTGAGGAAAAGTGCATCAAATATAGGACAAACAAATATAACCAGTATAATACGAGCTGATGATGGAGAGTTAGAGACGAGCTACAGCTTCATCCTCTGATCCTGATCATCATGAGATGTGATCGTTCCGACCATGTCTGTCTTTGAGGATGATGAAAACTTCCCGGGTTGTAACATACCAGCTCAACTGGGAGCTCCCAGTTCACCTCTTGAAAATATTTTATGTCAAACTAAATTCGCAACTCTAGTTCTATTCCAAATACTTGTTTATTTATGAAAAAGTATATTTTTTAAATAAAGTTTTGGCCCTCAGAGCTAAATTTCATCATTTTTGCGATTGATTGCATAGTGTAGTGAAGAAGCCCTGAGGATAATTCGTAACATTCATCAGAAAGTTATCGCTGAAAGTTTTACACTGATCAAATTGATAATTTTCATCCAAATGAAGAATAATTTGATTGAAGAAAACCTCATTTATGTATAATTCAATCACATCCAACAGTTTGATCCGATTGAATATAACTTTGGAGATAATGCTGTGACCTTGTGAAAACACATCTTTGACCTTGTGAATGCAACATGTGACTCACACCTTGAAGGAGTTTCTTCAAATTTAGTCTCAACGTTCATTTCGACTCAAAGATGAACTGATTCGAATTTGGCGTTTGAAAGTCAAAGGTCAAGGTCACGAAGGGCACATGTTCTTGTAATTATAATGTACCAGCATCCATCTGCTACCAACATTAACTGGGAGTCTAGGATGACCTGATTTGATTTCAGTTGTCAAAGGTCACTGTGATGAGTCTGGAACGAAATGCTTTTAGACTGAAACTTCCCCGGTCGACGGAGGCAAACAACCACAGGGCATCAATTCTAGTTCCAAGTTAATCCGTGACATGAACGTGGGAGGTCCTCGGTGAGTTGATATGAAAGTGACCTTTTCTTACTACGTTTAAAAAAACATCAGCAACCGTGAATCCAGGGCCTCGGATCCCGAGCTGCACCTCTCTGACTGATTCAGACTCTTATTGTGAAGGAAGCTTTCCCATAGTAGTGTTTGACGTAAATAGCAGTGACTCAGCTTTTTTTGGTCCAGGGAGGATGACCGGGCCTCAGCGTGCACGGAACAATGATGAGTCAGGTATTTTACAATTTTGGCAAACTTTAAACAACAGCTGTCATCCAGAGGACTTGAGCAAAGCTGGGTTAACAAACCTACACAGTTTATTTGTGCCTTATAAAAACAGGGAACATTAAAGCAGGAAGCACAAAAGTTTGGTTCCGAAATAAAAAAAAAACTCCTCCATGAGTCTTTTGAAAAAGTTACGAAAAAACGTGGGCGCATTAGAAGAGAGACAGTCATCAATTAAAATCCGGTTTGACACCAGTCTGCCGCCGCCGCTTCCCTTTAGCGAGCTTACACTATGTGGAGGCTTTGAAAATCCACCGCAATACAAATTCCGTGTTTCATGTGAACTTTCAAACAAAGAATGGAGATCATAAAGATGCAGCTGCACTAAATATAAAAACGTCGGCTGCGCATTGGAGCCGCAGCTCTGAATTAGAACATGTCCGGGTGCTGATAGATGCAGGTGCTGCTGACAGGCTTTTATCCCGCGCCCGAGCTGCAGAGTGGTCAATAGGATTTAACAATAAGATAAAAAACCACTCTCCTCTCTGCAAACTTCTCCTCCATTGTTCAAGGACCTGCTGTTTTAATGCACTCTGGTCCGTGTCTGGGATTTCACGCTCGGTGCCTGTGATGTGTTCACAAATTGTGGTTTCATCTTTGAAATTTAGATGCTTATCTGTTCTTCTCGCTGTCTCTCTTCCGTTCTCTCGGTCTGACGCGTTGTCGTCTCCTGAAGTCGAGGCTTGTTCTAAGTGTGGCAGACAGAGAGGAGTTCATCCGTCTCACACAACCACTGTGTTTGTTTCAGATCTGAACTTACATTTGAAGTCCTATTGAAACAGCAGCAGCCTGAATGTTGGTTTACGTGGTTGAAATGAATAATTATTTCCCCCAATGATAATGTTCTAGATCATTTTCTCTATAAACCGAATAACTGGAGTGATTCTCAGTAGTTAATCTCTTTGAATGCAGTCAAGCTGAACCATATTAAACCCACTCATACATAATCAGTCCTTTAAATATTACTTTTTTTTTTCCATTAAGATCCTTGAATTATTACCTGCAAATCTGTGAAAATGTCAAACTTCACAATGTTCAAATAAAGTGATAAAAGAAATTCCGGATCTGAACCAAAGTTTTTGTTTTAATGGATTCTCTCTTGGATGATTCCCTAGCTCTTTAAAATTAAAATAAAAAGTCATAAAACATGTGATTTCCAAACATCTAAAGCAATCTTCATTTTATGGCTCTATGAAAAGAGAAGAAAAGTTGAAAATGTCACAATCTGAAGTTTTCATTTCAGAACAACAAAACTGCTGCCGATTAAACTTCTGTCAATCAAGCCGTTAACACTGTGAGACAGTCGTGTGTAACGGCTTCTTCCACCATCACCACAGCTTCATACTGGGAGTTGGGGCTGTGGGTTTCGACGCCTCAGGCCGGATGACTCGCCGCAGCATCATGATCTCTCCTCTGATTCATTACAGACTGCAGCCGGTCTGTGTTGTGACATGCCCCCCCCCCCCCCCCCCCGCCTGTCTGCATGGCTGCTTTTATATATCTGCCCGAGCATCCCTGCCACTGGCGTTCACCCAGACATGAACGTACCTGCAAGCAAATCCAAAAGGACACGTTCACACATCACACGCACACACATCACATGCACAAAGCTGTTGGGTTAAACAAGGTGAAGGCAGAGGAGGGGGGGGGGGGGGGGGGGGGCGTCCAGCTGTCCATCACTTGGTTTATTTCCCAGGTAATTTGTGTAGGAGGATAGTTTTTACTTTGAATTCAGCATCAAAGTCTGACATTAGACGAATGGCTTGGGCCGCGCTGTGTGATTGATGCTCTCTGCAGGTTTGACATTTGAACAGTTAATCAAACTGAAAAAAGGATTTCTGTGAGGACACTAATGCAGGGGACCAGCAGGGGCAGCGCTCCTAAAAGTTTAATTAAAGATATGGTTGATGAAAATTACAGTTGTAGAATTCCTCTGATAATGTGGCGCGCCTGCTTTCCTGGTTTGGTTCCGTCCTTTTCAATAATGCATAGAGTGACTTGTGAGGACAGCGTTTATTTTGCAGATTATTTAATTAAAGGGGAATAGAATCAGGCATCGCTCGTGAATCATGAATTATGCACTCTCCTCTCTATTATATTTTTTACACTTCATATATTATCCAATTAAAGAACCAGTCAAAACGCTTATATTGTTTCCCCACTGCCGCAGCCTTGCTTGAGGAATCCTGCCATCTGTTGTTTCACAGTATTGTTCTCGTAAATGTTCTTTAAATTACAGCCCAGATGCCTCCGCTGAGACAATTCATTACAAAACCTCAGAGTGGCTTGTTGATGTGTCTGGGGCTGCATATGTGCCCATAGTATTTGTTAATAATAATAATAATAATAAAAATAATAATGGAAGTTTATTTCTACAAAATATATGGGAATACAAAAAAATGTATAAAACAAGAAACAAACCAATAACCTCCATCAAAACCAGATCAAAATCTGATTAAGCTGCTTTCAGACACGAACTGAACTCCTGATAATCTCCGGACATTCTCCGGATTGGTTGTAGCTGGGAACGCAAATGGACAGATTCGTGAGAAGACTTTTTTTTTTTTTAAATCCAACTTTTCTGTAGATAGAAAATCCCATTTTTTTGGTGCAGCTCTGCAGATGTATCTCTGTGTGAGTCAGACGCCCTGGACAGACCTCTGGCGTTTGAATTTGTAGATTGTATCAACTGTAAAAAAATAAATGGATGCAGGCTTGAAAGTAACAACGCAGCCAAGGAAAATATTCTGTCTGGTCGAGCTCTCTCGCACAATGTCCGCGGCTCACAGAGACGAACCAAACCAATTTTGTGGCTCTGGCACATAGAAGCAAAAAAATTGATCTGTGTAAATAGACTGTATTACTGTTGCACTCCAGGGGGGAGGGGGGGGGGGGGGGGGGGTGCTGGAGGGAACACAGAGGAATCTATCCATCTGTCGGCCCAGTTGTCCTTTCAGCCGTCCAGACAGACACTGGTTTCGCTGGCAGGGATCTCGCTCACCAGGACAGACTTATTGACGGGACTGGAGGATAAAACTGGTAAAGCTCGAGTTCTGTCAACACGGTGAACTCACCTTTGTGGAATCCGTGGAATCCAAGCGGCTGAAGCTCTGCAGACCTTTCGATGAAAACCAGTCGAACCAGTAGCACCTTTCTGTTGGACCGTCTCGCTCAGGAGGAGATGAGAAATGTGGATTTAATTGCTTTGCTGACCTTTTCAAAAGGGACAGAGAGAAAAGCTGTTAATTAATTCCACCGTTGAGCTGGAACAAGTCACAGAAACTGTTGTGTACATGAAGCTTCTGTTGTGTTTTCATCTACAAAGCTTTGTCATTATTCTCTATTTAAACAGAGTTGGTGGATATAAAGACAGTGCTCCTTTTAATTCATGTAATAAGTCTACAATTAAATATTTTGTTATGTAAATTGATTGCACATTTTGTACAATTATACAGAATATGTCAAACTAAATACGCAATATGTCTTGAGTAGATTCATAACATTTGTTATGGGAGGTTGTGTTTGTTTATTTGTACGAAGGATTACACAAAAAACAACAACGAAACCTGGTTTTAGGGTTTGGTGTCAGGGAGAAAATATTCAATTGTGGTGTAGATCCAGATAAATTTGGTGCTTGATTAATTTTAATGGGACTGTGTGGTCCTTGGTGGAGGTGTGTACTCTATTGAGTGACTTTCTAGTGTTTTCATTCCCATTTGTCTCTTTCTACTCAAAGAATTCGGAAATATCCTGGAGAGGATCAAGGGTTTGTTTTTTACTTTCTTTAATTACAAGATGAGGGCGAGTTTTTCAACATTTCCCCAGGCAGCAACTCAGGTGTATTTCAAAGACCGATATCTATGAGTGTGAGTAATTGGGTACATTTAAATGTAATGGGACTGTTGGGCCTTGGTGGAGGTGTGTGCTCTGTCCCTCTCACACTCTTCTGAAGGTACATCTATCTCTCGAAGGCTTTGAGGACACATTTTAAACACGTTGTTGACCAGAACACGGATGAACGACCACATTACTCTTTCATCTCCCCTCCAGGGCCTGACCTCCAACCTGACACTCTACGTAACTCACATCATGGAGGACAGTTGGTTCGGTAGCCTTGGGTTATTTGTCCATTCTAATGTCGGTATGTCTGAGTAAACGCGTGTTGTAATGTAGCCACGACTGAGAGCATTATAAACTTAACTTAACTTAATGTTTCGGTGTAATTCCTGAGGAAACGCCTTTTTTTAAATGGGCGAGACAAACAAGAGGAACGGGATTTGTCTTGATGTTTTTTTTTTCCTGGTGGTTGAATTCCAAAAAGTGTGTGGACGACAGGGTGTGGAGAGGAACCGACTGTCAAATCAATCCTGTTTTTATAAAAGCAGTGATTCAGGCGCTGGGTATTCAGATCCACCCATCAGCCACACCACTGATGCTCCCAGTTTGAACTGCACCCTCCTACAACACGTTTCAACCCTTACCTGAAAAACATGTCCCTCTCAAACATGATAAAAGCCCAAAACAACTTCACTTTGACACATTTGGAGGACTGTTCAGTCGGAGGTGAGTTTGTAAAGCAAAATGTCACGTTCATATTTTGGTAATGGATTATATGTACTCAGCACTTGGAGCTGCGATGTAGCTGGATTTCATTTTCCAGCAGCAGCCGGTGTCCTCTTATCGCTCCTCTTACTGTGACGCCTGCTATAATAGCTTCACACAGACATGTGAAGAATCCTGCAGCCTATTACTCCAACCTGCATCCAATTGACATCGGCCCTGCCTGCCACGCCAGCCCCACCCTGCTCCCACAACACAACCCAGGACTTTTAAGAAAACTGGTTTTATAAGGGATTAAAAGGGAAATAGAACAAAAGGAGTCTGATAATCAGGGAAGGGCGTTTGTTCACATGTGTTTAGTCTTTATTAAGATGTTAATCTGATAGTTTAGAACAAACTGTCTAATATGTCCAATATTAAAGTCGGGTGTGCTCCTGCTCGGCTGGAAACACAACTTAAATAAATCTAATACATTTTTCACCCTCATTTATGCCTAGCTAAAAAGCTGTAGATCTAATTATATCTCTATCAACAAGTGTATTGGCCCCAGGACCTGTCCAGGGTGGACCCCGTCTCTCAACTGGGATTAGCTCCAGCTCCTCCCATGACCCTCACAGGATAAGTGGTGGGTAAGTGGATGGATCGTTACTGGTTCAACACCACATCTCAGCCTCTTCATGCTGGACACAACATTTACAGAATAATGCTAAAGACTAACAAACTGGGTTTGCAAATATTTGGGCTTATGAGGATGGAACGGGTTTTTTTCGACCTGTACAACAGGATGTGTTTGGTGAATGTAAACACAACTTAGTCCGCGGGGCACCACTGTGCAGCTGTGTCATGCAGGACCACACCATTTGGTAAAATGTGTTGTGTTCCTCATCCTGATCTTGCTAGTTGCCGTCCGCTCTCTACTTATAGAGCAGGAGCCCAGTCGGAGAACGGGGTAAATGGGTAAAATTAGCCACATTGGATAATAACTCCATGCAAGCTCACGGTAGAGGTTTCCATGGTAACAGGACTGAAGTGCTCTCTGTGAAACCAGAACCCCCCCCCCCCCCCCCCCCCCACGTCTCGCTGAGATGAATCGGACCTCCTGCGGCTTTTTTACTTGGCGCTCTGTGCCTCAGCCCCTGAGATGGGTCGGCTGTCATCGAGACGTCTGACCCCACGACCCCCCCCGTGTCCTTCTCACACATCATCCTGCGGGAGGAAGCTCCTCCCCTTCATCCTGCGTGAGGGAAGCTCCTCCCCTTCATCCTGCTGATCATTCTCCAGCGTTTCTCTGACTGTGCTCTCCTGCATTCGTCTGTCAGCGGATGCTCCTTGATACGAGGAGGCAGGCCGCAGAGGCACTGAAGCAGTTCGGCTCCAAGTGTCCTCACTCCCCATTCCCCCCCCACACTCTTCTTTCTCTCTTTTCTCTGCTATCATCCCTTTTCTTTTGTATTTGGCTCTGTTCTTCTCTGCTGCCCATCTGGCCCCTCCACAGACAAGTGCATGCAGACACACATGCTGCACACGCGTGTGCTGTGCTCTCACTCAAGCACGCACACGCCTGCATTGCCGTAGGGAACTGAGTGAAGGTAGATGTGTGTGTGTCCGAGCACTTGCCCTGGAGAGGATCATTCAAGCATCGCCTGTGAAGAGGAAAACTGTTATTCTTCTCAATCACTCGTGGCTCTTAATGCATGTTTACATTGTGCTTACATGGATTGAATAAAGAGCTGGGTGTGTGTGCGTGTTTGTTCATTTGTATGTTTGTGTGTGTGTATGTGGGTGGATGAACATGGCCGCATGTGTGTCCTGCTGGGAGCTGACAAATGGAGGGTTGAGATAAATAGTGCGCTGTCGGCTGCAGAGCGGGACGGGAGTGCACGGCTCTTATTGAAGTAGAAGCCGAGGTGGATAACAGGATGTGTCCGCCCGGCTGTTGATTCACAAGCTAAGTTGAGATCCACCTCTGGCGAGTTTCTGCTTCGCTCAGAGCCGGTATTTCCAGATCCCAGGAGTGTCATTAGCAGAGCACGTGAGCTCCCGTGTGTGTGTGTGTGTGTGTGTGTGTGTGCTCTCGTGTTTGTGTACTTATAGAACCACGAGTGAAAGAAGCTGATATTTAAAGAGCTCTTCCAATGAGAATCAAGTTCTTAACCTTGTTAAATTGTCCTTAAGGTGCTTTTTCTGTATACGATAGAAGATGTGTCATGTGTTTTCACCTTGAAACAGCAGTGAACCAGTTACCGTCCCAGAAAATAGATTCAGACAGTCCCAGTATCGTGTAGTAGTATTATTATTAATACTGTTACCTCTGGTGGAAAGATACAAGGCTCAGGGAGGAAACCATTCATTGGTTTGAGCAGATCCAGGAATTGTTCCACTTTCTATAACATTAATAATTCACGAGTCTTGATTAAAAACAACCTGACATGTTTATGTCATTCCATTATTATTATTGTTATTATTAAAAGTAGTAGTAGTAATAGTAGTAGTAGTAATAGTACTATCTCATTTCTCAGAATTAGTTTCAGAAATAGAATCAGGTTATTTGCGGGGTTGTGTAGTCAACATGAGTTATTTAAGGCTGCGTGCTCATTGTGTTTATTTATTTGTGTGTGTGTGTGTGTGTGTGTGTGTGTGTGTGTGTGTGTGTGTGTGTGTGTGTGTGTGTGTGTGTGTGTGTGTGTGTGTGTGTGTGTGTGTGTGTGTGTGTGTGTGTGTGTGTGTGTGTGTGTGTGTGTATGTTGCTGCTGGCAGAGAGAGAGAGAGTTCTCTAAAAGCTTTACATGTGCTCCTGATGGATGACAGAGCGACGACTACATGTCCAGGTCAACAGTCAGGAGTATAACTGCGCCGCTCTCTGAGCTTATACATTAAATAATCAAACGCAGTGTGAAATCGTATTTGAAAATATACATAGTGTTTTATTTTTCATCTGTCTTTGCTGCTGCATTGAAGGTTTCACATCATCAGGGAGAATAACATGCTCCAGGAAATCACAGGATGTCTGAGCTGATTATAATAAGAGCATTTTCACTGTAGCAGATAATACACAGTTAAGATGTGATGTGATGTGATTGGTTGATAACATGAATTGATAGAATTAGATAAACCTCTCATCAAATCTATTCACATTAAGCTGTTTACACAAACAAAGTGTTTGATTCAAAGAACTATTATTACTATTATATATATATATATATATATATATAATTATATGTATTGGATGTATTTTCCTTTTATTTAAATACTTATTACTACTTCAAGAAAGCTTCCAAATTAAATTATTAATATTTACTGTTTCTGCTGTTGGTGAGAAGTTATTAAATAAAAAGAAAAGGCTACTGACAGGAACAGGGCATTTCAGGGGCTGTTCAGATTGCAGCTGGTGTCAGTGCCCCCCTGGCCCCTCCCCAGGATCTGCCCCTGATAGTAGTCATCAGAATTGGACCCCGAACAATCTATATCAGTCGGGCTGTATTTCTTACTGATTTGTTGTGAACTGACTTTTCCTCATCTTCTGATTAATTCAGCTCAGGCTCATTTTTAAAAAATCTGACATTTCTGGTGCATCCTTAATAAAACACAGTCTCAAATGGCTGCCTCTGCATCAGAAGTTGTATTTTTTCACAGTGAATTTATTTCTCCAAAAGTTCGATAGTCATCAAATAAATCCTTTACTGATGAAAATCTCATCTCCATCTGCTCCGTCAGGCTGCAGAGATGCTGCTGCAGATTCCACATCACGTACGCTCAGCGAGCTTTGAGCCACTGGCTCACATCCAGTCTTTGAAGTCGTCTGCTTTCCCCTCTTTTCCCGGGTCCCTTCTTCTCCCTCGCCAATACTTCACCTCCCTCAAGACTGTTCCCATCAGTCCCCGCTCATAACTGGGGCACGCCGGCAATTGTTGTGCAGCCCTTTATTCTGAACAGTGCAGAGTTTTGTGATAAACGCAGGATTTTCTCTTATGTATGCAGTTCTTTTTCCTTTTTTTTTGAATCTCGCCATGAGGTCTGTGTGTGCACGCAAGGCAAAACAAAACAGAGAATGGTACAAACACACAGTCGCATTCTGTGCTCTCACTGCACAGACAGATCTGACGTGCTGATAAGAATAGCAGCTGCCAACACTCTCGGTGTCGGTGCTTCACATGCACAGCCGAGCGGTTTGGTGATTTGTCTCTGACGTCTCCTGTGAAGTTTCTAAAACTCAGAATCGATCCCAGTTTCTCTTCGGAAACACAACCGGTTTCAATCGGAGCTGATGGGAGATCTCGGAGTCGATTGGACTAAACTGAAAGTCACTAACCAGTTAGTTATTTCCCTCGCTCTCGCCCGGATGATTGGATGAGTCCAGCCGACTTTCTCATGAAACCATTTCACCTGCGTTTCATTCAGAGTGATATCGCTTCTGAATTAGTTGTTGTCGTAAAAGTCTGATTTCCTCATTGTCGTTCTGTGAAACGTGCAAATGTGCTGCCGTCACCTGTTCTCATCGTAATCTAAGTCATATTGGCTTTAAACTGTCACTGCTGCAAATACAAAGCTATTTAGTTTTTAAAAAAAAAAAAATATATATACATCAAAAGATAAAATAAAGATAAAAGAAGGTATAATTAGTCATCTTTAGTTGCAGCTCTGAAGAATATTTGATGTGAGGATAAATTAAACAGCATTTGCTCTCTTCTGAAGCTCGGCCTTAGGCCACAAGAGAAATGTTGACCCCATGTGACCCAGCTCGCTGCCTCAGATCCTCAGGTGGGACCCTCCTGCTCGAGGCTGCAGTCTAGAGGTGGCCGTGCTTTTTGCCGTCAGGACCCCTCGACCTGCACGAGGAGATTAGACTTGCAGATTCACTGACTTCTTTTAAATAACTTCTTCTTAATTCCCATTTTTACGGACTTACCCTCATGCGACGTCGTCTTTTTTATCTTTTTATGTTCAATTGCCTTTATACATTTTAATTTGTATTTATTTGCTTCCATGCAAACGTGTCTTCCTTTTATTGTTCCTATAATCTTTGTTTGTACTCCCTGCTTTTATTAGACGCTGTCTTCTTATTGCTTTCACTGATTAATTGTTTGTAGTCAGTGTGAGTGCATTTTTGCGATCGCCCCAGAATACAGCACCCCCCCCCCCCCCCACCCTAGTCCAACTTCACTGGCTTCCAGTCAAGTCCTGCATCATTTATAAAACCCTTCTTCTCACCTCTACAACCCTCCAGTATCTGCCTGACCCCCTCCACCCTGATACATCACCCCTGAACTTATGGTCTGTTCTCCTTCCCCTGCCACAGACTCCTTGAAACCCACTTTTTTCACAAAGATCCCCTGACCTATAGATTATATTATCTCCAGCAACCTTTGCCATTATTACCTCTGCCAAGGAGGTTGTGTTCCTCTGTGAGGGGCTGTTTGTTTGTTCATGGAGCTGATATCTATATTATTGTGTTCAATTCAGTGTTGCTCGCTGGCATTTGAGTTATTTTCTATCCTGAGTTTGTCTTATTACCTTCTTTGCTTTCCTTATACCCCCTTGGGTACCTTGAAAGGATCTAAGTTATGATTATGAATATTACACCTTCACTCTACTGATTGGGGAGCAGACAGTGTAGCTCATTCTTAAATAGGGGAGCTTGAACAAAGAGTTCAATAACACACAGTTCAGCCCTAATTGGAGCAGATATAACGTTTGATTGTAATCTGGACGTCTGAATCCCGGCCGGCCTGTCGGCGCCGCCCGCTCGTCCTCCTGGACGCTGCTTATTGACCTGAGAGGCTCAGTACATGACTCGCATAG
This sequence comes from Pleuronectes platessa, assembly GCF_947347685.1. Taxonomy (NCBI): domain Eukaryota; kingdom Metazoa; phylum Chordata; class Actinopteri; order Pleuronectiformes; family Pleuronectidae; genus Pleuronectes; species Pleuronectes platessa. Next base: position 6,132,203 of record NC_070627.1, on the reverse strand, counting down.
TAGACGTGTCTAATAGATTTGCAAGGAATCATTTCCAGCTCCGGCTGAAATAATTAAGTTGACATTCTCTCCCCGATGCAATTAACAATGAGCAGCGTTCAATCTGTGACCCGCTAGATGTTTGATTTCATGGACTGCGTCTTACATGACAAGCCGGAGACGCTTTCCAACAAGAGGCAGCAGGAGAGAGTCATCAGGGATCCGTGGTGTCGGGGGGGGGGGGACGCTGCCTCTGAGGCACATCTGGTTCACTCGCCTCATTTTCCTCGAGGTGTTGTGTGCTCCGCTTGCTTGTGAACAAATTACTGTCACATTGCTGCGCTGCTGGAGTAAATTAGCAGACTTGCACCACAGATTGTGCCTCGAATGTGAACTGACTCTGAATATAAGTGAATGATTTCTATTCAAGCCTGCCATTTATTGTAGAAGAGTCGAGCTCTTCTTCTTCTCCCTGATTAAACGTATCGGTGTCTCTCTCTGTGCAGCGGTGACATCTCGTGCGTGTGCGTCTGTTTGTCTGTGTGTGTGTGTGTGTGTGTTACCTTGATGTACAGTAGATCAAGCAGCTCCTCAGATCAGACTGAACGGCTGAGAGAGCAGGATGCTGTGAAATTCAGATGCACCATGTGCTGGAAGGGAAGCAGCCTCTGATGTATTTTTAGAGGGGCTAAATAATGAATGCCTGAAAAGACAGCTAGGACCCCAGCTGCCAAACCTTCCCCGCTCCTCCGTGCTCACCTGTTCTTCTCGTGCGCGCCTCGAGGAGCGGGCTGAGGAGCAGAGCGTCTTCACCAGAGCAACCTGCTGCCTCTGTCAGCGGCTGTCACCACGAGTGGCAAAAGATCACTGAGATGCCTCATCTGGATTCAGCCGGAGATTACAGCTCCTAAAGCCCAGAGAAGATACGTGAGAAACGGGTTCGATTACGATATGTCGCCTGTTTCCAGTGAAGCTCCAGGTATTCTTATTTTAAAGTCCTCCAGCTTTTGTCTTTCAGGTTTTTGACCATCTGGTTAAACTCACCTCATTCCTTAAAATATAAGTTATTTATCTTCAAACACAAAATAAAACATCTGTGCTGTTCCTCCTCTATCGTCATCTCTCACACAATTAGGGGTTCGGTGTCTTGCCCAAGGACACTGTGGCATGCAGATTGAAGAAGCTAGGAATCGAACCACCAACCTTTAAGTCAGTGGACTCATTCAACCAAATACAATACGAATTATCTTATTCTTAAATGTGAAAACCTCTTCACTCTGTCCTGTTATTTCCTGAGTAATGATGTGTTCCCCGACCACCTCCACACAGAGACACCACCAGTTTGCCTGAATCAGCGTCACTATTTTTAGATGCAAAATTATCTAGCGATTCCAACCAATGCACCGCCCCCCTCACACACAGACCAGCCACCGAGTGATGGAGGCCTCCGGGTATCGTGAGGGAAGATCCATGATAGAGATGATTAAGGAAGAATGGGAGATACAGAGAGTGTGTGTGTGTGTGTGTGTTTGTGTGTGTCTCTCTGTGTGTGCTCTTTAGATGGTAAATGGCATTAGAGGAACCCGGCTAAGCTTCTTTTTTACAAATGTCTTAACTTCCACTCCATAAATACAGTGGAGCAGATTAAAGAGGTGATTACACAAGCAGCGGGGCGCTCATTAAAATATACCATGGATAACAATGGCAGAGTCACCACCATCTCACTTCCCACTGTGATATCAACCCAGTGTCTGTCTCTGTGTGTGTGTCTGTGAGTGTGTGTCCTTGTATCTTTGTACAACCTCCTTCATGAGGACACTTATTGGGTTTATACATTCCCTATAACCCTTTACCCCAAAGATAACCTCCACAACTAAATGTCCTAACCCTATTCCTTACCCTAACACAAGCCTAAACCTATTTCTAAACCTAGAAGAAACTCTTAACCCCGAAAACAGCCATTTGGGTCACAAGTGAGGACCAGACAAAATGTCCTTACTTTAAAAGAATGTCTTCACATTCCCAAAATGTGCTCATTTCCCAAACTAAGCGTCTCAGATAGACAGATATCATCTCATCATCCTATTTTTCTCTCCCAACAAGAAACAGAATCATCAGCTGCTGTTTCCTCGCTCTCGCCTTTTTATCAATTCAAGTCTTTTGATCTTTGATTTTTCCTTTTTCTCGAGCCATATCTCCGAGGGTCAGCCTTTCTCCCCGTTATCCCCGAGTCAGCGGTTCTCTTGATGTAGTCGAGGAGGCCTGTGCCAGTCCTCCGGGCCCTGTCCAACTTTTGAGCCTCACTAGTCAAAGCTAAACACCTGTCACTTCCACACTCGACTAGCGTCCCCCTGTCAGCGGCGGCGACTTGATGAGCCTTGTCCCGCCTGCTTAGCGTCAAAGTGTATGAAACGTGAAGGACCTCCCCCTTCGGAGCGAGAGCCCAGGAAGCAGGAGGCTGTTTGAGTCGGTGTTTCCTGTGTCGAGCCGAATCAGGATCACTCCAGGTCCTGTTCTCTTTACTGATGAATACATCAACTTTAAGTGAGCAGAAGCTAATTCTCATCAGAGAGTTGGAAGTCGTGCCGCGGAGCCATTGGTCCGATGACAGTTTCAGCGGGAGGAAATTGCATCATGAAAAATAATAACATCACGGCGCCTGCTTTAATGCACATGAGGATATTTAGGGCTGTAATCTGCTTATCCTGCGATAACATCCCAGAGTAGCTGGCTACAAAGTTAACGTCTTAATACCATAAGAGGAGATTTGCTCAGCTGGGTTACAGTGACCGGCTTTCAGCTCGAAAAAACCCTCTTTACACGGGCTGCAGCATCTTAAGAGTGAGCAGGGAAAACACTTTCTTGTTTGCGCTAACTATTACCGCGTGTCTCCCCAGTGTTTGACTTAGTGCAGCAGAAAACCCAGAGCTGGAAGCCAAAGCACTGCACTGTGGGTAAATTCCAAAAAGGACAGAAGCAGGGAATGCAATATCAAGCGAGACCAAATTATTAATAATCCTAGAACAAGCTCTTGTTTATATTCAACAAAACGAAACAGAAACAAACATCGTAATATACTCGGGGATGGAAAACGTCCCATAATACCGCAAGGGGCTGCATCTCCTTTAATAATGTCCTCTGTAACTCGCCGGGCTCGTGTCCCCGCTGCAGTTGCCATAGATACCGAGCCTACAGGACGGACACTCACGTAAATGTGAAGACGCCCCCCCCCCCCCGACTGAGGAGAAATAAACATTTATTTAGTGATATCCAGAGCAGCTAAGAGTGAGCCCGTCTCCTGAACGAGCCTCCAACAGAGATGTTATGTACAGATTATATATATATATATATACAGTAAATATATGCATGAGTAGAACTTCACTAGATGCTACTAGTGAAGTAAATCTCTGCCTCCTCCTCTACTATGATAACATTGCTGAACCTTTAATTGCCTGTTACAGTCACAATAATATCAGAAGTTATGAAAACCTTTCGGAGAAACATAAATAAAGCATCATCTTCTGCCTCTGAGCTCCTTGGGGGGGGAGTTTGTGATTGACAGCTGAGCTGGAGCTGTCTCCGATATATCATGGTCATATGTTTATTTTTGAATGAATGGAGTGCTATAGTTATTATCTGCTGTGGATAAAACTGGACTCCTGTCTGTTTAGGGCAATTTTAGGCAATAAAAGGACCTTGGTAAAGATTAAATGAGAGATTGTGCTTCTGGGTTGGTGTAAATAAACATGTGTCTTTTTGTACAAAACTATGAAACTACGAAGCTAAGTGTAATAAGGTTTTATAGTGATTATATTTGGAAACCTCAAGGTTGGCTATTTGGGCTATTTTGTTAGCGAGTGAGTTTTCAATCACACTCTTTTATTCACATTTTCAACTTGCACACTTCTGCAGTGGTTTCTAATGGCCCCCAACTGGGAAATTAGCTCCAGCAGCTGTTCATCGTAACGGACTAAGTTCTATATTTATATGATAGTAGTGTATAAGAGAAACATGCTTTCATTTGCATTTTCTGTTGCCATGTTTCTCAAAACTTGCCTATTTATCAATACCCCACCAATACTAAGTCTTGTCTTAAATACATCAGGACTCTGCACATCTGGGTTGTACAGCTCAACATCTGGACAGGTAGTGCGTTGGCTGCTTTGGGTGAATGAACGTGCACTGCTCAGTCCAGCCATCAGGACATTTTCCCTAGTGTGTTGACCACTGCTTCTGTTTCCCCTCAGTAGCTCGAGTTGGTTCTTTTTGTGGTGTTTTCAGCGTTTTGTAGTTGTGGTATTGTTGAAAATAGAAAAGCACACAACGATTCCTCCAAACAAACCTTTCTTTTGTCTAAATCTGTCTAAAGTGCTATACACCTGTCAAAGCTGTGCGTTTTCTCTCCTGCCAATATGAGCACTTTCCCCTGGTGGATGTTCGTATGGCAGAACATCCACTGAGCCAAAGTGCACGAGGAGCCATGTGTCCGTGTTTGGAGATAAGAGGCCGACATTAGCTGGATGGCTCGGCGTGTGCTGCGTGGCCGGCTGCTGTCTGGACGTTTGCCTGTGTCGCTGGCAGCTGTTAACAGAGTGCTGAAGTTACTGCCTGGTGGAAAAACACAGTTTGAAGATGAAATGATTTGAGAAGCTGCCAAACAAGAAAGAAAGAAAGGCTCATTCCAACACAGATATGACATGAAAACCCCAGAACGTGTGTGGATCTTTTTTTTCTTCTTCTTAATTTAGACATTACGCAGTTTAATTTTAGTTAGTTTTTCTCAACCGTTTCCTCAGCAAAGCATTAAGAAAAATAACAGTTTTAATTATTACAAGATATCTGAATAGTATAAACCGAATGTTAATGTTTGATGATTTGTTTCAGTCTCGTTTTCTGTCAGAATCTTGTATGGACGAGGTCGACTCTCATAATTCCAGCAGCTCAGTCTCTCGTGTATCACAGCAGCAGCAGCAGCAGCAGCAGCAGCAGCAGCAGTGTTGTGTCAGGCTATCTGTCTCCTCCAGACAGACTAGTCATGCATGCGGCTCAGAATAGAGGAGCTGGCCGGGCTCTCAGACCGGTGAGCGCTGCAGTCTGTGGTCAAAGAGGAGCAGGCGGAGATATGTCCTGTTTATAAGCTGAAGCCAGACGCGACCCTGCGCAGAGCCTGGATCAGCCGCTCTGCAAAACCCCCGGGCTGCGAGCGGTGGAGAGACACTGGAGTAATAATAAGGAGAGAGAGAGATGGAGAGGGAGAGAGAGAGAGAGAGAGAGAGAGGGGGAGAGAGAGAGAGAGAGATACCAGAAATACAAACAGAATGGAAAATACTAGGACGTCTCTCTGGATATATCCTAGTTTGGATTTTCTCAATCTGTGTTATCTCATAAACAAGATAGACCTGGAGCCCGACCGATGTATAGGCTGTAATAAAAGAAAACTTTTATTATTCCTAAAATCAAACCCTTTCCACAAACAAATGTAATTGAGGCTTGATATTTTACAGTTTAACCATAAACTTTACATTAAATAACTTTAAATTACACCAAATATACAGAACCTGAATTAGAAACATAACACGTAAATATATAAATGCAAACCCTGTCTTAATTATTTGTTCTGTAAAATAAAAGCATGCGTTACAGTGAAAGTTGTAACCACAGTCCTATATGAGTGAGACTGTACGAGGCAAACATGAATCACACAAATTAAAAATTATTACAATTTGAAAAAACCTAAATATAATTAGATAAAAGACAGATGAAATAATAAGATTCATCAAACCAATAAAAGGAATATTAGTTTAGATTGATTTAAATGTCAAAATAAAACCAGTTTACCAGCAAAAAATTGATGTTTCCAGTTAAATTTTAAAGTATTATAGCGTTGGAGCCCCTGTAATGGGATTTGTTATGATATATTACCTCTGACATTGTTACATCTGAAAGGCTCACATCAGATAACAGACATATCAGTCAGACTCTAGAATGAAAAAACATAACAAAAGGTACAACCTCTTCCCCGACACTCATTCTACACCTTCTGTGTATCTTTGCATCCAGTCAGAGTCCATCTTTCCTAGCAAATGTCTACGTTCCCCCCCCCCCCCCCCCTCCCCCCCCTCCCCCCGCTCCAGAGCGCCGGACCACAGGTGTCCTGACAACCACACCGGCCGATCGATCTATTAGAAGAATAAATAATCCTCCACAAACTCTGGTTCCGGCTTGATTCCCTCTATGATAGTTTCACCACATGCTACCAATACTTAGAGAGGATTATTGGCTGGTTATTGTAAGAGCCACAACCTTCTGTTGCACAAATCTTCTAAAAGCCAGCGCTTTATCCAAATGTGCAAGAACTGGGGGGGATATTGATCACGGGGGGCGTAATTCAGTGTGACACAGTTATTAAGGTGGAGGTGAGTTATGATGGAGCTGCCGGTGAATAGAGGAGTCGGCCACGCGTGTTCTTTCTCCGATCTTGGGGCTCTTTGTTTTCCTTCCGTCCTCGTGATTCCTGCTCTCATCCTCATTTTCCTCCTTATCCTCCACTTCGTTTTCTAGGTATCGCCTGTTTGGATTTTGCTAACTCGGCAAACGGCGGCTTGCTCTTAGAAGCCTTGACAATTCTGTGTTTCAAGTTAGAACATTTAAATATATTTAATTTAATTTCATCTCCAAAGAGCCAAATCTTTGTTTTTCATAAAATAAAAAGTGTTGGGAGGTTAAGAGGAGAGTTTTTCTGTTACGTAATTAATTCCGTGCAACTTTTATTTGAGTAAAAAATGCCCAAATGATTCTCTCATTGCCTCAAAAGCGACGTGCCTTTGTTTGTCTGATCTTTATGCATGAGGCTCCGTCCTGGACACGAGTCAAATCATGCAGGGCAGAGATGTGAGGAAGCTCTATTTGTGGGCGGCCGCACTGTGTATTGGAAGAGCTACTGCAAACAAATGAAAGCATCTGTTCCTACAGCGTTTGTTCAACGGCCATGCACGAGTGATTGAGTTCCCGTGCACAGATAAAACATGAAACCCTCCGGAGGGGAGAGGCAAAGTGCTCACAAAGAGCCGGGGCAGAAGATATTGATGCACCTCTTGTACCTTTCCTCCTCCAGTACTGATTCCACTCAGTGTCTGAAAAACTGATCTGATGCCAGTCGTGTTCTCATTTTTTCCAATTTAAAAATGTCCTGAGTGGTTCTGGCTGCGTTTGACCATAAAGTTTATCATTAATAACTCTACAAATAAAAAGAAAACACAGTATATACACGATACAACAAAACACACAGATCTTGATTAAGTGAATAAACCTTTTTTCTTCATAAAATAGACCATCCGAGATATTGGTTGGGCTCTACTTTAAATATAGGTCTCCATTGTGTATAAATATATATACAGTAGAGTCTCATAAGATTTCCACCATGACACGTACTTGGAACTGGGCTTCCTCTTCTCTGTAGTGACACCTGGACCCTTCCTGCCTGAGGAAGCCGAGCAGTGGACAGTCGAGCTGCAGGTCGAACTGTGGCACCACACGTTTCACTCAGCATCAGCTCGCTCTCACTCCACTGTCATCAGCCTCACGGAGGAGGTTTCTGGCAAAGCCCCGAGAACACTGACTCACACGTTTTGAAAAAAATGTACCTTAAATCCAACACCAGGCGTTGAAATAACATCCCTTTTTTTCCACCGGTTTGTCGAGACCCTAATTGGTAAAGCCGGGGCCCTCGTGTCAGACAGTAGCTGCACGACTTTCTCCTTTAAATGTAAATGCTCCACAGGACGGAGCGCGGAGCTGTTTTTTCCTTCATTCGGCTCATTTGTCGGGTCACGCTCCCTCCGGTGCCCGAATGGGCTCTGCCACTGTTTGTTCCTCTTGACTCTAATCAAGAGCGGAGTCGATACAAACCCTTCATTGCATCAGCAGCACCAGGGCCGAGCTCACTCTCTCTGTTAACCTTGACCACGCCGACCAATCACGGCGCAAACAAGCTCCCCTCCTCTTCTTAGGCGTGTTGGTTATTGCTTTGGAGGCTGACACTTTGGAGGTAATAACATCAGGGCTATGGCGATCGCCTCTCTTTGGGGCAGACGGCTGACTAATTGGTCCCATCTCCTCTTGAGTAGATGTTGCAGCAGCATGGGCTTAATCTCATTACGCCGAGGAGAGCAGCAGCCGCCAGGCTGTGCAGGGAGAAAGAAGGAAGTCCCCATGTCCGTGTTGAGGCGGCCAGAGGCAAAGGAATCCTCCTATGGAGGACGGGGGGCATATGGAGACTGTGTCTGTGAGGAATTGTCAAGCTGGCGGTTCGTTGTGTGTGTGTGAGTCTGCACTGATGTCATAGTAAAGACACGAAGTGGATCCTGTTTTACTTTCTGGGTTAAAAATGGTCTCAATGCACAAATGCCTGCCGACTGTCTCTGCTATCAACAATGTGTGTTTCCCTCTGCGGTGAAGCCTCCAGGTGCCGGGAGGCTGAGTAATGCACAACGTGTCTGTGAAGGGATTTGAAGAGGTCATCCAAAGGTTAGCCTCGTAGCAGCGCCAAATTTTCTCCTCACCATAATTGTACGTGAAAAACAACCCAACAGGCCCATTAACTTGGCAGCCTCGTTTATAGCTGGAACACTTCGTTAGAGGTTTAGATTGTGACAGCTTAGTTCGGTCCGTTTTAGTTTAACTGAGGAAAATAGACTTTTAGGGATGAAACTAAAGTTTAATTCAGCCCTGAAGTTTTGGCCGAGGAGCGTCTTGCGTGATATTCAAAGTTTTAAAGAAGGCAGGGAGACACGCCTCTACTGGTGTCTCCCTGCTACATCCTACACACTTCGATAATGCTAACGGTTTGGTAATGCTAACGGTATCGAGGTTTTCCGGGTATAAGCAAGGACTTGAGGAGCTACACACACTATTGCGACAGAAATGTTACATGAAGTAGAGTCGCCCCCCCCCATTGGAGTTACCTGACGGTCGAGATCACGGGGGAGGGGTACGGGAGGGCCACCCCCCCCTAGTGGTCGGTGGCGGAGTTGAGCCGCCCTCCTTTGATTGGAGGGTGTTATCCTTATCAAGGAAGTAGACACATCCCAAATGGATGACACTATGTAAGCATTGGCCCCGCAAGGTCCGAGACAGTTTGAAACACTAGGTGGCGCTATGAGCCAGGTTCAACCCATAAATGTATATTAAAAAAACCATCAAAAAACTTGTTGAAGTGTTAAATACCACTTTAAAAGCTTAACTTTTGTTAAAATAAAAACAGATTACATTCATGGGTCTTCAGGTTTGCATTATGAATAGTGACGGATCAGTACTGACACTAGCGTCACTCAGAATGACAACTAACGTCGACAACACTCACTTCTCCTGCGTGTTACACTCATTCCGGACATTAATTATGTCGATACAAATTATAGTGGGACGCCTCTGCTGTCATGTACGTTTCCCTTTCTCCACTTCGGCATGAGTGCGGCAGATAAAGCAGAAATAGACTTGAGTGGCAAATACCTTCACCGTCGAGACATCGCTGAGAAAAGACCACTCAACGTGACACAACCGATTCCAGACAGTTCCTCAGCGTTCCTCGGGAATCAAGAGTCATTCATGCTTTTATTAGCTCTGAGTTAGACGGCTGTAATTCTGTCTAAGTGGGTGTAGAACAGTCGTCTCCTCATCGTCTGCAGTTAGAGCAAAAATGGAGACGCTTGTCTTTGTAAGTGGGAAATTATCACACAGCTGCAGGATCGGTCTCCCTCCGCTGAGTCCCGCACAATCCTGGGTTGGTTTTAAGATTGCATTGCTTAATTGTTCTTAAGGTTTTAAATGAGTTGCTGTCACCTGTCCAAACTCCCATGTCCCAGTTACAGCACTGAACTGGTTTAACCTGCCGTTGAAAACCTCTTCTACCCAAAAGTTCAAGTCAAGCTTGACACTTTGACTTTATCTTTTATTCTCCTGCAATTCTTTTACTGTTATTTGGTTTATTTACAGTTGTTGTTTACATTTAAATTGGTTCATACTGGTATTTTTTAGCCTCTTCAGCAGTTTTGTCAGTGTGGTTGTTTTAGATATATTATATAGATACATTCTGACTGATAACCATGGGTTGATATGAGCCTTACACAGACATCACTGTGTATGATAGCAGATATAAGACTTATTTGATAGAATAGACAATGTAAACACTCTATATTTTAAGTTGTTATTGTTGTATTCTATCTATATTTATTTATCATCAAGGAAACTAAAGTACAAAGGAGAACTTTGAGGAAACATCAACCATTGTTATATATATTTTGTCAGTCAGGCCCAAATAAAACTACTGTGAAGCCGTTTCACTGAGAGCAGACACTGCTCTGCAACCATCACTTTCCTTTATTTAATCTAAAATGTGAGACATGTATTCATTGTTGGTTCCACCTTGATAACCACGCTCTCGGTTCTTCCATCAGTTATTAATAAATGTGTTTTTTACAAAGAGCAAACTCTTCACATTTCAGACCCGGTGCCACCAATCACTTGGAGAGATGGAGTGGAATCTCCCACTCACATTTCTAACACAACCCTGAACCCTGGTTGTGTGAAGTTATTGCGATGTCAAGGAAATCCAAACATCATCATCACTAATCATTCTCTCAGCCGGCAGGTCTGACTAAGTGCTGAGGTGAAGCCATTAAGTTACTTGTCAACAGCCTTTGCAGAGTCTGCTGCCTTTTGCCACTCGATGTAATCAACCTCGACAGGAAGCTGCCGACGCCAGGCCAGATATCTCCTCTTCACTTCCTGCTCGTCATACCGGGGCCTCGAACGTCTGGTTGTCATCACCTGCCTGCATGATTAGGCAGGAATCCCTATTTTTTAATTGATTGGACTCTTATAGGAGGATGAGGTGTTAATAACCCGCCGTCTGAGATGCTTGGGAGCAGAATCTAGATCTTCGGCTTCATTACAGGCAAGCAAAGGACTCTGTCAGTGAGTTATCTACCTCATTAGACTTCTATCTGTCTGACGATGAAGACGGACAGTCAGGTGGATCGGCTCCGTCTCAAAGAGGGAAGATCTTCAGCAGTCTCCTTTCTCTGGGCCGTCCCTCGGAGCTCCTGCCAAAGAGCCTTCATGTCTCTCATCAAGCTCACAGCGACCGACAGTTGGGTTCACGGGTTCATCTGCTCTGCTGTTACCTCTGTAGCTCCATGGGTCTGCCCCCCCCACCCACTCCCCGAAAATAAAATAAAATCATGGCATCATAATATATTAAAGCAACGGTTCTGACTCTGGTAAATAAAACATGTGCCTGTGGAATTCCACTCCTGTCATTAACTTTTTCCCTGCAGTGCAGCGGGGACAACTGAGAGAGCGTTTCACCAGTTATTTGAGTTTTTTTATGTTTCACACTATATTATCTACCTCCACGCTAATTAAGATGCAATAGACAGGTTGTGAAATATAATTATTTATTGACTAAATGTGGCAACAGAGGTGTGCAGGGAGTCACACAGGAGTTCAGCTCTGATGAGAGAAAAGAAACTAAACTCGTTTACTGCAATATACATGAAAACCAGGACTGAGCCTATTAGAGAGGGTGCAATACAATATACAATTACAAAATCCAGTCTTTTATTATAATACAAAATCATACACAATTGTGTTGCCTTGTGTTATCTGTTCAGGAGACTATTTAAAAGAAGAGAAAGGTTGTAAATCTTTGAGAAATAGACGATCACACAGTGCATTTAATTTAATAATTACCCTGTTCCCACTGAGGCAACAAGGCAGAACATTTGCACTGAAGATTTCCCTCAGATTAAACACACGAGATCCAACGAAGCCAATTCTGTAAAATCATAATTTAAATGAATATTTCCGTCTCATCTGGTTAAACGAGGCTGGAGTTTGGCGTCTCGTGTTGCACGTTGTTAAACCTCCGTGTTCTTTTTTATTTTACCGTTGGAGGTTTTCTATCACACGGGGGGGGGGGGGTGTGAGGGGGGGGGCTCTTCCTCCCGCTCCACGTCTGAAGGAGTGTGTTGTTGCCATGGCAACCGCCGCCTTATCACACAGGCATACGTTGAGGCTGCCGACGTTTATTAGAAAAGAAATTGGCGAGTTTAGAAAAGTGTGAGTGTAAATCAGAGGGAAGTTGTTTTTATTCTTCTGGATAATTATGTCCATTAGCGACCACAGGCTAATTATAGGACGACTGATAAATGGTTTTAAACAAGTAAGGATGAGTTGAATTGGATGTGGAATTTGTGCAGTTTCCACATTTTAAGATGCTAATATTTGTTGTTATATATGAGTTATGAAATGATTTTGATAATTCTGTGAATATCAATCGGTCATACGAGTAAAGGATGAGACATTAGTCTGAAAAGAACGAGGCTTGTATGTAGAGCTTGGGCCAAATGAAGTGAAAATAACAGTGATCATTTAAAAATATATTTATGACACTCGGCAGAACACGCACCTCCGCCAAGGGCTCTTAATCCTACACGTCTGTCTCTCACTCTAATGATAGTCAAATAAGATGAATAAGGAAGTAGTCTGATAACCTGCCCCATGTTGTGCAAACCCATCAATCTTAATACCCTGAATATGTCTGTACTTCAAGTACAAACACTGTTTACTGAGGGTCACTGAGGAAAATGTTGGAAAATGTATTTTAATGGATGAAAACAACCTTGTTCACATTAATGACTCAATCTGCTTTTCTGTTTTTAACCTATGTTCATTTTCTTAGTGGTAAAAGTACCATGTAAATTAAATGTACTGTTATTATCATTAGAATAGTTTTAGTGGTATAAGTATTAAATTGAGGGTTAAATGAGTGTTTTCATAAGAAAATAACACACAACCTGAATCCTGCGTGTTGCACGTTGGAGGTCTGAGGTCGATCGAGCTGCTTCAGGAAACTGCTGAGCTGCAGGATTGTGTTTAAAAGAAGTTCAGTTCTCACCAGCCTCTCTGTCACTGCACCCGGGGGTCCAGGCTGAGCCCCATGATGCACTGCTCTCACTGCTGCAGCTCGGCCTCGGCGCTCCCCTCCAGCTCTGCATTACAACGCAGCAAATTTATGGCACACACACACACAGACACACAGACACACACACACACACACAGCTGCAGATGGTACAAGGCCTATGACACTTTGAGAAGAATATCTGAGTGCTTCCATGTTATGATCTCAAGTGCAGGTCAGGGATGTGAGTGGTTTTCTAACGGGCCGAGGTCTTCCCCAGACGCCTCCACTGTATCTTCATCCTGTTTCCGTTTTGTGACTGTGTGATACACACACTCAGTCCTTACACACACAAACAGTTACTGATTAAAAATCATGACCTCACTGCCAGATTCTCCTCGAGCAGAGATTTCTAGATTTGCAGCAAAAAAATAATTAAATAAATCTTTAAAATCAACTTTTTTTGCCACAGTGATGATGGTGTCTGTGGAATTTACAGTTACTCAAATGGTAACATAATTGGATGGGTAATTATAAATAATTATAATGTATAACTCTTAAATGAAATGATTCATCCAGCGAGGTAATTCCTCTGAGAGCTCGTGTAATAAAGAAAAAGATCGGTCCCTTTTTTCCGGAGGAGACGAGAGAGGCTGATTATTATTTTCTGCCATTGTTGGAGTAATAATCTTAATTATCACGAGCAGTAGCCGGCCTTTTTTTTATGTTATTCCCGAGCACAGGAAAATGGTTCAGTTTCCCTGCACGCACGTTTACTTTTAAGCCCTTTGAGACAAATTGTGATTTGTGAATATGGGCTTTATGAATACAGTTTTATTAATTGATTCACGGGAACAGGAAAGCGTGGCTGCACCCGGGGAATCAATGAATGAGCGTTGTTATGGATTTGCAGTTAAAATGAACACTTGACAGATGGAATGAAGTTTATCTGAGCAGCAGAGATAAAGATCAACAGCACAACACGGGTTAACAGCTGATTGAGGTTGTAACAGGGCCAAAGATATGATTTCAGAAAGTTATTGAAAGACCAGTGTGGAGGTTTTCTTCTTCAGAGTCGTCTTCCTCATGAGGTTCGGCTTCGGTTGGTTCCCTGGTTTGTCAACAGAACGGATTTCTTCCAAACTAAGTGGAGGGATTGGACTTGGCCCAAGAAAGAACTCTGAAACTTTTTGTGTGGATCCATAAATAGAAGTGAATTTTTCAGAGAACATTTTGTGGAAATTGACTGAGTAAATCCGGCACTTTTTGGGAGCTGATATCTGTGTGTGTGTATTTCGGTTGTGACTCTGCAGGAGCCTTGTTTATCTTTCCCTCCAGGTTTTGGATAGATGCATCAATAAACAGATAGATGTGTGTGTACTTTAATAATCCCACGTTCCTATTTAAATCAGAACGATTTTTGACGAGATCAAGTAGGACTCATGGACGGGGATTTTAAAATGATTGGATCCCAACGTGGATCGTGATGTTCTCTACGCTGATTAACTGCCTGGATATTTTGAGTCTCACATTTGACCTTAAAAGATAAATAAAATAATATCAACGTTTGACTAAAAAATGCTAAAAATATAAAACCCCTCTTTTCAGTTTCCGTGTGCTTGTGCATTTGTGACCCACCCACACATTTGTCTCTGTGTATTTACTGAAAGTTGTTGCTTGTTGTGTTCTTCTTGTGTGTGTCACTGGAGCATAGACTTGTTGTGCAGTTTTCCTTTCCCTAACTTTTACTCTACTGATTCTTTTACCCTGACAGTGACTTGTTTCTACCTCTACTGTTTATGCTTCTGCTCTCGTCACAGTGTTTAATTCCACTGAGGTGTTATTCTACCGATCTCACCACCTGCTGACCCGTGCTACTGGTTCTCACCTGGAGGTAAAAGCACAGGATGAGTGAGATGTGTGTCAATATAATGATCGGCTGTTAATGTGAAGTCGATGGAATAGTTCACGCTACCTGACTGATCACTGGGGGAGCTGGTCTACTTGTCTGCTTGTCTACTCGGCTCCCAGGGGACAGGACAAGCTCATTTATCTTGACTACTGGTTTGTTCCTGGACAACCAGTCCCTCTTACTGGTTGTCATGGCTCCTGTTGGCCGGCATCATGTGATGTACACTTAAAAAACGTTCTCCTCCAACTGGAGTCCTCCTCCTCAGTGGTGAGGATCTCTATCTGCAATTAGCTGTGATCCAACTGAATGTTTTTACCCAGTGAGACGTGTGTAAAGCAATGACTCTGGTTCTGGAGAATAAATTCATCTGCTTCATGACGAATATTACATTTAGTTCTTTTATAGAGAAAATTCATTAAATCGAATGGCTTCTATATTGAGATGTTTCAGATTACGGGTCTTGGTTTTGGAGATTAGTGATATTACAGATACTTTCAGGGCCGCAGGACAAACCAGAATTATCTTATGTCAATTTCAGTTGGATGATGATTACATGAGCTGCTGCTGGAACAGTTTGTTCTACTATTAACTACATAAATAAAAAATAATGTAAGTATCTGCAGGTTTTAAATAACAGATCGGTCGATAGTTAAAATATGAACCATTAGCTTCATGATATCATGTTTTTTTTGTCTGTTGGTTTCACCTTGTTTTCACAGTATTATGTCGTCTAAATTAATAACATAACCATGAAAACATATTTGATTTAGAGATGTTGAAGTTTTGATTGATGTTAACGGTGCAATACAGTTTATTACACTGATCTGATTATCATTCCAGGATCTTCATTAAGTTTGTCGTGTTCCTCCTCTTTTCCAAGAATTGTCTTATAAAAAAGTTCACGTCTGAATGTCAGAACCCTCTCGTTGTGAAATCCAGCCTTTCTTTGTTTGCCACTAAAGTCACATGTCATGTTAACCTGGTGACATGGTAGCGTGTGGTGACCTTAATGTTGCCTGTAAGGAAGGCAACATCAGTCCGCAGCTCGAGCTCCATAACGAGGAACCTGAAATCTGCAGCGTGACTCGGTTCAGTCCTCTGACACCGTTAGTGATCAGTGATTGCCTTGGATCAATCCTCTCTAAGCTCTATTGACAGCAGCAGTGTTTCTCGAGGCTGCACACGGAGCTCGGTATCGGGTTTGAGAAGACGCGTCGGAGAACGTTCCTTAATGTCCTCTCTCTTTAAACAGCAGTAGCCTGGAGACCCTGCCCCCCCCCCCCCCTCTCCGGGCCTGTACGAGCTCCGTGTCAGGCTACGTCTGCTGTAGCTGCTTGTTGGACCAATTTGTGGCCGCCATTAGGCTTTCATTACAGGCCTCCGAGTGCATGCACACCTTGTAAGATGGGACTTAATTAAGTTTATGCTTTCTCTGGCAGGACCCGGGGGCTCGGCTGCCTGCTCCCGCTGCCGAGTGTTGATTTACGTCGGCTCCTCAAGGACGATCTCCTGCGTCTGCCACGGAGCGGAGCCGAGAACAAACGGCGGTTCATCGCCAGCTGTTCAGGGATCAAATCTCACAAATACTGTCTCAATATTCCACTCTCGTGCCTTCGTGCCAGAAGCAGCAGCCGCCCCGCTCGCAGGACGTGTGTTTGTCCTCGCAGCCGTCAGTCTGTCCCATTCTCAGAGACATTAGATCTTAGTAACATCTGGATGGAACACGTACATTTTGTAAATGTCTAATCGGGTAGATTCACGACGAGGAACAGGAGATTTTACATCTCAAAATTAAGGTTTAGAAAGTTCTGCTCGGTTCCAGGACGTCACTCAACGTGGTGAATCCGGAACAGAAGGAGAGATCGTGGCCGTAATCACATTTGGTCAGATACTCAAGTGGTGACACTAATGTGCTTTACGATGGAGAACGTCTGTGCTGACAGGTCTTCACCAGTAAATGAGTCTGGAAGGACGTGATCGTAAACTGCAACTTGACTGGTGGCCAGGGTCACACAACTGGGAGCAGTGATTCAAGGAGTATTCCACTTTTCTTAAAGATCCGTAAAAACTACTGGGTTTTGGGCGATACAGCCAAAAGTTTTCATATCAATGGGAATCTATTCTTATCACGTAAATGTCACATTATTATTTATTTTCAGTTTAACTCCTCTTCATGAGCTGAGAATAACAAACACTAGATGCAGCTAAACATTTTACACATCTGAGGCAGATCTAAAATAAAGAATATATATATATATGTTGTTAAATTGCTCTTGATTGAAATGATATTGTCCAATCAGATACACACTGTGTTTTATAAGATGCCAGAAGTGAAAACAGTTGGAAACCACTGGTTTAATCTTTATACTTATTTTATATTTGACATGACTGTTACACTGTCAATTGTATATCTTCATCTTGAAAGTAAATAGTAACACAAACTGAAAAAAATAACTAGTAAAAAGGAGTATAATTGAAAATACTCAAATACTTCAACATTATAGTTGAATACTTAAACCCAGTGACTTTCCAGCTCTGACCATGAGACGCTAACTTCAGACGACACCGTTCTTCCGTCAGTAACGTCCTCGAGGTATTTGTGTTTTCTTCTCGTGTGTCTGTGTTGAGGAGGTAGAATCTAAACACCGATCAGGAGCCGTGTCTCGGTTTCAGAGTTTGCGTTTCAGGTCTCGATGAACAAACCGTGTGAAGAATGTTTGCAGCTCTTCTCACGATCGTCCAAGAGAGGAAACCAGACCTGATCTTCAGCAAAGCTCATCTTTCACATGTTAGCATCTGTCGTGGCAACATCTGGGAAATATCACATCACATGTCATGTTCTGACAAGATGTGCTGTCATGTTGATTGACAGAGAGTCTCTCAGACCTTGACGTCCACAGTCGTGATGTCACGGGTTCAATTCCCATGCGACGGTTCTCCGTGTTTCTTTCTCCAGCTCCTGTAAAAATAGAACATTAATCAGTGAAATGTCTCTTCATGCAAAAGGGATTGATTTGTTTTGGGTTTTTCCTGAATGCACCAGTATCTGTCTGGCTTAAGGATTCCCACACGAGGACCTGCTTCTCGTTCATTATGAGGAAAAAGACGTTTGTCAGTGCTGGCCTTCTCTGTGATGTGCACCTCCCTCGCTGTCAGACACAATAAATGAGATTCATCTGAGAAGCCGAGCAAGACAAATAAATCCAATAAGGTTTTGTCACTCACCCGGTGTCCTTTGGTGACTTGCTCTCCTCCTGCGTTCTCTCCCTCGATCCCTCTTTCTCTTCATATCTGCTTCTCTTCATTCACCCTCCGCCACCCCCCGGTGAAGCACAGCCATTGTTTACCTTTTCAGACGGAAAAAAAAAACGGTGCTCGGTTTAATAAACAAACGCACCCCTCCGCCGCCCCCCCCACCTCAGGGAGCCTCTTAAAAAAGGGGAACCTGACTGCAAAAAGCATTTATTTGTTTCTGTTTTGGAATGTGCTCTTGTTTGTGTGAAGCGCAAAGGCCCCCCCCCCCCCCCCCCACCCTCCCATTAAAAAAAACAAGAGTGACAGAGTAGCAGGGCAACATCTGCCAGACGACACACGTCTGAAACAACAGCCCATCCATCAGGTTCCCTTCCAGACACGTCTCCGCCCTGCCCAGGCTCCCTGCTCCTGAACGCCCGGCAGGCAGCGACTCCCCAGCAGGTTGATGTGGTGCCACATGACGCCGGGGCCCGGGCACAAAGAGGCAGCTGCTGGCTCTAAAGGCGCAGCCACATCCGATTCAACCTGCGACAAGCTCGTGCTCGCTCGTTCAAGCACGACCCTGGCACCGCTTCACGGAGCAGGAGCAAACCTGCAGAAGCAACAGAGAAAGGAGGGTGTTGGTTCGGCGCCCAGAAGACGCTTTGTTTGTGTCACAGGGGTCACGGTCGCAACACGTTCCTCCCTGCAGCCGAAAGGAGGGGAACTCGGGGGGGGGGGAGATGACGAGAGTGACAGGTTGCAAGTAGTGA
Organism: Pleuronectes platessa; assembly: GCF_947347685.1. NCBI lineage: Eukaryota > Metazoa > Chordata > Actinopteri > Pleuronectiformes > Pleuronectidae > Pleuronectes > Pleuronectes platessa. The sequence goes on along the minus strand of NC_070627.1, from coordinate 6,113,347 downwards.
TGTGCAACTGTTGAGCCCAGCTGTGATTAAACAACTTTTTGACACTAATTAGATGAACTGACGATAACACAGCTGGGGCAGGACTTAGAGGAGCTGCTTTGTGTTCGCTGCTGCTGGTGCAGCTGGGGGGGTGGGGGGGAAAACTGTCCTCACCAACGTTCCCTGAACACATCTGCAGGAGCGGATCTGGCCTCTGCCCCCCCCCCCCCCCCCCCCTCTTACTAATTGGTCAAAGTTTGGACAAAGTGCACAAGCTGTGTTTCAGATCTGATTAAGTGCTGTTGTGTGTTTGAAACTCGGTGCTCGGCGTCACTGAGGCTGTTACTGGGCCCCGAATAGAAACACACTGCAGACAGTTTTGTTTTTGAGAATGGTTTTATTATTCCAACTCGCTCATCTGCGTCTAACTGTTCTCATTTTCATTATCGAGGCAGCGCTGGTGAAGCAACTTAGAGACAAACTAGCTGCCTCCTCAATATGATGATGGTTTAAAAATATTCAACATGACACATTTACATGTTGTAGACTAATAAAAGAGTAAATTAAGAGGGTTTTCATCATTTTCGGGAAGATATCAATCTTCAGAGAATTAAAATCGTTTTCAAAAGATTTCTATCTTCTAGTAAAAAGTTAACAAACTTTTCACCCAAAACTAATTTGACCCTGAAATACTCTATTTGAGTGTGGTGGTCCTGAGTCGTTCATTGTGTGTGTGTGTGTGTGTGTTTGAGACAGTCAGAGCTGAAGCAGACATCTCTGAGGACATGGAGGGACATGAGAGGACGGGAGGTGTCTCTGAGTGGGAGACCATGTGCTTGTTTGGGGGTTTGACCTCAGCATCGATTTGAAAATGAGCACAGGTTTCCAGATTCCCCCGTTAATGAATGTGTAATAATTGTGCATTAGTGTCGGTTATATAATAATAAAAAATAAAAAAAAACATTTAAGTGCTGCATCTCCTTAGGAAGAAACATTTTGTGCGAGGCATTCAAATTGAGCAAAGTCTCTCTTGCTGTGTGATCGCTGCGAGCTTCGTGAAACTTAGTTTAATCAGCCGGAGAAGTTTCTCTTTCTTTGAGGTGTAAAGCACCGGAGGCTGTGATGACACTAGAACAAAAAAAAAATAAAAATCTGAATTGGAATTGCTGAAAGCTTTACGAGCACGGGAGAAACACACATTGATTTCACGAGTACGTTGGGAGTGTAAAAATGTGGATTTAACAACGAGCTCTATCAGCGAGAAAGTCTCCAGACATATCCACAGTCACGACAGCCACAGAATTAGGATCCATTAATCAGCCTGAGTAAATATGCAGCGGGGAGTGCTGGGACGCAGCCGGCTGCCTGTCTGGTTAACAAGGCTGCGCGGCCTCCTGCAGCTTCCCCCTGAAAGAAGGACGTGTCTTTTATCTTATACACCGACATGGTTTCCAGCGGACAGAGCTGTGAGCAGCAGGAGATCGTGCTGTCGGCCGCCCGTTAGCTGTCTGCCGCCCGTCTGACTCCCTGCTCCTGTCGTTCCTCCTCTTTATCTGCTGCTGGAGCTTACACTCGCTCATCCATTCACCGGCTCCCGCTGTCACTCACTCACTCACTTTATCAGCGACCATCTCTGAACGTTTCTCTGCTACTTACAAGGATCACGTTGGTGCAGAGGAACTGTTGCATGAATGGAAAACCCTGGTTCTTGAATTAAAAGCATTGGTGAACGGTCTGTATTTATAAAGCACTTTTCTAAATGCACTTCACTGTACAATACCCCCCCCCCCCCCCCTCCCTTCACACGCACCTTCCTACAGTTCATGAATGTGCAGCACTTTCTCTATCATGGATTAATTACAGACTGCCAGCTCAGCAGTCAGGGCCGATTCAGGTCTCAGTGTGTTGCTCAAGGGCACTTCGATCAACTCTCCGATCAGATCGAAACCCCCGACCTTCTGGTTGGTGGATGACCGAGCTCTGTGATATTTACATTTTTTAAAGATATTGCTTCCATTTCACTCAAATCCCTGTTGCTGACTCTTGAAACCTACTCAAGTTGCATCATGATATTGAGCCGGTCTGTTATTTCTCTCAAAGTCATTATGGTTGTATGTGAATCAGTCTAAGAGCAGGTTGCTTTGAAATATATCTTTAGTGCTGCGAGTACTTCATTTTGATGTATCACGCAGCTCATTGATCTTCATTCTGAAATGGACTCTGATGGAAACAAAGGAAATAAATCCAAACATCAAACTGAGCATTTCATCCTTTAATCAGGAATTGATTTGGTTAAAGAACAAAATCATGATGATAAAATAACTTTAAATGCATTTCAAGCTTATTTACATGAATTTTAAATTAGTTGTTGTTCTAGTTCATGAGTTAAACAACAAGGTGGACATTTTTAAAACCTTTGTAAGATGCAAAGAAATTTGTAAACCTTGGATTAGTTAATTGTCCTGCTCCATCTCCATCAGTATGCTACCTGCACTATATATACAAATAAAAGCATCATGTTAAATCAGTTAAAGTTGAATTGCTAATAGACTGGGAAATGTTAAGTTGGTTCCATTTTACAATGTCACCAACACCGTCAGAGGGTTTGGTCTTTGGTTTTTTGAGCCGTTGCTAATTATCATTGACTCTCTGCAGTGGCCCCCCCCATCACTGACTCCTCTCTCTGCTCCCAGGCCACCTCATTAGCTCTATAGGTTTTTCATATGACCAACTCCCCAGGCCACATGTGATTAAGATCTACGGTGGTGGAGCCCGACAGTGTGAGAATTACACTGTTAACCAATAACCAATAAACTGCCTCTCTGTGGGTTTAAAAAAATGTTTTTGAAAAATGTTGTTAATGTAAATCCTTCGTGCCTCTGAAGAGCTACAGCAAAAAATATTGGTACCCAACTCATATTTCCTTCCTTAAACCCGTTTGTAAAACTTGTTGGCTACTAATATTTAAAAGAATGTCCCCTTTCTTCAGATCAAATGAATTGAAACGAGCCTCGGTACAATAAGATCAGGCTCACACACAGCACCAGGCTCCGGTGCAGCTCTTCCCTCAGGCCCCTGTGTGCACATGATGCTTCTGTAGATGCCGCTGACCTTTCTGGCCTTAACGTGCTAGTTATCCAGACAAATAACAGTCATCCTGCCTCGCTGAATCCCAGCTGCTGCACAGGGGAGGTCCGCGGAGAGGTGACCACCGTGCAGTAATAAATGTTAGATATGGCTTTAATTGCCGGCATCACTCAAGGCAGCATTAACCTGGTTAGAGGGAAGAGTCGTAAAAAAGGCGATTCTGGGCTTCTCTCAGACGCCAGCCAATAAGGATGTGGTCCCCCGGGAGCGCGGAGGAATGCTGCCTGTCAGCCGCAGGGCTTTTCTGCCTTGACGACTCCAGAACCTGTGTTATTGAAACCGCCGTGGCCCTGCCTCTGCCTCTGGAGGAGTCTGAGTCACATGAAAACAAACAGATAACTGAGAAATGCATTCAAATCAAGACAAGAGGGGATGATCAGTAACGCCTGAGCTGTCCTCCTGTCTACTTCCTCCCAACATGGCTCTCGTAAGTTCACCACTTCATATTCTCCAGAAAAAGAAAAAGTGACCTACTTAGAGTTGACGCTGCTTCTCTTTGTGTGTGGGAGAGGGGGAATCCGGGGGTGGGCAACTGCCGAGCTAATCTCCCGTGCGTTTGTGTTTTATATGCAGGCTCAAACTTGTAGCTGACACCATTTTTTTTTAATCCGTGGTATATATGCAGATTTCTCCAGATATGAATTGTGGTTAAACGGCTGCACCTGCTTCTGTTCTTGTTTTTACCATAGTCGATTCTCTCTATAGTTTACTGGAGTTGACTGATTTTGATGTGGGCCCTCATATTCTCATCACATTGGTAGAGTCTGAGCAGCAGCAGGCAGGTGACAGGAGCAGCCATTAGGCTCCAGTCCTCGTCCAGTGCAGAGACACGTGTGAGGGACAGCACCTGCCAACATCGTGTCATAACAGGGAGACAAACCCCCCCCCCCACACACACACAAACTACCATATCCTGACAGGCAGCTTCTAGATGCACGCTTCCATTATGATGCTGACAAATGACCAGCATGCATAGAGACAAACTGAGATGTAAGGTGTCAGGAGAGCTCCTGCAGATGATTTCATGTTTAATCTATAAATAGAATGAAGCATGTTCATATCGGTACCAGTCTAGTTCCTGGAATTCGGTATCGTTACTCAGCTGTGCTTTTTTTTTAATGGTACTTTGCTGTTTCATCTCCTGAAGTGAAAAAAGAACAGTTTCTCCAGCTATAACTCAACCAACCAGTGAATGAATTACCTTAAGTGGTTGTCAGTGAAGCTGTGGATGTGTTACGTAAAGTTTTCGCCATCCATGGAGCGTTCGACCTCTTTTATCTCTGGCTACAGGCTCGCTGCTAACGTTAGCTGCAGCTGCCGGTCAGGTCTTTAGATGTGTTCAGTGCCTGACCTTGTGTCTCATCAGGTTGGATGTGTTGCTGCAGCCAATTGCATTACAAACACTGCAAACAGCCTTGTGTACCTCGTGTAACCACACTAGAGTCTGAGTGTCAGCTCACCACAGCCTCCAAATACCCATATTGTTGTTGTTACAGACCTAATTCAGTCAATTCCCTTAAAACTACGTGGATAAGTAGCTCTACTTCATATAGACGTCCCTGTGTAGACATACCACAGCAGTATAGTCACCACTATATCAGCCACAGGGAGCGACTGTGTGCACGGTGTCAAATCCTGTGCATCCTCTGGCTGTGACGAATCAGACGATGAAGAATGTGTTGGTCAACGTGGAGACACCAGGATTTAACCCTGCCCTGCTGCACAGCCACCACGGGGACAGTGAGCCATCCGTCTGGATCATGTTCCAACCACGGTGACTGAAGCCGGTTCACCAGGGCCTGAAGCTCCTGGTCGTCTAATGACCGGCTCCAAGACACGTGACTGTTCTCAGAGTGTCTGCAACTCTAATTCAGAAAGAGTCGACAGCAGGAACCATTACATGGCATTTCAATCTCCCTCTTCAAGCATTAAAACAACACACTTTTTGTTATCTTAACACCTCCCTGCCAAATACAGACAACGGATAACTGCAGTAAAAAGTACTATTGACGAGTTTAAGCCACAACGCTGCAGCTGCACAATCCAAGAGCTCTGGTTTAATGACTTAATTACAAGGACCAGCTCAAGCACTAGAGGTGTAAATGTGCAAACTGGTCAGGTGATTTGGGGGAAAAGCATTGAGCATGTGATTAATGATAATCACTCCATCTCCTGTCGTAATTATCAAACAAGCACACGGGAACAAAATGGTCCGGAGCAGCTTCTCCTCATAGAAACATATTCGTGGGGGAAGAAATATGAATATACAGACGACATTAGTTGAACAACACCTGCTCACAAGATGCTCTCTCTTTGGTTCATACTGCAGTGATGTAATGAAAGATTCAGTTAATGATATTCATGTGTTTATCATTTTACAAAAATCTTTTTCCACATAATTGTGTCAAAATAGAGGGAGTGGCTTTGAATTTCTGAAAGGAGCCACTTTTAATTCATTGTTAATCATACATATTTTGGCTTTTTTATATGTTACATTGTCTCGATCATAAGATTTAAACAGGAAGTTACATAATCGGTAGGTTGTTATTGTGAATTCAACATTAGCAGTTATCAGCTGATCTTTGAGTCTTACAAAGATGTGGAAAAGTAGATTTTGATGCATTTTTTATTTATTTGCTAAGTTTCTCAACCCGTCTCAGTGAGCTGCTGATTATATTTTCCTGGATCTATGGAAAACAGCACTGACGCCAAATCCAGGGTTCTGAATATTCCTTCCTTGGCAGTCGGGTCCATTATTCTCCCACAGAGCTCTGACCAACCCGATCCGACACCCGTGATTAAACACTCTTGCTACACTCACTTCAAACGGGCTATAGCCTCCGTTTCCTCCTGTTTTGTCGGTTGAGTTGAGATCTTGGAACAGTACAGATATAAGTACCCTTTTTACCAGTTACACAACTTTTGTGCTGGCTACCTGTGGGGGAACCTGTGGGTGCTGGAACCCGGTTGCAGGACTCTGCTCCCTCACACTTCACATCACAGACACCAGACATTATCCCACTGACGTGAAGGTTTTGCGTTTGGAGGTGATTGTGGTCATTACAGTGAGCAGCAGCTGACCTCAGGCCGGATGTCAGTTGACCTCAACCTCTTTATGCCGACTCTGTCATTCCCCCTGGTGATGCTGCCAAAACAAATCAAACCCAAGCGAAACCTTTTGTGAATGTTTTGAATTTGCAGGATTCACTGCTTGTTAGTGACGAGGTGAGAGTGTGTGTGCGGCGCTGTTTCACTTTCATCGGCCTCCTCAGCACCGCTCTCCCCCTTTTTCCCCTCCTCTTCTTCATCTCCTTGTCCTTCATCATCTCCTTGTCCTTCTTCATCTTCTTCGCTGAGGACAAATAGACATATACACATTTTGTTCTTGTCATTTCTCCATTTGTTGGAGACATTCAGCGGGAAAGTAATGGAGTCCCTGTGGAGTCGGGCGGCCGATATGGCTCTCCTGTGTGGGGGGTGGGGGGGGGAGTTGCACTGGATGGATAATGTCACGGACCACTGCTTGGAGAGAGAGGAGGAGGAGGAGGAGGAGGAGGAGGAGGAGGGTGGGGGGGCTGTTGGGGGGGAGAATGGTTGGTAAGGGAGATGGAGATGTGGAGGAAATGAGAGAGTGTGCAGGTAGAGATCACTAAAAACGAGTGTGTACGTCCACACTTTTTCTTTTACTCGTCAGTGCTCGGGTGGCGATTATTTAATTAAGCAGAGCTGCCGGTGTCACGTGCCGCCACATGCACAGAACCTGCTTATTAACATTATTGTGCGTTAAATGCCCTCTTGAAGTCATTTCCCTCTCAGATCAGCCATGACGGGATGCTGCCTGTGGTTTGAGCCATTTTCTGCACCCTGGAAATGAAAGAGCTCCTCCGGTTTCATGCTCTTTTACATTGAACACCAACCTATACAGACATTGTGCATTAGAGGTGTGTTCACTCTGAGTTTCTCCTCTTTTCCTTTCATCAGGAAGAACCTGAATTCATCCTAACGATTGTTAGCGAAGTGAGGAGAATGTGGGTGACAGGGGAAAACGCTTTGATGGCAGCATCCGGCGTTCCGTGTGCACCCTGATGTGTGTGTGTTGCGTGGGCGTATGGATATACTGTATGTGTGCATGCGTATTAGTCCCAGGAGAAGTCTTTCAGCAGCTCCACGCCTCCCGAGGAGCAGAGAGAAATGTGGAAACATGGGCGGCATGCATGTACTTGTTCTCTCCTTTCACAGATGGGGAAAACATCTCTCCACAGGTGATGCACACACACACACACAGACAGGCAGTTACACCACGCCTCACTGTAGTGGCAGTTAGAAGTGGAGGGGTGAGTGTGTGTGTGTGGCTGGGGTGTGTGTGTGGGTGTGGGTGTGTTAGTGTGTGTGTGTGTGCGCGGCAGAGAGAGAGAGTGTAAGTAGGTCACGCATCCAGAGTGAGAAAAATAATAGATTCACATTGAACTTAAGTCACAGAAAATGAGTTGGGACTCTCTCCTCACTGCGAGAAATGTTTTTTCAATTACCACAAAGAGCGAGCTGCACGACGGGATGGCGTTGAGTTCGTGCTTTTTGTTTGTGTTTGCAAGCAGATGCACGCAGCTGTCTCCCCGTGCACGCGCTCACGTGCATGTTGTGAAGCCGATGGTCGTAGCTTGTTGTTGATTTCCAGGCGCAGTGTGGGGTCCATCAAAGGTGGAGGGAGGAGAGGGAGGAGAGGGGGGAGAGGGGGGAGAGGGTGTGAGGCTCTGATGTGCTCAATTCTCACATAAAACGAGTAGCTGTAAATCAGAGACACACACGAGGCAGAGGACACATCATAGAGCCGGAATCTACTTTTAAGGCACCGAGGCGATAATAAGGACCAGAGCATATTGCAGCATCAATGTGTGTGAGAGAGGAAGTCAAACGTGGGCCACTACCACATGTGCACCATCCTACCTCACTGTCTTTTTTCTTCAGCTTGTTATTATCACATAGAGCCGAACCCTTGTCCTGTGTCCTCTTGTGATATCGTGGCAGAAAAACACTCTCATTTAAACTCCTAACTCTGCTGCTGGCCGGCACTTCAGCTTATTGCCCTTTTATTGCCCCTTGTGACATTTGAGTAATGACCCACACATTAAGGTTGCTGAGTGTGTAAAAAGTCCGGGACACAGTTGTCGGTCACATAAAGCTGCAACGATCTCTTGACATTTGTATTTCCCTACTTAGATGTGTTATAGGCATTCAGATATTTGACTATTCATATTCCCCTTGATTTAATCATGTGTTTAAAAGACCTGGACAAGAAGACAATGACACATCGACAGCTTAGAACATCGATCATCCAAATAAATTACCAATAACTATTTTGACTAAACTCCTTTTAAAGTGGGTAACAATAACAGAAATAACATTTAATTGGATTTTTCACCCCTTGAATGTGTGTTTCTTTTTTTTGGGGGGGTTGTTTGTACAATGACTCGGTTGCAGAACAAAATCTCAAATCTGCCTTTGGGGAAATTCTTCAAATTTCACTCACTTGCAGCTCAAAGATTAACTGATAAGATTTCAATGTTGAAATGTCACGATGACCTGAAATGAGTCTGGAAAAACCACTATGCACACAGAAACTGTGCTGCTGTTGAGCTGCTCCTTAACCAGCTATTTGCTTAAACTTGCAAAATCAACATTATAGTTTAGGGATAGTTTTTTTTACCCTCTGAGGGACTTGCCTATATAAATCAACCTGTGAGTTCACCTGCAGACAAACAGGAGTCATTATCATTCCTGAGGTGCAGCGTTGTACAGTTTAACGACAGCCAGTGATGAATGCTACTGTGCATAAGCTGGAGCTTGTGTGGTCATGTAGGGTCAACCCACGATAGAGGGCAACGCCACATTACACCTGGGACGAGTCACCTCTGGGTGTGGTCCGCTGACTCTTTTGCTTTTGCAACCGCCACGCCTTTGCATCTCTCTTTAAGGAGTTGTGTGTTTGCCGTCCCCCACACTGATCCTCACCTGCTCTGTTCAGCTGCTCAGGTGGAGACTCACCGAGAGAGTGTGAGGCTGCAGAGGATCCTGACTGCTCTGATACGCAGTGCACGGCAGGTTAAACCCTCCAGCTGCGTATGAAGCCTGGAGTGTTTCGAATGACTGAGAAATTGGTGTGAAAGAGGAGAACCAAACCGTTTAGTGTCTTCATATTCTCAGATGCTGACCTGCTCCACAGAGGAAGACATTCTTAGATTGAAGAAGAATCTCTCATGGTTGGAAGTGGTGAAGAGATAAAAGCCTTGATTGTCACATCTCACCCTGTTAAAGCACTTTTCTCTCTCAAAGCAGTTATTAAAACCTCTTTGTTAGTAAAAGCTGAATATAATCTCTGTGATTTTGTTCTGGGTTTTTTTTTGTGTCAAAAACTAACAACACATCCTCACCTTTTATTAAAATACAGAATTTGACAAATAACGATTCATGTTTTTGCGACACAGTGTGGGCGAAAGGTTTCAATTATAATACACACATAGTAATTGCCTGAGTAACAGTAGAGGAAAAATCAAATGACTGAAAAGAGAACATGGGCGGGAGAATATTTGAGTGATAAGAAATTAGGATAAAACACAACAGGAGAGAAAAGTTGAGCGTCTGCTGCTGCAACTGTTAGTTTCATGATATTTATAGTTTTATAAAAAGAGTGTTTAAGCTACAATGGTCTTTTCAGAATGAATTACTGTTGCTCTGTTTCCCGAAAGAGAAGCATTGTGCTGTGTTATTCAGAATCCAGCACGTGCAGCTCTCCATGTTTCCCCGACTCCATTTAATTAGGGAGAAAACCACACAGCGTTATTGCTTCCCCTTTTGTCCAAGTTTGATTCTTCCCCGAGTTCTGATGAATGTTGTTTTTGTCTGAGTCAATACCTCTGTGTTCCTAGAGAGCGATTTCCTTCCTCAGATTTGTATCTCTATTATCTCCTCTGTTCTGTGGACGACAGGTGGAAGTGAGTGAGAGCTGCGTGGGCCAATCAGAAACCACGTCTGCAGCACTCAGGACTTTTAGTCACTTCACAATGAAGCGGAGAAATGGAGCCTCTTTCGGGTTTTATTATGAGCATCTTGAAACCGCAAATAAACACTTGTTATTTTTGGAAACTTTCCACAAGGTACAAGGAAACTCTTTTAGTTTTCCTGTCAAATATCTTGTTGTTTTGTCCAGGGGCAAAGGAAATGTCATGTGGAAGGTGCCGGCGCGGGGCTGAGGTGAACACCGCTCTCTGACTTAAAGGTCACCTCCCTTTGCAGATCTCCTCATACATATTCATTCCCCGCTACTCTTCACGACTTCTCAGAGCGAGAGCTTAAGCGTTTCTTTTATATCCCCTCGTTCCTGCCTCTTAAAGGAACCGGCTTCTACACTCCACTTCACACTCTCCTGCTCCGAGGCCCCTCCTGCTCTCGTCTCGGGCCCCACATGAGTTTGCTCCATCGGATGACAAGAAAAGGCTGTTTGGCCTTCAGGGAGGATGGAGTGAGGAGCTGAGCTGGCAAAGTGTTGCCCTTACTTTAGCACCAGCGAACTACCCCCGCTAATTAGCAACTGATCTATAATAGATGAGCCTCTAATGGAGCCGTAGAAACATCTACATGGCCGTCCCTGTGTGGGTGTTTGCAGGATTGTGTGCAGCCACTCGTTTTATGCAGCATCAACCGTGCATGCACCGGTGGGTACGCCTGCATCTAATGCACGTGTGCGTGGTCATGCCTGCACGCGTGTGGTTACAAGCTCTCGGGGTGTCGCCACCAGCGTTAGCATCTTCTCCTGCTGCCCAGCTCATTAAAAGCAGCCTGCACTCGAACCACGGGCGAGAACAGAACAGTGGAGGATCATCTCATGAAAAATGTAAGGGAGCAGCAGCCTTATCTCCCGGGCCCTGTGCTGGGGTGGTTTGTGTGCTGCTCCGGCCCTTTGATGTACTCCATTGATCTCCCCTTGCTGACATGTTCTCCCGGGCCCATGGCTGCACCAGCCGGAGGGGTGATTAGCCTTATTAGTGTAATGGAGGGGAGTACAGGGGCTTTTTAGAAGTGGAAAGGATGCAGGAGAGAGCAAAGGAGGAGGAGGAGGAGAAAAGGGGGGAAGGAGGGATGTTTGGCCGATTGCAGAAAGATGATGATCAAGAGGTTGCCCATGAGCTCCTCTGCGTGTAATCAAGGCAAGCGAGCGGGGTGAGCGAGGGGAAGGGAGGAGGTCGGCTCCAGCGACTCAAGCCTCTTTGCGACGGCTGAAAGTGCTGCAGCCCCTTCCCCGCGCTGCACGCTCCACTGCCGTGATTTATCGTCTGTCTCGGAGGATGAGCGCTACTCCGGAATGCAGAATTGCTTTTGACTTTCATGGAGGGGTCGAGGGGATTTGGCCACATTGATGCTGAAAACGCTGATAAACACCGGGGCACTGCGGGCACGAGGCTAAGCCGCCAGCTGGTGGTTCTCAGAGCAGCAGGCTGCGGCAGACGTCCCTTAATGTGAGGGGGGGGGGGGTCGGCAGCAGGAAACCTAACGAGTGGCGGCAGAGGCTTGCTAGGGTTAGGAAGACGTCAGGCTGGTGCAGTGGTTTGCGAGAGGGTTCCTGGTTCTGATCCTGGTTCATACTGGGTCTTCCAGTGTGAAGTTGGCACGTCCTCTTCATGTCTGCGTATGTTTTCTCCGGGTTTGTCGAAATCCTGTCTTGGCCTGTGCCCCCTCCCTTCACCCGATTCTGAGAAAATCTGTTAAGTAGATTTTGCTTAATCCTGTTGACCGAAACCCAAACAAACAAATAAACCGGGGGGGGGGGGGGGGGACATAACCTCTAACGGTAATGACTGTGATTTACTGTCATGCTTTACACTGGTAATCCAGCCTTTGTTGATGGTCCTTGTCAATTGAATCAAAGTGCATTGGTTACAGTAAGGACACTAAGGGGTTAACCATGCTTTGTGCCTTCTGGGTCCGCTGAGAGTTGCGTACTCACAAGTACATGCCAATGTTTCCAGTCATTCCAGTAGATGGATGTATTGTGGAGCATGTGCAGCACATGGACGTCTTCATAGAGATACACACATATCCCGGAGGACACAGAGGGACGAAGGGGATAACGTCACGGCCGACCCAAGTGTCCTGACAGAAACTTTGAGTTTGCCTTAAGCGGGTTCGATATCCCACTGTCTCACTGTGGAGGGGGGTGGGCACAGAGAGAGGGAGTCACGTTGGAGAGGAGGAGGAGTGAGACAAGATGGGGGGGTCAACATTTTGAATGGGGGGGGGGGGGGAGAACGATGACGCTTGACAGGACAACTGATGAGGAACAGAGTCGTCATTTTATGCTTCTCCTCTGCTGTCGTCTTCTGTTTCTTCTGCGCCGCCATCATTTGTTTGGCAGCCCTGCTTGTGGCCTTTATGTTGTGCGTGTGTCCTGAGAACAGACATGGCCACACTGCCGTGGGGGGGGGGGGGGTGCACACTGGGCAGCAGAGGGACAGAGCTCATGTCAATAAGAGTTAAAGTCGTCTTCAGCTTCCTCACCAAGTCGACCTGCGGCTGCATCAATCTCTGGCTCGGCACGAATCCGACACACCGCTGCCCAAACATTGGAATCAAGCACAAGTGTGAAAAAAAAGCCTTCGACACTCACAACATCCCCACCTGGAGTTTTTATTATCGGTGTCTCGAAGGACGACTGTGTGATGAAAACAATATCCTCACGCTAATAAGAATATTTTTACAGATATCTGTGACTATCAGTGAAGCCAACTGAGCATCTCTTGTCTCACTGCCGCCTCCGGGACATCACTGTGCTCTAACTGCCTTTAAAACTAATCATTACTGTGAGGCCTTTATCCCCTTTGCTGCCTCCTCGGCTCCTCTCACTTCTCTTTAATGCCTCCATTCACAGCCTCATTACCTTCCATATTCTTTTATGCTCACATATTTATTAATGTACTTATTGTCGATTCCACATGTGGTTCAAGCTTTTTTAAAGGTTTTTAGCTGCAAATCTTTATTTATTTTTCCCTGGCAGGGATAAAAAAAAGATATATCTAATTATTGGCTAAGCCTGGAGTGCAGAGTATAGAGGCTGAACTTTCATAATTCATCAAAAGAAGATTCTCCGATCTTCTGCACAGGTGTTGAAGGAGAGGAATTCTTTCTCTTATTGCTCCTGACCTCCACTTCAAAAAAATATCAAAACCAAAGAAGGAGACAAAACCCTTCTCTTGCAGAACCTGGACTTTTTCAAGATGAAGAGAAAACTTTGATAAAAAGAGGAAAGACATATTTATATATATCTGTATCGTCGGAGAAGCAATGTGTTCAAGAGCAGGGCCCCATTTTGTTTGTATCTGTACTGTACCACTCGTAGACTGTTTATAACAATGGTCTACACATGTAGGCATCTAAATGTTTTATCACAATTAAAGTAAATATTTATATATAGATGTATATCAAACATATCGATCAACGACTTCTGCTGTGAGAGGAAACAAGTTGTCTTCTCTGACCTTTTTACACTTTTCTTTGACACACACACACACACACACACACACTGTTGTCGCTCATGTTGCTTTATCACCAACAGACCATGAAGAAAGAGCTTTCTCTCTAATGAACACAGTAAACACTGACAGGACAGACAGTCTGTCTCTGCCGGGGACCTCTCCCTTCTCCCGCTCTATCGCACCTCAATAATCTCGGGGGTCAATTGCTTTGACCACAGCACCTGCCGGTTTTCAGGATTGCACGCTATCATTTTAATGGATCACCGCTCGGGATGCACTTTAATTACGCCTCGGCCCCGACACACTGCTCGAGATAAGCAGGGGAGATGGACAGAAACACCCTTTGTTCCTTCTCCTCTTTAAATCTACATCTGACCGATATATCGCAGGGAGTAAATATTTGCCTAAACCGCGACATCTTGTTTCGTCTCTCGCAGCTATTCTCTCAGAGCGGCCGGGCTCTCGCTGTGACAAGATGACAGCTTGTGTCACGGCCCTGTAGCAGGACCATGGTTAACACACACACACACACACACACACACATAAGGACATGCAAAGGGCACATGTTGTTGCACACACACTTCCTGCATAGAAGGAGAAAAGGCAGCATTTGGGAATCCGGGTAAATGCACAGATGGATCGGCAAATTGTGTGTGTTTGTGTGACTTTCCTGCTTTGGAGCTGCAGCGCCACACACCAGCTTCCAATAACACACACCCGCAAGTGTCAGTGACACACAACAGGGCCCGCGGCCGCCCTCCCTGTCGGCCAGCATCAGCTCCACAGTGGACGCAACACGGCTGATCTTTGCTCTGAACTCGGTCCGGTCTGCTCCCCCGCCTGCTCCCCCTCTTGTCCCTGCTGCTGAGGAGACGCTTCAGTCCAACCCCTGTGTCCTCTCAGGAAGACGGACTCACTCGCAGGCTACACTCTGAACCGCGGCCGGGTAACGCAACAAAAAGTGCCAATAATCTGTTTTATTTATAAGGCCCGGCGAACGCAGGGGGGGGAGGAAGGTCTGGATATTTGATTTTAAGACATCGTGTTCAACAGCTGCTTCCACTCTCCTCCTTTGCTTTCCATCTATAAGGAGGTTTTACTGGATGTTTTTAATGTTGCACCGTCGACGCTAAGTCAGCTGTAAAAAGACAGACGCCTGTTTTTACGAGACGCGATGTCTAATGAATCCTGAAAACATCTACATGCTGCCGGGCGGTGAGCGGAGCGGGGGCCGAGGCAAAGAGCTCCGAGGTGTCTCCGAGAAGAATTTACTGTGATAGGATCGACAGTCGGTGGAATAGCGAGTGGATAATGCCAAAGTTGGGGTTTTGTGCGTCGGTAAGAGTTGACATCAGGGAGCAGTTTGTGTTGTGGTGATATGTTCTCATATCGCGTTCTGCCTGGTGCCAACAGCTGTCAGCCGAGGCAGATCAGGAGGACTAATTCAAAGGGCTTATGCACGCTTAGCCGCATGCTGCTTGGTTTTAGCAGTTTATTTACACTCGGTGTCTCGGTGCGTGAAACTCTTTCTTTCGCCGACCTTCCGACTGGAAGTGGAGACTTTTGCAGTCGCACAAAATTGTCTCGTAAAACAATTTCTTATTGCTTTATTTTGCTTTCTAACATGTTTTTCTCATCGGAATCAGGTTTCACATTTTAAATTCACACATTTGGAGTATTGATCTTGAGCAGGTGGTAAAAATCCAGATCGCAAACATTTCCTCAAGCGAAATTCCAAAACATCATAATGTGGAGGTGGGGTTATGATTCAGTTTATATTAAAATGTTAGATGTATCAGCGACTGTAATCAACGATCAAATAAAATAAGTACTCCAATGAAAATAAATGATATTCTTATATCAAATAAAAAAACACATCTAAAAAACAAAGGGCGTAAATTAAGTTTCCCCTTTTCTACTCTTCTTCATTTCCTGAGAACATTCTAAAACAGTTTTCTAACAATTTCAACACATCTTAACAACTCAACAGATTTGACACCTGCTTGTCTTCTGCTCTAATATTCCATCCCCCCTGATTTTCATGTTCAGAGAGAGAGGTGAGCTCTGGCTTGGCCTGCCAGCATTTTAAATCGGGGCTGGAATGAGTTATTCACGTTACTGCTTTGAACAATCATCCCGGTCCCCTGGAACATATGAGATAGTCTGTTTTTGAATCGCCCATCAAAAGAGTGAACATGCAAGAGTCTCATCACGTGAGATGATTCACAACACTCACAATTGGTCTGGGAGTTTTCTGGGCTACGCCTGTGAAAATAGAAGCGCCCTTTCAAAAATTGACAATTCTCACACATGTCTTATTCACCTTATTCGTGACAGAATCATTATCTATGGTGAGAATCCATGTTGTTTCTCCTCTTGTGAGCTGGTCCCTGCAGAATCCTGTCCAGCAGCAGCTACAGCTGAAGCAGTGTCGAGCGTTTACTAGTGAAATAAAGTCTGAACAACAAAGTGAGGAGCGCCACCGTTTTCTGGCTTATTAACAAAACATGGTGTCTCGTCACCGGCTCAACCAGATGAACATCTCCCACTCGTCAGGACTCGCAGGGCAAAGCTCGGTGAGCTCAAAGGAACCGAAGGAAAACAAGCAAACTCATTCTGTAGTTCACCTGTGTGACTTTGGTTTGGGAACGAGCCGCGTGTGCTTAGCGTGTTTCCTGCCTGTTATCATTCCGTCCTCTTGTCCCGCACGCCGGACTTTGCTACAAGAGGACATGAACCTCTCCAGTAAACAGGTGGGATTTAAAGTTAAGCACAATTAGTCATATCAGGGGTTGAGAACATTGCTCTTGTAAATACCAAACATGGAGGCTGAACTGGAGGCACGCATCAGATCCTCCTCCTCATGACTGTGTAACCTTGAATATTTCATGCCCTGTGAAACCTTCCCAGTGAGTGTGATGGATCCTGAAGGTGTGAATTGGACTTTTAAAGCGATGCTGCATGAGGACGTGATAAACGAGTCTGGATGACACGCAACACTCCGGGGGACGATCAACCCCCTAATCGTGCAGAGCAGTGCTGACATGCTAAAGCCAGAGTGGTGTTGATTGCACAATACACACACACGCAATCATGTGACACAGAGATCATTATCTTAGTGTATTAGAATTAATTACTCCCAACAAAATTCATTAGGAACCTGCTGGAAGTGGCTAAATCAAATCAAAAAAAACCTGAGGGTGAATTTCTTCCACTGTGACTCTCGCTGACTTTTCTAATTCTTCACGTCGTGATGTTCTCCACTTGTCATTTCCCTTAAAAACGGAGAGGAGCTGTGGTGGAGCTCTGCTGGATGGACAGGGAGAGAGAGAGAGAGAGGGGGGGGGGGGGGGGGCTGTGGCCGGAGAATGGCCCGTCATTGGGAGGACGATGGTTTGGCAGCGTCGTTGTTGAGCGGGCGTCCTCCGATCCCCTCTCTCTAATTCTGTCTCCCCACGACAAAGAGAAACCCAGCCCCGGTCTCCCATCCATTATGCATGGATGAGCTTTATTGCATTATGTTTTTTTTAAAGGCTAACACACTTAGCAAGCTTGTAGCATGCACAACCCTTCTCCACCAGCTCGGTGAATAATTCAAGGCCAGGGCATTAGGCCTGGAATAGAGGAGCTTAATCAAAGGCTACAGCTTTCAGTGCGGCTCAGCGCGAGTTTGGCAACACATAGATTTTAAAATAGGAAGTTGAATTATCTGGCCAGAGGCGGACTTTGAAGAGGCGCACTCCGGGGGGGGGGGGAAGAGCCGTGTGAGCAGCGGAGAGAGTCTTGAGTTTGTGTTACTTCCATTCTGGCAAAGCTCCTTGGTTTTAATGTCGGACGTCACCTTGTACGGTTCATGCTGATTCTTTCTATTTCAACTTGAATCCATTATTTTTTTTAATCTATTAGGCATTTTAATTTTGCCTATCAGCACTCTTTGGGAACATTTGCCTACTATTGTGGATTTTGGGAACATTATTAAATAACGTGGTTTCATTTCACCTCCTTTCATCCGGGTTCTGTTGCGAGGAAATGAAATGTTTTTGATATAGTCAGCTTTTCAGGAATTGGAAGAGCTGCGTCTCAGACTTGTGAAGCATGTTCCCTTCTCAACTCAACATGGGTTCCTACAAAATGCTTTTACGGGCTCTCGGGACGATTTCCTACCGAGAAGGAAAAGTTTCACGTCAAGTCAAATACAACAAAACACAAAATTCTGCATTTGAGACACACGTTGTTTTTCAAAGCAGCAAACGTTTCCCGTCCCTTGTGTCACACGTCTGATCCAATCCCTCTCCTGCCACACGGTTGAAGACAGCTGCTCACCGCTGACCTCTGTCTTCTGAAGGTGAGCAGCTCCACTGGACCACAGGATTAATGAAGGTGAAGAGTAAATCATGTCTTCAATAACATAAAATACATTTGCATTATTCATATTTTGTTGTTGTTGTTTAATTCACGTGCGAGTCTCCTTTTCATCTCTTTATTCC